>NC_091398.1:10699993-11032993 GCF_032191515.1 Phaenicophaeus curvirostris
TTCCAAAATCGCATTATTAGGCGAAAGTAAGTTAAAATTCAGTACCCTATCCTAAAGCTTGCTGTTAGGAGGGAATCTGCATCTTGCAGTGAAAGCGCTTCCAGAGGGGAGTCTAACGAGGGCAAACATTTGATGGTAGCAGCTTCCCTGCGGGAGATACTCTCTTTGCCAATATCGCATTATTAGACGAAAGTGAGCTACAATTCAGTACCCTATCCTAAAGCTTGCTGTTAGGAGGGAATCTGCAGCTTGCAGTGAAAGCGCTTCCAGAGGGGAGTCTAATGACGGCAAATATTTGATGGTAGCAGCTTCCCTGCGGGAGATACTCTCTTTGCCAATATCGCTTTATTAGCCGCAGTTAAGTTACAATTCAGTACCCTATCCTAAAGCTTGCTGTTAGGAGGGAATCTGCAGCTTGCAGTGAAAGCGCTTCCAGAGGGGAGTCTAATGAGGGCAAACATTTGATGGTAGCAGCTTCCCTGCGGGAGATACTCTCTTTGCCAAAATCGCATTATTAGGCGAAAGTAAGTTACAATTCAGTGCCCTATCCTAAAGCTTGCTGTTAGGAGGGAATCTGCAGCTTGCAGTGAAAGCGCTTCCAGAGGGGAGTCTAATGAGGGCAAACATTTGATGGTAGCAGCGTCCCTGCGGGAGATACTCTCTTTGCCAAAATCGCATTATTAGGCGAAAGTAAGTTACAATTCAGTACCCTATCCTAAAGCTTGCTGTTAGGAGGTAATCTGCAGCTTGCAGTGAAAGCGCTTCCAGAGGGGAGTCTAATGAGGGCAAACATTTGATGTTAGCAGCTTCCCTGCGGGAGATACTCTCTTTTCCAAAATCGCATTATTAGGCGAAAGTAAGTTACAATTCAGTACCCTATCCTAAAGCTTGCTGTTAGGAGGGAAACTGCAGCTTGCAGTGAAAGCGCTTCCAGAGGGGAGTCTAATGACGGCAAATATTTGATGGTAGCAGCTTCCCTGCGGGAGATACTCTCTTTTCCAAAATCGCCTTATTAGCCGCAGTTAAGTTACAATTCAGTACCCTATCCTAAAGCTTGCTGTTAGGAGGGAATCTGCAGCTTGCAGTGAAAGCGCTTCCAGAGGGGAGTCTAACGAGGGCAAACATTTGATGGTAGCAGCTTCCCTGCGGGAGATACTCTCTTTGCCAAAATCGCATTATTAGGCGAAAGTAAGTTACAATTCAGTACCCTATCCTAAAGCTTGCTGTTAGGAGGGAATCTGCAGCTTTCAGTGAAAGCGCTTCCAGAGGGGAGTCTAACGAGGGCAAACATTTGATGGTAGCAGCTTCCCTGCGGGAGGTACTCTCTTTGCCAAAATCGTCTTATTAGCCGCAGTTAAGTTACAATTCAGTACCCTGTCCTAAAGCTTGCTGTTAGGAGGGAATCTGCAGCTTGCAGTGAAAGCGCTTCCAGAGGGGAGTCTAACGAGGGCAAACATTTGATGGTAGCAGCTTCCCTGCGGGAGATACTCTCTTTGCCAAAATCGCATTATTAGGCGAAAGTAAGTTACAATTCAGTACCCTATCCTAAAGCTTGCTGTTAGGAGGGAATCTGCAGCTTGCAGTGAAAGCGCTTGCAGAGGGGAGTCTAACGAGGGCAAACATTTGATGGTAGCAGCTTCCCTGCGGGAGATACTCTCTTTGCCAAAATCGCACTATGAGCCGCAGTTAAGTTACAATTCAGTACCCTATCCTAAAGCTTGCTGTTAGGAGGGAATCTGCAGCTTGCAGTGAAAGCGCTTCCAGAGGGGAGTCTAACGAGGGCAATCATTTGATGGTAGCAGCTTCCCTGCGGGAGATACTCTCTTTTCCAAAATCGCATTATTAGACGAAAGTGAGCTACAATTCAGTACCCTATCCTAAAGCTTGCTGTTAGGAGGGAATCTGCAGCTTGCAGTGAAAGCGCTTCCAGAGGGGAGTCTAACGAGGGCAAACATTTGATGGTAGCAGCTTCCCTGCGGGAGATACTCTCTTTCCCAAAATCGCATTATTAGGCGAAAGTAAGTTCCAATTCAGTACCCTATCCTAAAGCTTGCTGTTAGGAGGGAATCTGCAGCTTGCAGTGAAAGCGCTTCCAGAGGGGAGTCTAATGAGGGCAAACATTTGATGGTAGCAGCTTTCCTGCGGGAGGTACTCTCTTTGCCAAAATCGTCTTATTAGCCGAAGTTAAGTTACAATTCAGTACCCTATCCTAAAGCTTGCTGTTAGGAGGGAATCTGCAGCTTGCAGTGAAAGCGCTTCCAGAGGGGAGTCTAATGAGGGCAAACATTTGATGGTAGCAGCTTCCCTGCGGGAGATACTCTCTTTGCCAAAATCGCATTATTAGGCGAAAGTAAGTTACAATTCAGTACCCTATCCTAAAGCTTGCTGTTAGGAGGAATCTGCAGCTTGCAGTGAAAGCGCTTCCAGAGGGGAGTCTAACGAGGGCAAACATTTGATGGTAGCAGCTTCCCTGCGGGAGGTACTCTCTTTGCCAAAATCGCATTATTATCCGCAGTTAAGTTACAATTCAGTACCCTATCCTAAAGCTTGCTGTTAGGAGGGAATCTACAGCTTGCAGTGAAAGCGCTTCCAGAGGGGAGTCTAATGAGGGCAAACATTTGATGGTAGCAGCTTCCCTGCGGGAGATACTTTCTTCCAAAAATCGCATTATTGGCCGCAGTTAAGTTACAATTCAGTACCCTATCCTAAAGCTTGCTGTTAGGAGGGAATCTACAGCTTGCAGTGAAAGCGCTTCCAGAGGAGAGTCTAATGATGGCAAACATTTGATGGTAGCAGCTTCCCTGCGGGAGATACTCTCTTTTCCAAAATCGCATTATTAGGCGAAAGTAAGTTACAATTCAGTACCCTATCCTAAAGCTTGCTGTTAGGAGTGAATCTGCATCTTGCAGTGAAAGCGCTTCCAGAGGGGAGTCTAATGAGGGAAAACATTTGATGGTAGCAGCTTCCCTGCGGGAGATACTCTCTTTGCCAAAATCGTCTTAATAGCCGCAGTTAAGTTACAATTCAGTACCCTATCCTAAAGCTTGCTGTTAGGAGGAATCTGCAGCTTGCAGTGAAAGCGCTTCCAGAGGGGAGTCTAACGAGGGAAAACATTTGATGGTAGCAGCTTCCCTGCGGGAGATACTCTCTTTGCCAAAATCGCATTATTAGGCGAAAGTAAGTTACAATTCAGTACCCTATCAAAAAGCTTGCTGTTAGGAGGGAATCTGCAGCTTGCAGTGAAAGCGCTTCCAGAGGGGAGTCTAATGAGGGCAAACATTTGATGGTAGCAGCTTCCCTGCGGGAGATACTCTCTTAGCCAATATCGCATTATTAGCCGCAGTTAAGTTACAATTCAGTACCCTAACTTAAAGCTTGCTGTTAGGAGGGAATCTGCAGCTTGCAGTGAAAGCGCTTCCAGAGGGGAGTCTAATGAGGGCAAACATTTGATGGTAGCAGCTTCCCTGCGGGAGGTACTCTCTGTGCCAAAATCGCATTATTAGCCGCAGTTAAGTTACAATTCAGTACCCTATCCTAAAGCTTGCTGTTAGGAGGGAATCTGCAGCTTGCAGTGAAAGCGCTTGCAGAGGGGAGTCTAACGAGGGCAAACATTTGATGGTAGCAGCTTCCCTGCGGGAGATACTCTCTTTTGCCAAAATCGCATTATTAGGTGAAAGTAAGTTACAAATCAGTACCCTATCCTAAAGCTTGCTGTTAGGAGGGAATCTGCAGCTTGCAGTGAAAGCGCTTCCAGAGGGGAGTCTAACGAGGGCAAACATTTGATGGTAGCAGCTTCCCTGCGAGAGATACTCTCTTTGCCAAAATCGCATTATTAGGCGAAAGTAAGTTCCAATTCAGTACCCTATCCTAAAGCTTGCTGTTAGGAGGGAATCTGCAGCTTGCAGTGAAAGCGCTTCCAGAGGGGAGTCTAATGAGGGCAAACATTTGATGGTAGCAGATTCCCTGCGGGAGATACTCTCTTTGCCAAAATCGTCTTATTAGCCGAAGTTAAGTTACAATTCAGTACCCTATCCTAAAGCTTGCTGTTAGGAGGGAATCTGCAGCTTGCAGTGAAAGCGCTTCCAGAGGGGAGTCTAATGAGGGCAAACATTTGATGGTAGCAGCTTCCCTGCGGGAGGTACTCTCTTTGCCAAAATCGCATTATTAGCCGCAGTTAAGATACAATTCAGTACCCTATCCTAAAGCTTGCTGTTAGGAGGGAATCTGCAGCTTGCAGTGAAAGCGCTTCCAGAGGGGAGTCTAACGAGGGCAAACATTTGATGGTAGCAGCTTCCCTGCGGGAGATACTCTCTTTGCCAAAATCGCATTATTAGGTGAAAGTAAGTTACAATTCAGTACCCTATCCTAAAGCTTGCTGTTAGGAGGGAATCTGCAGCTTGCAGTGAAAGCGCTTCCAGAGGGGAGTCTAACGAGGGCAAACATTTGATGGTAGCAGCTTCCCTGCGGGAGATACTCTCTTTGCCAAAATCGCATTATTAGGCGAAAGTAAGTTACAATTCAGTACCCTATCCTAAAGCTTGCTGTTAGGAGGGAATCTGCAGCTTGCAGTGAAAGCGCTTCCAGAGGGGAGTCTAATGAGGGCAAACATTTGATGTTAGCAGCTTCCCTGCGGGAGATACTCTCTTTTCCAAAATCGCATTATTAGGAAAAAGTAAGTTACAATTCAGTACCCTAACTTAAAGCTTGCTGTTAGGAGGGAATCTGCAGCTTGCAGTGAAAGCGCTTCCAGAGGGGAGTCTAATGAGGGCAAACATTTGATGGTAGCAGCTTCCCTGCGGGAGGTACTCTCTGTGCCAAAATCGCATTATTAGCCGCAGTTAAGTTACAATTCAGTACCCTATCCTAAAGCTTGCTGTTAGGAGGGAATCTGCAGCTTGCAGTGAAAGCGCTTGCAGAGGGGAGTCTAACGAGGGCAAACATTTGATGGTAGCAGCTTCCCTGCGGGAGATACTCTCTTTTGCCAAAATCGCATTATTAGGTGAAAGTAAGTTACAAATCAGTACCCTATCCTAAAGCTTGCTGTTAGGAGGGAATCTGCAGCTTGCAGTGAAAGCGCTTCCAGAGGGGAGTCTAACGAGGGCAAACATTTGATGGTAGCAGCTTCCCTGCGGGAGATACTCTCTTTTCCAAAATCGCATTATTAGACGAAAGTGAGCTACAATTCAGTACCCTATCCTAAAGCTTGCTGTTAGGAGGGAATCTGCAGCTTGCAGTGAAAGCGCTTCCAGAGGGGAGTCTAACGAGGGCAAACATTTGATGGTAGCAGCTTCCCTGCGAGAGATACTCTCTTTGCCAATATCGCTTTATTAGCCGCAGTTAATTTACAATTCAGTACCCTATCCTAAAGCTTGCTGTTAGGAGGTAATCTGCAGCTTGCAGTGAAAGCGCTTCCAGAGGGGAGTCTAACGAGGGCAAACATTTGATGGTAGCAGCTTCCCTGCGGGAGATACTCTCTTTGCCAAAATCGCATTATTAGGCGAAAGTAAGTTCCAATTCAGTACCCTATCCTAAAGCTTGCTGTTAGGAGGGAATCTGCAGCTTGCAGTGAAAGCGCTTCCAGAGGGGAGTCTAATGAGGGCAAACATTTGATGGTAGCAGATTCCCTGCGGGAGATACTCTCTTTGCCAAAATCGTCTTATTAGCCGAAGTTAAGTTACAATTCAGTACCCTATCCTAAAGCTTGCTGTTAGGAGGGAATCTGCAGCTTGCAGTGAAAGCGCTTCCAGAGGGGAGTCCAATGAGGGCAAACATTTGATGGTAGCAGCTTCCCTGCGGGAGGTACTCTCTTTGCCAAAATCGTCTTAATAGCCGCAGTTAAGTTACAATTCAGTACCCTATCCTAAAGCTTGCTGTTAGGAGGAATCTGCAGCTTGCAGTGAAAGCGCTTCCAGAGGGGAGTCTAACGAGGGCAAACATTTGATGGTAGCAGCTTCCCTGCGGGAGATACTCTCTTTGCCAAAATCGCATTATTAGGCGAAAGTAAGTTACAATTCAGTACCCTATCAAAAAGCTTGCTGTTAGGAGGGAATCTGCAGCTTGCAGTGAAAGCGCTTCCAGAGGGGAGTCTAATGAGGGCAAACATTTGATGGTAGCAGCTTCCCTGCGGGAGATACTCTCTTAGCCAATATCGCATTATTAGCCGCAGTTAAGTTACAATTCAGTACCCTAACTTAAAGCTTGCTGTTAGGAGGGAATCTGCAGCTTGCAGTGAAAGCGCTTCCAGAGGGGAGTCTAATGAGGGCAAACATTTGATGGTAGCAGCTTCCCTGCGGGAGGTACTCTCTGTGCCAAAATCGCATTATTAGCCGCAGTTAAGTTACAATTCAGTACCCTATCCTAAAGCTTGCTGTTAGGAGGGAATCTGCAGCTTGCAGTGAAAGCGCTTGCAGAGGGGAGTCTAACGAGGGCAAACATTTGATGGTAGCAGCTTCCCTGCGGGAGATACTCTCTTTCCCAAAATCGCATTATTAGGCGAAAGTAAGTTCCAATTCAGTACCCTATCCTAAAGCTTGCTGTTAGGAGGGAATCTGCAGCTTGCAGTGAAAGCGCTTCCAGAGGGGAGTCTAATGAGGGCAAACATTTGATGGTAGCAGCTTTCCTGCGGGAGGTACTCTCTTTGCCAAAATCGTCTTATTAGCCGAAGTTAAGTTACAATTCAGTACCCTATCCTAAAGCTTGCTGTTAGGAGGGAATCTGCAGCTTGCAGTGAAAGCGCTTCCAGAGGGGAGTCTAATGAGGGCAAACATTTGATGGTAGCAGCTTCCCTGCGGGAGATACTCTCTTTGCCAAAATCGCATTATTAGGCGAAAGTAAGTTACAATTCAGTACCCTATCCTAAAGCTTGCTGTTAGGAGGAATCTGCAGCTTGCAGTGAAAGCGCTTCCAGAGGGGAGTCTAACGAGGGCAAACATTTGATGGTAGCAGCTTCCCTGCGGGAGGTACTCTCTTTGCCAAAATCGCATTATTATCCGCAGTTAAGTTACAATTCAGTACCCTATCCTAAAGCTTGCTGTTAGGAGGGAATCTACAGCTTGCAGTGAAAGCGCTTCCAGAGGGGAGTCTAATGAGGGCAAACATTTGATGGTAGCAGCTTCCCTGCGGGAGATACTTTCTTCCAAAAATCGCATTATTGGCCGCAGTTAAGTTACAATTCAGTACCCTATCCTAAAGCTTGCTGTTAGGAGGGAATCTACAGCTTGCAGTGAAAGCGCTTCCAGAGGAGAGTCTAATGATGGCAAACATTTGATGGTAGCAGCTTCCCTGCGGGAGATACTCTCTTTTCCAAAATCGCATTATTAGGCGAAAGTAAGTTACAATTCAGTACCCTATCCTAAAGCTTGCTGTTAGGAGTGAATCTGCATCTTGCAGTGAAAGCGCTTCCAGAGGGGAGTCTAATGAGGGAAAACATTTGATGGTAGCAGCTTCCCTGCGGGAGATACTCTCTTTGCCAAAATCGTCTTAATAGCCGCAGTTAAGTTACAATTCAGTACCCTATCCTAAAGCTTGCTGTTAGGAGGAATCTGCAGCTTGCAGTGAAAGCGCTTCCAGAGGGGAGTCTAACGAGGGAAAACATTTGATGGTAGCAGCTTCCCTGCGGGAGATACTCTCTTTGCCAAAATCGCATTATTAGGCGAAAGTAAGTTACAATTCAGTACCCTATCAAAAAGCTTGCTGTTAGGAGGGAATCTGCAGCTTGCAGTGAAAGCGCTTCCAGAGGGGAGTCTAATGAGGGCAAACATTTGATGGTAGCAGCTTCCCTGCGGGAGATACTCTCTTAGCCAATATCGCATTATTAGCCGCAGTTAAGTTACAATTCAGTACCCTAACTTAAAGCTTGCTGTTAGGAGGGAATCTGCAGCTTGCAGTGAAAGCGCTTCCAGAGGGGAGTCTAATGAGGGCAAACATTTGATGGTAGCAGCTTCCCTGCGGGAGGTACTCTCTGTGCCAAAATCGCATTATTAGCCGCAGTTAAGTTACAATTCAGTACCCTATCCTAAAGCTTGCTGTTAGGAGGGAATCTGCAGCTTGCAGTGAAAGCGCTTGCAGAGGGGAGTCTAACGAGGGCAAACATTTGATGGTAGCAGCTTCCCTGCGGGAGATACTCTCTTTTGCCAAAATCGCATTATTAGGTGAAAGTAAGTTACAAATCAGTACCCTATCCTAAAGCTTGCTGTTAGGAGGGAATCTGCAGCTTGCAGTGAAAGCGCTTCCAGAGGGGAGTCTAACGAGGGCAAACATTTGATGGTAGCAGCTTCCCTGCGAGAGATACTCTCTTTGCCAAAATCGCATTATTAGGCGAAAGTAAGTTCCAATTCAGTACCCTATCCTAAAGCTTGCTGTTAGGAGGGAATCTGCAGCTTGCAGTGAAAGCGCTTCCAGAGGGGAGTCTAATGAGGGCAAACATTTGATGGTAGCAGATTCCCTGCGGGAGATACTCTCTTTGCCAAAATCGTCTTATTAGCCGAAGTTAAGTTACAATTCAGTACCCTATCCTAAAGCTTGCTGTTAGGAGGGAATCTGCAGCTTGCAGTGAAAGCGCTTCCAGAGGGGAGTCTAATGAGGGCAAACATTTGATGGTAGCAGCTTCCCTGCGGGAGGTACTCTCTTTGCCAAAATCGCATTATTAGCCGCAGTTAAGATACAATTCAGTACCCTATCCTAAAGCTTGCTGTTAGGAGGGAATCTGCAGCTTGCAGTGAAAGCGCTTCCAGAGGGGAGTCTAACGAGGGCAAACATTTGATGGTAGCAGCTTCCCTGCGGGAGATACTCTCTTTGCCAAAATCGCATTATTAGGTGAAAGTAAGTTACAATTCAGTACCCTATCCTAAAGCTTGCTGTTAGGAGGGAATCTGCAGCTTGCAGTGAAAGCGCTTCCAGAGGGGAGTCTAACGAGGGCAAACATTTGATGGTAGCAGCTTCCCTGCGGGAGATACTCTCTTTGCCAAAATCGCATTATTAGGCGAAAGTAAGTTACAATTCAGTACCCTATCCTAAAGCTTGCTGTTAGGAGGGAATCTGCAGCTTGCAGTGAAAGCGCTTCCAGAGGGGAGTCTAATGAGGGCAAACATTTGATGTTAGCAGCTTCCCTGCGGGAGATACTCTCTTTTCCAAAATCGCATTATTAGGAAAAAGTAAGTTACAATTCAGTACCCTATCCTAAAGCTTGCTGTTAGGAGGGAATCTGCAGCTTGCAGTGAAAGCGCTTCCAGAGGGGAGTCTAACGAGGGCAAACATTTGATGGTAGCAGCTTCCCTGCGGGAGATACTCTCTTTGCCAAAATCGCATTATTAGGCGAAAGTAAGTTACAATTCAGTACCCTATCCTAAAGCTTGCTGTTAGGAGGGAATCTGCAGCTTGCAGTGAAAGCGCTTGCAGAGGAGAGTCTAACGAGGGCAAACATTTGATGGTAGCAGCTTCCCTGCGGGAGATACTCTCTTTGCCAAAATCGCATTATTAGGCGAAAGTAAGTTACAATTCAGTACCCTATCCTAAAGCTTGCTGTTAGGAGGGAATCTGCAGCTTGCAGTGAAAGCGCTTCCAGAGGGGAGTCTAATGAGGGCAAACATTTGATGGTAGCAGCTTCCCTGCGGGAGGTACTCTCTTTGCCAATATCGCTTTATTAGCCACAGTTAAGATACAATTCATTACCCTATCCTAAAGCTTGCTGTTAGGAGGGAATCTGCAGCTTGCAGTGAAAGCGCTTCCAGAGGGGAGTCTAATGAGGGCAAACATTTGATGGTAGCAGCTTCCCTGCGGGAGATACTTTCTTTCCAAAAATCGCATTATTAGCCGCAGTTAAGTTACAATTCAGTACCCTAACTTAAAGCTTGCTGTTAGGAGGGAATCTGCAGCTTGCAGTGAAAGCGCTTCCAGAGGGGAGTCTAATGAGGGCAAACATTTGATGGTAGCAGCTTCCCTGCGGGAGGTACTCTCTGTGCCAAAATCGCATTATTAGCCGCAGTTAAGTTACAATTCAGTACCCTATCCTAAAGCTTGCTGTTAGGAGGGAATCTGCAGCTTGCAGTGAAAGCGCTTGCAGAGGGGAGTCTAACGAGGGCAAACATTTGATGGTAGCAGCTTCCCTGCGGGAGATACTCTCTTTTGCCAAAATCGCATTATTAGGTGAAAGTAAGTTACAAATCAGTACCCTATCCTAAAGCTTGCTGTTAGGAGGGAATCTGCAGCTTGCAGTGAAAGCGCTTCCAGAGGGGAGTCTAACGAGGGCAAACATTTGATGGTAGCAGCTTCCCTGCGGGAGATACTCTCTTTTCCAAAATCGCATTATTAGACGAAAGTGAGCTACAATTCAGTACCCTATCCTAAAGCTTGCTGTTAGGAGGGAATCTGCAGCTTGCAGTGAAAGCGCTTCCAGAGGGGAGTCTAACGAGGGCAAACATTTGATGGTAGCAGCTTCCCTGCGAGAGATACTCTCTTTGCCAATATCGCTTTATTAGCCGCAGTTAATTTACAATTCAGTACCCTATCCTAAAGCTTGCTGTTAGGAGGTAATCTGCAGCTTGCAGTGAAAGCGCTTCCAGAGGGGAGTCTAACGAGGGCAAACATTTGATGGTAGCAGCTTCCCTGCGGGAGATACTCTCTTTGCCAAAATCGCATTATTAGGCGAAAGTAAGTTCCAATTCAGTACCCTATCCTAAAGCTTGCTGTTAGGAGGGAATCTGCAGCTTGCAGTGAAAGCGCTTCCAGAGGGGAGTCTAATGAGGGCAAACATTTGATGGTAGCAGATTCCCTGCGGGAGATACTCTCTTTGCCAAAATCGTCTTATTAGCCGAAGTTAAGTTACAATTCAGTACCCTATCCTAAAGCTTGCTGTTAGGAGGGAATCTGCAGCTTGCAGTGAAAGCGCTTCCAGAGGGGAGTCCAATGAGGGCAAACATTTGATGGTAGCAGCTTCCCTGCGGGAGGTACTCTCTTTGCCAAAATCGTCTTAATAGCCGCAGTTAAGTTACAATTCAGTACCCTATCCTAAAGCTTGCTGTTAGGAGGAATCTGCAGCTTGCAGTGAAAGCGCTTCCAGAGGGGAGTCTAACGAGGGCAAACATTTGATGGTAGCAGCTTCCCTGCGGGAGATACTCTCTTTGCCAAAATCGCATTATTAGGCGAAAGTAAGTTACAATTCAGTACCCTATCAAAAAGCTTGCTGTTAGGAGGGAATCTGCAGCTTGCAGTGAAAGCGCTTCCAGAGGGGAGTCTAATGAGGGCAAACATTTGATGGTAGCAGCTTCCCTGCGGGAGATACTCTCTTAGCCAATATCGCATTATTAGCCGCAGTTAAGTTACAATTCAGTACCCTAACTTAAAGCTTGCTGTTAGGAGGGAATCTGCAGCTTGCAGTGAAAGCGCTTCCAGAGGGGAGTCTAATGAGGGCAAACATTTGATGGTAGCAGCTTCCCTGCGGGAGGTACTCTCTGTGCCAAAATCGCATTATTAGCCGCAGTTAAGTTACAATTCAGTACCCTATCCTAAAGCTTGCTGTTAGGAGGGAATCTGCAGCTTGCAGTGAAAGCGCTTGCAGAGGGGAGTCTAACGAGGGCAAACATTTGATGGTAGCAGCTTCCCTGCGGGAGATACTCTCTTTTGCCAAAATCGCATTATTAGGTGAAAGTAAGTTACAAATCAGTACCCTATCCTAAAGCTTGCTGTTAGGAGGGAATCTGCAGCTTGCAGTGAAAGCGCTTCCAGAGGGGAGTCTAACGAGGGCAAACATTTGATGGTAGCAGCTTCCCTGCGGGAGATACTCTCTTTTCCAAAATCGCATTATTAGACGAAAGTGAGCTACAATTCAGTACCCTATCCTAAAGCTTGCTGTTAGGAGGGAATCTGCAGCTTGCAGTGAAAGCGCTTCCAGAGGGGAGTCTAACGAGGGCAAACATTTGATGGTAGCAGCTTCCCTGCGAGAGATACTCTCTTTGCCAATATCGCTTTATTAGCCGCAGTTAATTTACAATTCAGTACCCTATCCTAAAGCTTGCTGTTAGGAGGTAATCTGCAGCTTGCAGTGAAAGCGCTTCCAGAGGGGAGTCTAACGAGGGCAAACATTTGATGGTAGCAGCTTCCCTGCGGGAGATACTCTCTTTGCCAAAATCGCATTATTAGGCGAAAGTAAGTTCCAATTCAGTACCCTATCCTAAAGCTTGCTGTTAGGAGGGAATCTGCAGCTTGCAGTGAAAGCGCTTCCAGAGGGGAGTCTAATGAGGGCAAACATTTGATGGTAGCAGATTCCCTGCGGAAGATACTCTCTTTGCCAAAATCGTCTTATTAGCCGAAGTTAAGTTACAATTCAGTACCCTATCCTAAAGCTTGCTGTTAGGAGGGAATCTGCAGCTTGCAGTGAAAGCGCTTCCAGAGGGGAGTCCAATGAGGGCAAACATTTGATGGTAGCAGCTTCCCTGCGGGAGGTACTCTCTTTGCCAAAATCGCATTATTAGCCGCAGTTAAGATACAATTCAGTACCCTATCCTAAAGCTTGCTGTTAGGAGGGAATCTGCAGCTTGCAGTGAAAGCGCTTGCAGAGGGGAGTCTAACGAGGGCAAACATTTGATGGTAGCAGCTTCCCTGCGGGAGATACTCTCTTTGCCAAAATCGCATTATTAGGTGAAAGTAAGTTACAATTCAGTACCCTATCCTAAAGCTTGCTGTTAGGAGGGAATCTGCAGCTTGCAGTGAAAGCGCTTCCAGAGGGGAGTCTAACGAGGGCAAACATTTGATGGTAGCAGCTTCCCTGCGGGAGATACTCTCTTTGCCAAAATCGCCTTATTAGCCGCAGTTAAGTTACAATTCAGTACCCTATCCTAAAGCTTGCTGTTAGGAGGGAATCTGCAGCTTGCAGTGAAAGCGCTTCCAGAGGGGAGTCTAATGAGGGCAAACATTTGATGTTAGCAGCTTCCCTGCGGGAGATACTCTCTTTTCCAAAATCGCATTATTAGGAAAAAGTAAGTTACAATTCAGTACCCTATCCTAAAGCTTGCTGTTAGGAGGGAATCTGCAGCTTGCAGTGAAAGCGCTTCCAGAGGGGAGTCTAACGAGGGCAAACATTTGATGGTAGCAGCTTCCCTGCGGGAGATACTCTCTTTGCCAAAATCGCATTATTAGGCGAAAGTAAGTTACAATTCAGTACCCTATCCTAAAGCTTGCTGTTAGGAGGGAATCTGCAGCTTGCAGTGAAAGCGCTTCCAGAGGGGAGTCTAACGAGGGCAAACATTTGATGGTAGCAGCTTCCCTGCGGGAGATACTCTCTTTGCCAAAATCGCATTATTAGGCGAAAGTAAGTTACAATTCAGTACCCTATCCTAAAGCTTGCTGTTAGGAGGGAATCTGCAGCTTGCAGTGAAAGCGCTTCCAGAGGGGAGTCTAATGAGGGCAAACATTTGATGGTAGCAGCTTCCCTGCGGGAGGTACTCTCTTTGCCAATATCGCTTTATTAGCCACAGTTAAGATACAATTCATTACCCTATCCTAAAGCTTGCTGTTAGGAGGGAATCTGCAGCTTGCAGTGAAAGCGCTTCCAGAGGGGAGTCTAATGAGGGCAAACATTTGATGGTAGCAGCTTCCCTGCGGGAGATACTTTCTTTCCAAAAATCGCATTATTAGCCGCAGTTAAGTTACAATTCAGTACCCTATCCTAAAGCTTGCTGTTAGGAGGGAATCTGCATCTTGCAGTGAAATCGCTTCCAGATGGGAGTCTAACGAGGGCAAACATTTGATGGTAGCCGCTTCCCTGCGGGAGATACTCTCTTTGCCAAAATCGCATTATTAGACGAAAGTGAGCTACAATTCAGTACCCTATCCTAAAGCTTGCTGTTAGGAGGGAATCTGCAGCTTGCAGTGAAAGCGCTTCCAGAGGGGAGTCTAATGACGGCAAATATTTGATGGTAGCAGTTTCCCTGCGGGAGATACTCTCTTTGCCTATATCGCTTTATTAGCCGCAGTTAAGTTACAATTCAGTACCCTATCCTAAAGCTTGCTGTTAGGAGGGAATCTGCAGCTTGCAGTGAAAGCGCTTCCAGAGGGGAGTCTAATGAGGGCAAACATTTGATGGTAGCAGCTTCCCTGCGGGAGATACTTTCTTTCCAAAAATCGCATTATTAGCCGCAGTTAAGTTACAATTCAGTACCCTATCCTAAAGCTTGCTGTTAGGAGGGAATCTGCAGCTTGCAGTGAAAGCGCTTCCAGAGGGGAGTCTAACGAGGGAAAACATTTGATGGTAGCAGCTTCCCTGCGGGAGATACTCTCTTTGCCAAAATCACATTATTAGACGAAAGTAAGTTACAATTCAGTACCCTATCCTAAAGCTTGCTGTTAGGAGGGAATCTGCAGCTTGCAGTGAAAGCGCTTCCAGAGGGGAGTCTAATGACGGCAAACATTTGATGGTAGCAGCTTCCCTGCGGAAGATACTCTCTTTGCCAAAATCGCTTTAATAGGCGCAGTTAATTTACAATTCAGTACCCTATCCTAAAGCTTGCTGTTAGGAGGTAATCTGCAGCTTGCAGTGAAAGCGCTTCCAGAGGGGAGTCTAACGAGGGCAAACATTTGATGGTAGCAGCTTCCCTGCGGGAGATACTCTCTTTGCCAAAATCGCATTAATAGGCGAAAGTAAGTTACAATTCAGTACCCTATCCTAAAGCTTGCTGTTAGGAGGGAATCTGCAGCTTGCAGTGAAAGCGCTTCCAGAGGGGAGTCTAATGAGGGCAAACATTTGATGGTAGCAGCTTCCCTGCGGGAGGTACTCTCTTTGCCAAAATCGTCTTATTAGCCGCAGTTAAGTTACAATTCAGTACCCTATCCTAAAGCTTGCTGTTAGGAGGGAATCTGCAGCTTGCAGTGAAAGCGCTTGCAGAGGGGAGTCTAATGAGGGCAAACATTTGATGGTAGCAGCTTCCCTGCGGGAGATATTCTCTTTGCGAAAATCGCCTTATTAGCCGCTGTTAAGTTACAATTCAGTACCCTATCCTAAAGCTTGCTGTTAGGAGGGAATCTGCAGCTTGCAGTGAAAGCGCTTCCAGAGGGGAGTCTAATGAGGGCAAACATTTGATGGTAGCAGCTTCCCTGCGGGAGGTACTCTCTTTGCCAAAATCGCATTATTAGCCGCAGTTAAGTTACAATTCAGTACCCTATCCTAAAGCTTGCTGTTAGGAGGGAATCTGCAGCTTGCAGTGAAAGCGCTTCCAGAGGGGAGTCTAATGACGGCAAATATTTGATGGTAGCAGCTTCCCTGCGGCAGATACTCTCTTTGCCAATATCGCTTTATTAGCCGCAGTTAAGTTACAATTCAGTACCCTATCCTAAAGCTTGCTGTTAGGAGGGAATCTGCAGCTTGCAGTGAAAGCGCTTCCAGAGGGGAGTCTAATGAGGGCAAACATTTGATGGTAGCAGCTTCCCTGCGGGAGATACTCTCTTTGCCAAAATCGCATTATTAGGCGAAAGTAAGTTACAATTCAGTACCCTATCCTAAAGCTTGCTGTTAGGAGGGAATCTGCAGCTTGCAGTGAAAGCGCTTCCAGAGGGGAGTCTAATGAGGGCAAACATTTGATGGTAGCAGCGTCCCTGCGGGAGATACTCTCTTTGCCAAAATCGCATTATTAGGCGAAAGTAAGTTACAATTCAGTACCCTATCCTAAAGCTTGCTGTTAGGAGGTAGTCTGCAGCTTGCAGTGAAAGCGCTTCCAGAGGGGAGTCTAATGAGGGCAAACATTTGATGTTAGCAGCTTCCCTGCGGGAGATACTCTCTTTTCCAAAATCGCATTATTAGGCGAAAGTAAGTTACAATTCAGTACCCTATCCTAAAGCTTGCTGTTAGGAGGGAAACTGCAGCTTGCAGTGAAAGCGCTTCCAGAGGGGAGTCTAATGACGGCAAACATTTGATGGTAGCAGCTTCCCTGCGGGAGATACTCTCTTTGCCAAAATCGCATTATTAGGCGAAAGTAAGTTACAATTCATTACCCTATCCTAAAGCTTGCTGTTAGGAGGGAATCTGCAGCTTGCAGTGAAAGCGCTTCCAGAGGGGAGTCTAATGAGGGCAAACATTTGATGGTAGCAGATTCCCTGCGGGAGATACTCTCTTTGCCAAAATCGTCTTATTAGCCGAAGTTAAGTTACAATTCAGTACCCTATCCTAAAGCTTGCTGTTAGGAGGGAATCTGCAGCTTGCAGTGAAAGCGCTTCCAGAGGGGAGTCCAATGAGGGCAAACATTTGATGGTAGCAGCTTCCCTGCGGGAGGTACTCTCTTTGCCAAAATCGTCTTAATAGCCGCAGTTAAGTTACAATTCAGTACCCTATCCTAAAGCTTGCTGTTAGGAGGAATCTGCAGCTTGCAGTGAAAGCGCTTCCAGAGGGGAGTCTAACGAGGGCAAACATTTGATGGTAGCAGCTTCCCTGCGGGAGATACTCTCTTTGCCAAAATCGCATTATTAGGCGAAAGTAAGTTACAATTCAGTACCCTATCAAAAAGCTTGCTGTTAGGAGGGAATCTGCAGCTTGCAGTGAAAGCGCTTCCAGAGGGGAGTCTAATGAGGGCAAACATTTGATGGTAGCAGCTTCCCTGCGGGAGATACTCTCTTAGCCAATATCGCATTATTAGCCGCAGTTAAGTTACAATTCAGTACCCTAACTTAAAGCTTGCTGTTAGGAGGGAATCTGCAGCTTGCAGTGAAAGCGCTTCCAGAGGGGAGTCTAATGAGGGCAAACATTTGATGGTAGCAGCTTCCCTGCGGGAGGTACTCTCTGTGCCAAAATCGCATTATTAGCCGCAGTTAAGTTACAATTCAGTACCCTATCCTAAAGCTTGCTGTTAGGAGGGAATCTGCAGCTTGCAGTGAAAGCGCTTGCAGAGGGGAGTCTAACGAGGGCAAACATTTGATGGTAGCAGCTTCCCTGCGGGAGATACTCTCTTTTGCCAAAATCGCATTATTAGGTGAAAGTAAGTTACAAATCAGTACCCTATCCTAAAGCTTGCTGTTAGGAGGGAATCTGCAGCTTGCAGTGAAAGCGCTTCCAGAGGGGAGTCTAACGAGGGCAAACATTTGATGGTAGCAGCTTCCCTGCGGGAGATACTCTCTTTTCCAAAATCGCATTATTAGACGAAAGTGAGCTACAATTCAGTACCCTATCCTAAAGCTTGCTGTTAGGAGGGAATCTGCAGCTTGCAGTGAAAGCGCTTCCAGAGGGGAGTCTAACGAGGGCAAACATTTGATGGTAGCAGCTTCCCTGCGAGAGATACTCTCTTTGCCAATATCGCTTTATTAGCCGCAGTTAATTTACAATTCAGTACCCTATCCTAAAGCTTGCTGTTAGGAGGTAATCTGCAGCTTGCAGTGAAAGCGCTTCCAGAGGGGAGTCTAACGAGGGCAAACATTTGATGGTAGCAGCTTCCCTGCGGGAGATACTCTCTTTGCCAAAATCGCATTATTAGGCGAAAGTAAGTTCCAATTCAGTACCCTATCCTAAAGCTTGCTGTTAGGAGGGAATCTGCAGCTTGCAGTGAAAGCGCTTCCAGAGGGGAGTCTAATGAGGGCAAACATTTGATGGTAGCAGATTCCCTGCGGAAGATACTCTCTTTGCCAAAATCGTCTTATTAGCCGAAGTTAAGTTACAATTCAGTACCCTATCCTAAAGCTTGCTGTTAGGAGGGAATCTGCAGCTTGCAGTGAAAGCGCTTCCAGAGGGGAGTCCAATGAGGGCAAACATTTGATGGTAGCAGCTTCCCTGCGGGAGGTACTCTCTTTGCCAAAATCGCATTATTAGCCGCAGTTAAGATACAATTCAGTACCCTATCCTAAAGCTTGCTGTTAGGAGGGAATCTGCAGCTTGCAGTGAAAGCGCTTGCAGAGGGGAGTCTAACGAGGGCAAACATTTGATGGTAGCAGCTTCCCTGCGGGAGATACTCTCTTTGCCAAAATCGCATTATTAGGTGAAAGTAAGTTACAATTCAGTACCCTATCCTAAAGCTTGCTGTTAGGAGGGAATCTGCAGCTTGCAGTGAAAGCGCTTCCAGAGGGGAGTCTAACGAGGGCAAACATTTGATGGTAGCAGCTTCCCTGCGGGAGATACTCTCTTTGCCAAAATCGCCTTATTAGCCGCAGTTAAGTTACAATTCAGTACCCTATCCTAAAGCTTGCTGTTAGGAGGGAATCTGCAGCTTGCAGTGAAAGCGCTACCAGAGGGAAGTCTAATGAGGGCAAACATTTGATGTTAGCAGCTTCCCTGCGGGAGATACTCTCTTTTCCAAAATCGCATTATTAGGAAAAAGTAAGTTACAATTCAGTACCCTATCCTAAAGCTTGCTGTTAGGAGGGAATCTGCAGCTTGCAGTGAAAGCGCTTCCAGAGGGGAGTCTAACGAGGGCAAACATTTGATGGTAGCAGCTTCCCTGCGGGAGATACTCTCTTTGCCAAAATCGCATTATTAGGCGAAAGTAAGTTACAATTCAGTACCCTATCCTAAAGCTTGCTGTTAGGAGGGAATCTGCAGCTTGCAGTGAAAGCGCTTCCAGAGGGGAGTCTAACGAGGGCAAACATTTGATGGTAGCAGCTTCCCTGCGGGAGATACTCTCTTTGCCAAAATCGCATTATTAGGCGAAAGTAAGTTACAATTCAGTACCCTATCCTAAAGCTTGCTGTTAGGAGGGAATCTGCAGCTTGCAGTGAAAGCGCTTCCAGAGGGGAGTCTAATGAGGGCAAACATTTGATGGTAGCAGCTTCCCTGCGGGAGGTACTCTCTTTGCCAATATCGCTTTATTAGCCACAGTTAAGATACAATTCATTACCCTATCCTAAAGCTTGCTGTTAGGAGGGAATCTGCAGCTTGCAGTGAAAGCGCTTCCAGAGGGGAGTCTAATGAGGGCAAACATTTGATGGTAGCAGCTTCCCTGCGGGAGATACTTTCTTTCCAAAAATCGCATTATTAGCCGCAGTTAAGTTACAATTCAGTACCCTATCCTAAAGCTTGCTGTTAGGAGGGAATCTGCATCTTGCAGTGAAATCGCTTCCAGATGGGAGTCTAACGAGGGCAAACATTTGATGGTAGCCGCTTCCCTGCGGGAGATACTCTCTTTGCCAAAATCGTCTTAATAGCCGCAGTTAAGTTACAATTCAGTACCCTATCCTAAAGCTTGCTGTTAGGAGGGAATCTGCAGCTTGCAGTGAAAGCACTTCCAGAGGGGAGTCTAATGAGGGCAAACATTTGATGGTAGCAGCTTCCCTGCGGGAGATACTTTCTTTCCAAAAATCGCATTATTATTCGCAGTTAAGTTAAAATTCAGTACCCTATCCTAAAGCTTGCTGTTAGGAGGGAATCTGCATCTTGCAGTGAAAGCGCTTCCAGAGGGGAGTCTAATGAGGGCAAACATTTGATGGTAGCAGCTTCCCTGCGGGAGATACTCTCTTTGCCAAAATCGCATTATTAGACGAAAGTGAGCTACAATTCAGTACCCTATCCTAAAGCTTGCTGTTAGGAGGGAATCTGCAGCTTGCAGTGAAAGCGCTTCCAGAGGGGAGTCTAATGACGGCAAATATTTGATGGTAGCAGTTTCCCTGCGGGAGATACTCTCTTTGCCTATATCGCTTTATTAGCCGCAGTTAAGTTACAATTCAGTACCCTATCCTAAAGCTTGCTGTTAGGAGGGAATCTGCAGCTTGCAGTGAAAGCGCTTCCAGAGGGGAGTCTAATGAGGGCAAACATTTGATGGTAGCAGCTTCCCTGCGGGAGATACTTTCTTTCCAAAAATCGCATTATTAGCCGCAGTTAAGTTACAATTCAGTACCCTATCCTAAAGCTTGCTGTTAGGAGGGAATCTGCAGCTTGCAGTGAAAGCGCTTCCAGAGGGGAGTCTAACGAGGGAAAACATTTGATGGTAGCAGCTTCCCTGCGGGAGATACTCTCTTTGCCAAAATCACATTATTAGACGAAAGTAAGTTACAATTCAGTACCCTATCCTAAAGCTTGCTGTTAGGAGGGAATCTGCAGCTTGCAGTGAAAGCGCTTCCAGAGGGGAGTCTAATGACGGCAAACATTTGATGGTAGCAGCTTCCCTGCGGAAGATACTCTCTTTGCCAAAATCGCTTTAATAGGCGCAGTTAATTTACAATTCAGTACCCTATCCTAAAGCTTGCTGTTAGGAGGTAATCTGCAGCTTGCAGTGAAAGCGCTTCCAGAGGGGAGTCTAACGAGGGCAAACATTTGATGGTAGCAGCTTCCCTGCGGGAGATACTCTCTTTGCCAAAATCGCATTAATAGGCGAAAGTAAGTTACAATTCAGTACCCTATCCTAAAGCTTGCTGTTAGGAGGGAATCTGCAGCTTGCAGTGAAAGCGCTTCCAGAGGGGAGTCTAATGAGGGCAAACATTTGATGGTAGCAGCTTCCCTGCGGGAGGTACTCTCTTTGCCAAAATCGTCTTATTAGCCGCAGTTAAGTTACAATTCAGTACCCTATCCTAAAGCTTGCGGTTAGGAGGGAATCTGCAGCTTGCAGTGAAAGCGCTTGCAGAGGGGAGTCTAATGAGGGCAAACATTTGATGGTAGCAGCTTCCCTGCGGGAGATATTCTCTTTGCGAAAATCGCCTTATTAGCCGCTGTTAAGTTACAATTCAGTACCCTATCCTAAAGCTTGCTGTTAGGAGGGAATCTGCAGCTTGCAGTGAAAGCGCTTCCAGAGGGGAGTCTAATGAGGGCAAACATTTGATGGTAGCAGCTTCCCTGCGGGAGGTACTCTCTTTGCCAAAATCGCATTATTAGCCGCAGTTAAGTTACAATTCAGTACCCTATCCTAAAGCTTGCTGTTAGGAGGGAATCTGCAGCTTGCAGTGAAAGCGCTTCCAGAGGGGAGTCTAATGACGGCAAATATTTGATGGTAGCAGCTTCCCTGCGGGAGATACTCTCTTTGCCAATATCGCTTTATTAGCCGCAGTTAAGTTACAATTCAGTACCCTATCCTAAAGCTTGCTGTTAGGAGGGAATCTGCAGCTTGCAGTGAAAGCGCTTCCAGAGGGGAGTCTAATGAGGGCAAACATTTGATGGTAGCAGCTTCCCTGCGGGAGATACTCTCTTTGCCAAAATCGCATTATTAGGCGAAAGTAAGTTACAATTCAGTACCCTATCCTAAAGCTTGCTGTTAGGAGGGAATCTGCAGCTTGCAGTGAAAGCGCTTCCAGAGGGGAGTCTAATGAGGGCAAACATTTGATGGTAGCAGCGTCCCTGCGGGAGATACTCTCTTTGCCAAAATCGCATTATTAGGCGAAAGTAAGTTACAATTCAGTACCCTATCCTAAAGCTTGCTGTTAGGAGGTAGTCTGCAGCTTGCAGTGAAAGCGCTTCCAGAGGGGAGTCTAATGAGGGCAAACATTTGATGTTAGCAGCTTCCCTGCGGGAGATACTCTCTTTTCCAAAATCGCATTATTAGGCGAAAGTAAGTTACAATTCAGTACCCTATCCTAAAGCTTGCTGTTAGGAGGGAAACTGCAGCTTGCAGTGAAAGCGCTTCCAGAGGGGAGTCTAATGAGGGCAAACATTTGATGGTAGCAGCTTCCCTGCGGGAGATACTCTCTTTGCCAAAATCGCATTATTAGGCGAAAGTAAGTTACAATTCATTACCCTATCCTAAAGCTTGCTGTTAGGAGGGAATCTGCAGCTTGCAGTGAAAGCGCTTCCAGAGGGGAGTCTAACGAGGGCAAACATTTGATGGTAGCAGCTTCCCTGCGGGAGGTACTCTCTTTGCCAAAATCGTCTTATTAGCCGCAGTTAAGTTACAATTCAGTACCCTGTCCTAAAGCTTGCTGTTAGGAGGGAATCTGCAGCTTGCAGTGAAAGCGCTTCCAGAGGGGAGTCCAATGAGGGCAAACATTTGATGGTAGCAGCTTCCCTGCGGGAGATACTCTCTTTGCCAAAATCGCCTTTTTAAGACGAAAGTAAGTTACAATTCAGTACCCTATCCTAAAGCTTGCTGTTAGGAGGGAATCTGCAGCTTGCAGTGAAAGCGCTTCCAGAGGGAAGTCTAACGAGGGCAAACATTTGATGGTAGCAGCTTCCCTGCGGGAGATACTCTCTTTGCCAAAATCGCATTATTAGGCGAAAGTAAGTTACAATTCAGTACCCTATCCTAAAGCTTGCTGTTAGGAGGGAATCTGCAGCTTGCAGGGAAAGCGCTTCCAGAGGGGAGTCTAATGAGGGCAAACATTCGATGGTAGCAGCTTCCCTGCGAGAGATACTCTCTTTGCCAAAATCGCATTATTAGGCGAAAGTAAGTTACAATTCAGTACCCTATCCTAAAGCTTGCTGTTAGGAGGGAATCTGCATCTTGCAGTGAAAGCGCTTCCAGAGGGGAGTCTAATGAGGGCAAACATTTGATGGTAGCAGCTTCCCTGCGGGAGATACTCTCTTTGCCAAAATTGCCTTTTTAAGACGAAAGTAAGGTACAAATCAGTACCCTATCCTAAAGCTTGCTGTTAGGAGTGAATCTGCAGCTTGCAGTGAAAGCGCTTCCAGAGTGGAGTCTAACGAGGGCAAACATTTGATGGTAGCAGCTTCCCTGCGGGAGATATTCTCTTTGCCAATATCGCATTATTAGGCGAAAGTAAGTTACAATTCAGTACCCTATCCTAAAGCTTGCTGTTAGGAGGGAATCTGCAGCTTGCAGTGAAAGCGCTTCCAGAAGGGAGTCCAATGAGGGCAAACATTTGATGGTAGCAGCTTCCCTGCGGGAGATACTCTCTTTGCCAAAATCGCATTATTAGGCGAAAGTGAGCTACAATTCAGTACCCTATCCTAAAGCTTGCTGTTAGGAGGGAATCTGCAGCTTGCAGTGAAAGCGCTTCCAGAGGGGAGTCTAATGAGGGCAAACATTTGATGGTAGCAGCTTCCCTGCGGGAGATATTCTCTTTTCCAAAATCGCATAATTAGCCGCAATTAATTTACAATTCAGTACCCTATCCTAAAGCTTGCTGTTAGGAGTGAATCTGCATCTTGCAGTGAAAGCGCTTCCAAAGGGGAGTATAACGAGGGCAAACATTTGACGGTAGCAGCTTCCCTGCGGGAGATACTCTCTTTGCCAAAGTCGCATTATTAGGTGAAAGTAAGTTACAATTCAGTACCCTATCAAAAAGCTTGCTGTTAGGAGGGAATCTGCAGCTTGCAGTGAAAGCGCTTCCAGAGGGGAGTCTAACGAGGGCAAACATTTGATGGTAGCAGCTTCCCTGCGGGAGATACTCTCTTTGCCAATATCGCATTATTAGGCGAAAGTAAGTTACAATTCAGTACCCTATCCTAAAGCTTGCTGTTAGGAGGGAATCTGCAGCTTGCAGTGAAAGCGCTTCCAGAGGGGAGTCCAATGAGGGCAAACATTTGATGGTAGCAGCTTCCCTGCGGGAGATACTCTCTTTGCCAAAATCGCCTTTTTAAGACGAAAGTAAGTTACAATTCAGTACCCTATCCTAAAGCTTGCTGTTAGGAGGGAATCTGCAGCTTGCAGTGAAAGCGCTTCCAGAGGGGAGTCTAACGAGGGCAAACATTTGATGGTAGCAGCTTCCCTGCGGGAGATACTCTCTTTGCCAAAATCGCATTATTAGGCGAAAGTAAGTTACAATTCAGTACCCTATCCTAAAGCTTGCTGTTAGGAGGGAATCTGCAGCTTGCAGGGAAAGCGCTTCCAGAGGGGAGTCTAATGAGGGCAAACATTCGATGGTAGCAGCTTCCCTGCGGGAGATACTCTCTTTGCCAAAATCGCATTATTAGGCGAAAGTAAGTTACAATTCAGTACCCTATCCTAAAGCTTGCTGTTAGGAGGGAATCTGCAGCTTGCAGTGAAAGCGCTTCCAGAGGGGAGTCTAATGAGGGCAAACATTTGATGGTAGCAGCTTCCCTGCGGGAGATACTCTCTTTGCCAAAATCGCATTATTAGGCGAAAGTAAGTTACAATTCAGTACCCTATCCTAAAGCTTGCTGTTAGGAGGGAATCTGCAGCTTGCAGTGAAAGCGCTTCCAAAGGGGAGTCTAATAAGGGCAAACATTTGATGGTAGCAGCTTCCCTGCGGGAGATACTCTCTTTGCCAAAATCGCATTATTAGGCGAAAGTGAGTTACAATTCAGTACCCTATCCTAAAGCTTGCTGTTAGGAGGGAATCTGCAGCTTGCAGTGAAAGCGCTTCCAGAGGGGAGTCTAATGAGGGCAAACATTTGATGGTAGCAGCTTCCCTGCGGGAGATACTCTCTTTGCCAAAATCGCATTATTAGGCGAAAGTAAGTTACAATTCAGTACCCTATCCTAAAGCTTGCTGTTAGGAGGGAATCTGCAGCTTGCAGTGAAAGCGCTTCCAGAGGGGAGTCTAATGAGGGCAAACATTTGATGGTAGCAGCTTCCCTGCGGGAGATACTCTCTTTGCCAAAATCGCATTATTAGGCGAAAGTAAGTTACAATTCAGTCCCCTATCCTAAAGCTTGCTGTTAGGAGGGAATCTGCAGCTTGCAGTGAAAGCGCTTCCAGAGGGGAGTCTAATAAGGGCAAACGTTTGATGGTAGCAGCTTCCCTGCGGGAGATACTCTCTTTGCCAAAATCGCATTATTAGGCGAAAGTAAGTTACAATTCAGTACCCTATCCTAAATCTTGCTGTTAGGAGGGAATCTGCATCTTGCAGTGAAAGCGCTTCCAGAGGGGAGTCTAATGAGGGCAAACATTTGATGGTAGCAGCTTCCCTGCGGGAGATATTCTCTTTGCCAATATCGCATTATTAGGCGAAAGTGAGTTACAATTCAGTACCCTATCCTAAAGCTTGCTGTTAGGAGGGAATCTGCAGCTTGCAGGGAAAGCGCTTCCAGAGGGGAGTCTAACGAGGGCAAACATTTGATGGTAGCAGCTTCCCTGCGGGAGATACTCTCTTGTCCAAAATCGCATTATTAGCCGCAATTAATTTACAATTCAGTACCCTATCCTAAAGCTTGCTGTTAGGAGTGAATCTGCAGCTTGCAGTGAAAGCGCTTCCAGAGGGGAGTATAACGAGGGCAAACATTTGATGGTAGCAGCTTCCCTGCGGGAGATACTCTCTTTGCCAAAATCGCATTATTAGGCGAAAGTAAGTTACAATTCAGTACCCTATCCTAAAGCTTGCTGTTAGGAGGGAATCTGCAGCTTGCAGTGAAAGTGCTTCCAAAGGGGAGTATAACGAGGGCAAACATTTGATGGTAGCAGCTTCCCTGCGGGAAATATTCTCTTTGCCAATATCGCATTATTAGGCGAAAGTAAGTTACAATTCAGTACCCTATCCTAAAGCTTGCTGTTAGGAGGGAATCTGCAGCTTGCAGGGAAAGCGCTTCCAGAGGGGAGTCCAATGAGGGCAAACATTTGATGGTAGCAGCTTCCCTGCGGGAGATACTCTCTTTGCCAAAATCGCATAATTAGCCGCAATTAATTTACAATTCAGTACCCTATCCTAAAGCTTGCTGTTAGGAGTGAATCTGCAGCTTGCAGTGAAAGCGCTTCCAGAGGGGAGTCTAACGAGGGCAAACATTTGATGGTAGCAGCTTCCCTGCGGGAGATACTCTCTTTGCCAAAATCGCATTATTAGGCGAAAGTAAGTTACAATTCAGTACCCTATCCTAAAGCTTGCTGTTAGGAGGGAATCTGCAGCTTGCAGTGAAAGCGCTTCCAGAGGGGAGTCTAATGAGGGCAAACATTTGATGGTAGCAGCTTCCCTGCGGGAGATACTCTCTTTGCCAAAATCGCATTATTAGGCGAAAGTAAGTTACAATTCAGTACCCTATCAAAAAGCTTGCTGTTAGGAGGGAATCTGCATCTTGCAGTGAAAGCGCTTCCAAAGGGGAGTATAACGAGGGCAAACATTTGACGGTAGCAGCTTCCCTGCGGGAGATACTCTCTTTGCCAAAATCGCATTATTAGGCGAAAGTAAGTTACAATTCAGTACCCTATCAAAAAGCTTGCTGTTAGGAGGGAATCTGCAGCTTGCAGTGAAAGCGCTTCCAGAGGGGAGTCCAATGAGGGCAAACATTTGATGGTAGCAGCTTCCCTGCGGGAGATACTCTCTTTGCCAAAATCGCATTATTAGGCGAAAGTAAGTTACAATTCAGTACCCTATCAAAAAGCTTGCTGTTAGGAGGGAATCTGCAGCTTGCAGTGAAAGCGCTTCCAGAGGGGAGTCTAATGAGGGCAAACATTTGATGGTAGCAGCTTCCCTGCGGGAGATACTCTCTTTGCCAAAATCGCATTATTAGGCGAAAGTGAGCTACAATTCAGTACCCTATCCTAAAGCTTGCTGTTAGGAGGGAATCTGCAGCTTGCAGTGAAAGCGCTTCCAGAGGGGAGTCCAATGAGGGCAAACATTTGATGGTAGCAGCTTCCCTGCGGGAGATACTCTCTTTGCCAAAATCGCATTATTAGGCGAAAGTAAGTTACAATTCAGTACCCTATCAAAAAGCTTGCTGTTAGGAGGGAATCTGCAGCTTGCAGTGAAAGCGCTTCCAGAGGGGAGTCTAATGAGGGCAAACATTTGATGGTAGCAGCTTCCCTGCGGGAGATACTCTCTTTGCCAAAATCGCATTATTAGGAGAAAGTGAGCTACAATTCAGTACCCTATCCTAAAGCTTGCTGTTAGGAGGGAATCTGCAGCTTGCAGTGAAAGCGCTTCCAGAGGGGAGTCTAATGAGGGTAAACATTTGATGGTAGCAGCTTCCCTGCGGGAGATACCCTCTTTTCCAAATTTGCCTTTTTAAGACGAAAGTAAGTTACAATTCAGTACCCTATCCTAAAGCTTGCTGTTAGGAGGGAATCTGCAGCTTGCAGTGAAAGCGCTTCCAGAGGGGAGTCTAATGGGGGCAAACATTTGATGGTAGCAGCTTCCCTGCGGGAGATACTCTCTTTGCCAAAATCGCATTATTAGGCGAAAGTAAGTTACAATTCAGTACCCTATCCTAAAGCTTGCTGTTAGGAGGGAATCTGCAGCTTGCAGTGAAAGCGCTTCCAAAGGGGAGTCTAATGAGGGCAAACATTTGATGGTAGCAGCTTCCCTGCGGGAGATACTCTCTTTTCCAAAATCGCATTATTAGGCGAAAGTGAGTTACAATTCAGTCCCCTATCCTAAAGCTTGCTGTTAGGAGGGAATCTGCAGCTTGCAGTGAAAGCGCTTCCAGAGGGGAGTCTAATGAGGGCAAACATTTGATGGTAGCAGCTTCCCTGCGGGAGATACTCTCTTTTCCAAAATTGCCTTTTTAAGACGAAAGTGAGTTACAATTCAGTACCCTATCCTAAAGCTTGCTGTTAGGAGGGAATCTGCAGCTTGCAGTGAAAGCGCTTCCAGAGGGGAGTCTAACGAGGGCAAACATTTGATGGTAGCAGCTTCCCTGCGGGAGATACTCTCTTTATCAAAATCGCATTATTAGGCGAAAGTAAGTTAAAATTCAGTACCCTATCCTAAAGCTTGCTGTTAGGAGGGAATCTGCAGCTTGCAGTGAAAGCGCTTCCAGAGGGGAGTCTAACGAGGGCAAACATTTGATGGTAGCAGCTTCCCTGCGGGAGATATTCTCTTTGCCAATATCGCATTATTAGGCGAAAGTGAGTTACAATTCAGTACCCTATCCTAAAGCTTGCTGTTAGGAGGGAATGTGCAGCTTGCAGGGAAAGCGCTTCCAGAGGGGAGTCTAACGAGGGCAAACATTTGATGATAGCAGCTTCCCTGCGGGAGATACTCTCTTTGCCAAAATCGCATTATTAGCCGCAATTAATTTACAATTCAGTACACTATCCTAAAGCTTGCTGTTAGGAGTGAATCTGCATCTTGCAGTGAAAGCGCTTCCAGAGGGGAGTCTAATGAGGGCAAACATTTGATGGTAGCAGCTTCCCTGCGGGAGATACTCTCTTTGCCAATATCGCCTTATTAGGCGAAAGTAAGTTACAATTCAGTACCCTATCCTAAAGCTTGCTGTTAGGAGGGAATCTGCAGCTTGCAGTGAAAGCGCTTCCAGAGGGGAGTCTAATGAGGGCAAACATTTGATGGTAGCAGCTTCCCTGCGGGAGATACTCTCTTTGCCAAAATTTCCTTTTTAAGACGAAAGTAAGGTACAATTCAGTACCCTATCCTAAAGCTTGCTGTTAGGAGGGAATCTGCAGCTTGCAGTGAAAGCGCTTCCAGAGGGGAGTCTAACGAGGGCAAACATTTGATGGTAGCAGCTTCCCTGCGGGAGATATTCTCTTTGCCAATATCGCATTATTAGGCGAAAGTGAGTTACAATTAAGTACCCTATCCTAAAGCTTGCTGTTAGGAGGGAATCTGCAGCTTGCAGGGAAAGCGCTTCCAGAGGGGAGTCTAATGAGGGCAAACATTTGATGGTAGCAGCTTCCCTGCGGGAGATACTCTCTTTGCCAATATCGCATTATTAGGCGAAAGTGAGCTACAATTCAGTACCCTATCCTAAAGCTTGCTGTTAGGAGGGAATCTGCAGCTTGCAGTGAAAGCGCTTCCAGAGGGGAGTCTAATGAGGGCAAACATTTGATGGTAGCAGCTTCCCTGCGGGAGATACTCTCTTTTCCAAAATCGCATTATTAGGCGAAAGTAAGTTACAATTCAGTACCCTATCAAAAAGCTTGCTGTTAGGGAGGGAATCTGCAGCTTGCAGTGAAAGCGCTTCCAGAGGGGAGTCTAATGAGGGCAAACATTTGATGGTAGCAGCTTCCCTGCGGGAGATACTCTCTTTGCCAAAATCGCATTATTAGGCGAAAGTAAGTTACAATTCAGTACCCTATCCTAAAGCTTGCTGTTAGGAGGGAATCTGCATCTTGCAGTGAAAGCGCTTCCAGAGGGGAGTCTAATGAGGGCAAACATTTGATGGTAGCAGCTTCCCTGCGGGAGATACTCTCTTTGCCAAAATCGCATTATTAGCGAAAGTAAGTTACAATTCAGTACCCTATCCTAAAGCTTGCTGTTAGGAGGGAATCTGCAGCTTGCAGTGAAAGCGCTTCCAGAGGGGAGTCTAATGAGGGCAAACATTTGATGGTAGCAGCTTCCCTGCGGGAGATACTCTCTTTGCCAAAATCGCATTATTAGGCGAAAGTAAGTTACAATTCAGTACCCTATCCTAAAGCTTGCTGTTAGGAGGGAATCTGCATCTTGCAGTGAAAGCGCTTCCAGAGGGGAGTATAACGAGGGCAAACATTTGATGGTAGCAGCTTCCCTGCGGGAGATACTCTCTTTGCCAAAATCGCATTATTAGGCGAAAGTAAGTTACAATTCAGTACCCTATCCTAAAGCTTGCTGTTAGGAGGGAATCTGCATCTTGCAGTGAAAGCGCTTCCAGAGGGGAGTCTAATGAGGGCAAACATTTGATGGTAGCAGCTTCCCTGCGGGAGATACTCTCTTTGCCAAAATCGCATTATTAGGCGAAAGTAAGTTACAATTCAGTACCCTATCCTAAAGCTTGCTGTTAGGAGGGAATCTGCAGCTTGCAGTGAAAGCGCTTCCAGAGGGGAGTCTAACGAGGGCAAACATTTGATGGTAGCAGCTTCCCTGCGGGAGATATTCTCTTTGCCGATATCGCATTATTAGGCGAAAGTGAGTTACAATTCAGTACCCTATCCTAAAGCTTGCTGTTAGGAGGGAATCTGCAGCTTGCAGTGAAAGCGCTTCCAGAGGGGAGTCTAATGAGGGCAAACATTTGATGGTAGCAGCTTCCCTGCGGGAGATACTCTCTTTGCCAAAATCGCCTTTTTAAGACGAAAGTAAGTTACAATTCAGTACCCTATCGTAAAGCTTGCTGTTAGGAGGGAATCTGCAGCTTGCAGTGAAAGCGCTTCCAGAGGGGAGTCTAACGAGGGCAAACATTTGATGGTAGCAGCTTCCCTGCGGGAGATACTCTCTTTGCCAAAATCGCATTATTAGGCGAAAGTGAGCTACAATTCAGTACCCTATCCTAAAGCTTGCTGTTAGGAGGGAATCTGCAGCTTGCAGTGAAAGCGCTTCCAGAGGGGAGTCTAATGAGGGCAAACATTTGATGGTAGCAGCTTCCCTGCGGGAGATACTCTCTTTTCCAAAATTGCCTTTTTAAGACGAAAGTGAGTTACAATTCAGTACCCTATCCTAAAGCTTGCTGTTAGGAGGGAATCTGCAGCTTGTAGTGAAAGCGCTTCCAGAGGGGAGTCTAACGAGGGCAAACATTTGATGGTAGCAGCTTCCCTGCGGGAGATACTCTCTTTATCAAAATCGCATTATTAGGCGAAAGTAAGTTACAATTAAGTACCCTATCCTAAAGCTTGCTGTTAGGAGGGAATCTGCAGCTTGCAGTGAAAGCGCTTCCAGAGGGGAGTCTAACGAGGGCAAACATTTGATGGTAGCAGCTTCCCTGCGGGAGATATTCTCTTTGCCAATATCGCATTATTAGGCGAAAGTGAGTTACAATTCAGTACCCTATCCTAAAGCTTGCTGTTAGGAGGGAATGTGCAGCTTGCAGTGAAAGCGCTTCCAAAGGGGAGTCTAATAAGGGCAAACATTTGATGGTAGCAGCTTCCCTGCGGGAGATACTCTCTTTTCCAAAATTGCCTTTTTAAGACGAAAGTAAGTTACAATTCAGTATCCTATCCTAAAGCTTGCTGTTAGGAGGGAATCTGCAGCTTGCAGTGAAAGCGCTTCCAGAGGGGAGTCTAATGAGGGCAAACATTTGATGGTAGCAGCTTCCCTGCGGGAGATATTCTCTTTGCCAATATCGCATTATTAGGCGAAAGTGAGTTACAATTCAGTACCCTATCCTAAAGCTTGCTGTTAGGAGGGAATCTGCATCTTGCAGTGAAAGCGCTTCCAGAGGGGAGTCTAACGAGGGCAAACATTTGATGGTAGCAGCTTCCCTGCGGGAGATACTCTCTTTTCCAAAATCGCATTATTAGGCGAAAGTAAGTTACAATTAAGTACCCTATCCTAAAGCTTGCTGTTAGGAGGGAATCTGCAGCTTGCAGTGAAAGCGCTTCCAGAGGGGAGTCTAACGAGGGCAAACATTTGATGGTAGCAGCTTCCCTGCGGGAGATATTCTCTTTGCCGATATCGCATTATTAGGCGAAAGTGAGTTACAATTCAGTACCCTATCCTAAAGCTTGCTGTTAGGAGGGAATCTGCAGCTTGCAGTGAAAGCGCTTCCAGAGGGGAGTCTAATGAGGGCAAACATTTGATGGTAGCAGCTTCCCTGCGGGAGATACTCTCTTTGCCAAAATCGCCTTTTTAAGACGAAAGTAAGTTACAATTCAGTACCCTATCGTAAAGCTTGCTGTTAGGAGGGAATCTGCAGCTTGCAGTGAAAGCGCTTCCAGAGGGGAGTCTAACGAGGGCAAACATTTGATGGTAGCAGCTTCCCTGCGGGAGATACTCTCTTTGCCAAAATCGCATTATTAGGCGAAAGTGAGCTACAATTCAGTACCCTATCCTAAAGCTTGCTGTTAGGAGGGAATCTGCATCTTGCAGTGAAAGCGCTTCCAGAGGGGAGTCCAATGAGGGCAAACATTTGATGGTAGCAGCTTCCCTGCGGGAGATACTCTCTTTGCCAAAATCGCCTTTTTAAGACGAAAGTAAGTTACAATTCAGTACCCTATCCTAAAGCTTGCTGTTAGGAGGGAATCTGCAGCTTGCAGTGAAAGCGCTTCCAGAGGGGAGTGTAACGAGGGCAAACATTTGATGGTAGCAGCTTCCCTGCGGGAGATACTCTCTTTGCTAAAATCGCATTATTAGGTGAAAGTAAGTTACAATTCAGTACCCTATCCTAAAGCTTGCTGTTAGGAGGGAATTTGCAGTTTGCAGGGAAAGCGCTTCCAGAGGGGAGTCTAACGAGGGCAAACATTCGATGGTAGCAGCTTCCCTGCGGGAGATACTCTCTTTGCCAAAATCGCATTATTAGGCGAAAGTAAGTTACAATTCAGTACCCTATCCTAAAGCTTGCTGTTAGGAGGGAATCTGCATCTTGCAGTGAAAGCGCTTCCAGAGGGGAGTCTAATGAGGGCAAACATTTGATGGTAGCAGCTTCCCTGCGGGAGATACTCTCTTTGCCAAAATCGCATTATTAGGCGAAAGTGAGTTACAATTCAGTACCCTATCCTAAAGCTTGCTGTTAGGAGGGAATCTGCAGCTTGCAGTGAAAGCGCTTCCAGAGGGGAGTCTAATGAGGGCAAACATTTGATGGTAGCAGCTTCCCTGCGGGAGATACTCTCTTTGCCAAAATTGCCTTTTTAAGACGAAAGTAAGGTACAATTCAGTACCCTATCCTAAAGCTTGCTGTTAGGAGTGAATCTGCAGCTTGCAGTGAAAGCGCTTCCAGAGGGGAGTCTAACGAGGGCAAACATTTGATGGTAGCAGCTTCCCTGCGGGAGATATTCTCTTTGCCAATATCGCATTATTAGGCGAAAGTGAGTTACAATTCAGTACCCTATCCTAAAGCTTGCTGTTAGGAGGGAATCTGCAGCTTGCAGGGAAAGCGCTTCCAGAGGGGAGTCTAACGAGGGCAAACATTTGATGGTAGCAGCTTCCCTGCGGGAGATACTCTCTTTTCCAAAATGGCATAATTAGCCGCAATTAATTTACAATTCAGTACCCTATCCTAAAGCTTGCTGTTAGGAGGGAATCTGCAGCTTGCAGGGAAAGCGCTTCCAGAGGGGAGTCTAACGAGGGCAAACATTTGATGGTAGCAGCTTCCTTGCGGGAGATACTCTCTTTTCCAAAATCGCATTATTAGGCGAAAGTGAGTTACAATTCAGTACCCTATCCTAAAGCTTGCTGTTAGGAGGGAATCTGCAGCTTGCAGTGAAAGCGCTTCCAGAGGGGAGTCTAACGAGGGCAAACATTTGATGGTAGCAGCTTCCCTGCGGGAGATATTCTCTTTGCCAATATCGCATTATTAGGCGAAAGTGAGTTACAATTCAGTACCCTATCCTAAAGCTTGCTGTTAGGAGGGAATCTGCATCTTGCAGTGAAAGCGCTTCCAGAGGGGAGTCTAACGAGGGCAAACATTTGATGGTAGCAGCTTCCCTGCGGGAGATACTCTCTTTTCCAAAATCGCATTATTAGGCGAAAGTAAGTTACAATTAAGTACCCTATCCTAAAGCTTGCTGTTAGGAGGGAATCTGCAGCTTGCAGTGAAAGCGCTTCCAGAGGGGAGTCTAACGAGGGCAAACATTTGATGGTAGCAGCTTCCCTGCGGGAGATATTCTCTTTGCCGATATCGCATTATTAGGCGAAAGTGAGTTACAATTCAGTACCCTATCCTAAAGCTTGCTGTTAGGAGGGAATCTGCAGCTTGCAGTGAAAGCGCTTCCAGAGGGGAGTCTAATGAGGGCAAACATTTGATGGTAGCAGCTTCCCTGCGGGAGATACTCTCTTTGCCAAAATCGCCTTTTTAAGACGAAAGTAAGTTACAATTCAGTACCCTATCGTAAAGCTTGCTGTTAGGAGGGAATCTGCAGCTTGCAGTGAAAGCGCTTCCAGAGGGGAGTCTAACGAGGGCAAACATTTGATGGTAGCAGCTTCCCTGCGGGAGATACTCTCTTTGCCAAAATCGCATTATTAGGCGAAAGTGAGCTACAATTCAGTACCCTATCCTAAAGCTTGCTGTTAGGAGGGAATCTGCATCTTGCAGTGAAAGCGCTTCCAGAGGGGAGTCCAATGAGGGCAAACATTTGATGGTAGCAGCTTCCCTGCGGGAGATACTCTCTTTGCCAAAATCGCCTTTTTAAGACGAAAGTAAGTTACAATTCAGTACCCTATCCTAAAGCTTGCTGTTAGGAGGGAATCTGCAGCTTGCAGTGAAAGCGCTTCCAGAGGGGAGTGTAACGAGGGCAAACATTTGATGGTAGCAGCTTCCCTGCGGGAGATACTCTCTTTGCTAAAATCGCATTATTAGGTGAAAGTAAGTTACAATTCAGTACCCTATCCTAAAGCTTGCTGTTAGGAGGGAATTTGCAGTTTGCAGGGAAAGCGCTTCCAGAGGGGAGTCTAACGAGGGCAAACATTCGATGGTAGCAGCTTCCCTGCGGGAGATACTCTCTTTGCCAAAATCGCATTATTAGGCGAAAGTAAGTTACAATTCAGTACCCTATCCTAAAGCTTGCTGTTAGGAGGGAATCTGCATCTTGCAGTGAAAGCGCTTCCAGAGGGGAGTCTAATGAGGGCAAACATTTGATGGTAGCAGCTTCCCTGCGGGAGATACTCTCTTTGCCAAAATCGCATTATTAGGCGAAAGTGAGTTACAATTCAGTACCCTATCCTAAAGCTTGCTGTTAGGAGGGAATCTGCAGCTTGCAGTGAAAGCGCTTCCAGAGGGGAGTCTAATGAGGGCAAACATTTGATGGTAGCAGCTTCCCTGCGGGAGATACTCTCTTTGCCAAAATTGCCTTTTTAAGACGAAAGTAAGGTACAATTCAGTACCCTATCCTAAAGCTTGCTGTTAGGAGTGAATCTGCAGCTTGCAGTGAAAGCGCTTCCAGAGGGGAGTCTAACGAGGGCAAACATTTGATGGTAGCAGCTTCCCTGCGGGAGATATTCTCTTTGCCAATATCGCATTATTAGGCGAAAGTGAGTTACAATTCAGTACCCTATCCTAAAGCTTGCTGTTAGGAGGGAATCTGCAGCTTGCAGGGAAAGCGCTTCCAGAGGGGAGTCTAACGAGGGCAAACATTTGATGGTAGCAGCTTCCCTGCGGGAGATACTCTCTTTTCCAAAATGGCATAATTAGCCGCAATTAATTTACAATTCAGTACCCTATCCTAAAGCTTGCTGTTAGGAGGGAATCTGCAGCTTGCAGGGAAAGCGCTTCCAGAGGGGAGTCTAACGAGGGCAAACATTTGATGGTAGCAGCTTCCTTGCGGGAGATACTCTCTTTTCCAAAATCGCATTATTAGGCGAAAGTGAGTTACAATTCAGTACCCTATCCTAAAGCTTGCTGTTAGGAGGGAATCTGCAGCTTGCAGTGAAAGCGCTTCCAGAGGGGAGTCTAACGAGGGCAAACATTTGATGGTAGCAGCTTCCCTGCGGGAGATATTCTCTTTGCCAAAATCGCATTATTAGGCGAAAGTAAGTTACAATTCAGTACCCTATCCTAAAGCTTGCTGTTAGGAGGGAATCTGCATCTTGCAGTGAAAGCGCTTCCAGAGGGGAGTCTAATGAGGGCAAACATTTGATGGTAGCAGCTTCCCTGCGGGATATACTCTCTTTGCCAAAATCGCATTATTAGGCGAAAGTGAGCTACAATTCAGTACCCTATCCTAAAGCTTGCTGTTAGGAGGGAATCTGCAGCTTGCAGTGAAAGCGCTTCCAGAGGGGAGTCTAATGAGGGCAAACATTTGATGGTAGCAGCTTCCCTGCGGGAGATACTCTCTTTGCCAAAATCGCATTATTAGGCGAAAGTAAGTTACAATTCAGTACCCTATCCTAAAGCTTGCTGTTAGGAGGGAATCTGCATCTTGCAGTGAAAGCGCTTCCAGAGGGGAGTCTAATGAGGGCAAACATTTGATGGTAGCAGCTTCCCTGCGGGAGATACTCTCTTTGCCAAAATCGCATTATTAGGCGAAAGTAAGTTACAATTCAGTACCCTATCCTAAAGCTTGCTGTTAGGAGGGAATCTGCATCTTGCAGTGAAAGCGCTTCCAGAGGGGAGTCTAATGAGGGTAAACATTTGATGGTAGCAGCTTCCCTGCGGGAGATACCCTCTTTTCCAAATTTGCCTTTTTAAGACGAAAGTAAGTTACAATTCAGTACCCTATCCTAAAGCTTGCTGTTAGGAGGGAATCTGCATCTTGCAGTGAAAGCGCTTCCAGAGGGGAGTCTAATGAGGGCAAACATTTGATGGTAGCAGCTTCCCTGCGGGAGATACTCTCTTTGCCAAAATCGCATTATTAGGCGAAAGTAAGTTACAATTCAGTACCCTATCCTAAAGCTTGCTGTTAGGAGGGAATCTGCATCTTGCAGTGAAAGCGCTTCCAGAGGGGAGTCTAATGAGGGCAAACATTTGATGGTAGCAGCTTCCCTGCGGGAGATACTCTCTTTGCCAAAATCGCATTATTAGCGAAAGTAAGTTACAATTCAGTACCCTATCCTAAAGCTTGCTGTTAGGAGGGAATCTGCAGCTTGCAGTGAAAGCGCTTCCAGAGGGGAGTCTAATGAGGGCAAACATTTGATGGTAGCAGCTTCCCTGCGGGAGATACTCTCTTTGCCAAAATCGCATTATTAGGCGAAACTAAGTTACAATTCAGTACCCTATCCTAAAGCTTGCTGTTAGGAGGGAATCTGCATCTTGCAGTGAAAGCGCTTCCAGAGGGGAGTCTAATGAGGGCAAACATTTGATGGTAGCAGCTTCCCTGCGGGAGATACTCTCTTTGCCAAAATCGCATTATTAGGCGAAAGTAAGTTACAATTCAGTACCCTATCCTAAAGCTTGCTGTTAGGAGGGAATCTGCATCTTGCAGTGAAAGCGCTTCCAGAGGGGAGTCTAATGAGGGCAAACATTTGATGGTAGCAGCTTCCCTGCGGGAGATACTCTCTTTGCCAAAATCGCATTATTAGGCGAAAGTAAGTTACAATTCAGTACCCTATCCTAAAGCTTGCTGTTAGGAGGGAATCTGCAGCTTGCAGTGAAAGCGCTTCCAAAGGGGAGTATAACAAGGGCAAACATTTGATGGTAGCAGCTTCCCTGCGGGAGATACTCTCTTTTCCAAAATTGCCTTTTTAAGACGAAAGTAAGTTACAATTCAGTATCCTATCCTAAAGCTTGCTGTTAGGAGGGAATCTGCAGCTTGCAGTGAAAGCGCTTCCAGAGGGGAGTCTAACGAGGGCAAACATTTGATGGTAGCAGCTTCCCTGCGGGAGATATTCTCTTTGCCAATATCGCATTATTAGGCGAAAGTGAGTTACAATTCAGTACCCTATCCTAAAGCTTGCTGTTAGGAGGGAATCTGCAGCTTGCAGTGAAAGCGCTTCCAGAGGGGAGTCTAATGAGGGCAAACATTTGATGGTAGCAGCTTCCCTGCGGGAGATATTCTCTTTGCCGATATCGCATTATTAGGCGAAAGTGAGTTACAATTCAGTACCCTATCCTAAAGCTTGCTGTTAGGAGGGAATCTGCAGCTTGCAGGGAAAGCGCTTCCAGAGGGGAGTCTAACGAGGGCAAACATTTGATGGTAGCAGCTTCCTTGCGGGAGATACTCTCTTTTCCAAAATCTCATTATTAGCCGCAATTAATTTACAATTCAGTACCCTATCCTAAAACTTGCTGTTAGGAGTGAATCTGCAGCTTGCAGTGAAAGCGCTTCCAGAGGGGAGTCTAATGAGGGCAAACATTTGATGGTAGCAGCTTCCCTGCGGGAGATACTCTCTTTGCCAAAATCGCCTTTTTAAGACGAAAGTAAGTTACAATTCAGTACCCTATCGTAAAGCTTGCTGTTAGGAGGGAATCTGCAGCTTGCAGTGAAAGCGCTTCCAGAGGGGAGTCTAACGAGGGCAAACATTTGAGGGTAGCAGCTTCCCTGCGGGAGATACTCTCTTTGCCAAAATCGCATTATTAGGCGAAAGTGAGCTACAATTCAGTACCCTATCCTAAAGCTTGCTGTTAGGAGGGAATCTGCATCTTGCAGTGAAAGCGCTTCCAGAGGGGAGTCCAATGAGGGCAAACATTTGATGGTAGCAGCTTCCCTGCGGGAGATACTCTCTTTGCCAAAATCGCCTTTTTAAGACGAAAGTAAGTTACAATTCAGTACCCTATCCTAAAGCTTGCTGTTAGGAGGGAATCTGCATCTTGCAGTGAAAGCGCTTCCAGAGGGGAGTCTAATGAGGGCAAACATTTGATGGTAGCAGCTTCCCTGCGGGAGATACTCTCTTTGCCAAAATCGCATTATTAGGCGAAAGTGAGTTACAATTCAGTACCCTATCCTAAAGCTTGCTGTTAGGAGGGAATCTGCAGCTTGCAGTGAAAGCGCTTCCAGAGGGGAGTCTAACGAGGGCAAACATTTGATGGTAGCAGCTTCCCTGCGGGAGATACTCTCTTTGCCAAAATCGCATTATTAGGCGAAAGTAAGTTACAATTAAGTACCCTATCCTAAAGCTTGCTGTTAGGAGGGAATCTGCAGCTTGCAGTGAAAGCGCTTCCAGAGGGGAGTCTAACGAGGGCAAACATTTGATGGTAGCAGCTTCCCTGCGGGAGATATTCTCTTTGCCAATATCGCATTATTAGGCGAAAGTGAGTTACAATTCAGTACCCTATCCTAAAGCTTGCTGTTAGGAGGGAATCTGCAGCTTGCAGGGAAAGCGCTTCCAGAGGGGAGTCTAACGAGGGCAAACATTTGATGGTAGCAGCTTCCCTGCGGGAGATACTCTCTTTTCCAAAATCGCATAATTAGCCGCAATTAATTTACAATTCAGTACCCTATCCTAAAGCTTGCTGTTAGGAGTGAATCTGCAGCTTGCAGTGAAAGCGCTTCCAGAGGGGAGTCTAATGAGGGCAAACATTTGATGGTAGCAGCTTCCCTGCGGGAGATATTCTCTTTGCCAAAATCGCCTTTTTAAGACGAAAGTAAGTTACAATTCAGTACCCTATCGTAAAGCTTGCTGTTAGGAGGGAATCTGCAGCTTGCAGTGAAAGCGCTTCCAGAGGGGAGTCTAACGAGGGCAAACATTTGATGGTAGCAGCTTCCCTGCGGGAGATACTCTCTTTGCCAAAATCGCATTATTAGGCGAAAGTGAGCTACAATTCAGTACCCTATCCTAAAGCTTGCTGTTAGGAGGGAATCTGCAGCTTGCAGTGAAAGCGCTTCCAGAGGGGAGTCCAATGAGGGCAAACATTTGATGGTAGCAGCTTCCCTGCGGGAGATACTCTCTTTGCCAAAATCGCATTATTAGGCGAAAGTAAGTTACAATTCAGTACCCTATCCTAAAGCTTGCTGTTAGGAGGGAATCTGCAGCTTGCAGTGAAAGCGCTTCCAGAGGGGAGTCTAACGAGGGCAAACATTTGATGGTAGCAGCTTCCCTGCGGGAGATACTCTCTTTGCCAAAATCGCATTATTAGGCGAAAGTAAGTTACAATTCAGTACCCTATCCTAAAGCTTGCTGTTAGGAGTGAATCTGCAGCTTGCAGTGAAAGCGCTTCCAGAGGGGAGTCTAATGAGGGCAAACATTCGATGGTAGCAGCTTCCCTGGGGGAGATACTCTCTTTGCCAAAATCGCATTATTAGGCGAAAGTAAGTTACAATTCAGTACCCTATCCTAAAGCTTGCTGTTAGGAGGGAATCTGCAGCTTGCAGTGAAAGCGCTTCCAGAGGGGAGTCTAACGAGGGCAAACATTTGATGGTAGCAGCTTCCTTGCGGGAGATACTCTCTTTTCCAAAATCGCATTATTATCCGCAATTAATTTACAATTCAGTACCCTATCCTAAAACTTGCTGTTAGGAGTGAATCTGCAGCTTGCAGTGAAAGCGCTTCCAGAGGGGAGTCTAATGAGGGCAAACATTTGATGGTAGCAGCTTCCCTGCGGGAGATACTCTCTTTGCCAAAATCGCCTTTTTAAGACGAAAGTAAGTTACAATTCAGTACCCTATCGTAAAGCTTGCTGTTAGGAGGGAATCTGCAGCTTGCAGTGAAAGCGCTTCCAGAGGGGAGTCTAACGAGGGCAAACATTTGATGGTAGCAGCTTCCCTGCGGGAGATACTCTCTTTGCCAAAATCGCATTATTAGGCGAAAGTGAGCTACAATTCAGTACCCTATCCTAAAGCTTGCTGTTAGGAGGGAATCTGCAGCTTGCAGTGAAAGCGCTTCCAGAGGGGAGTCTAATGAGGGCAAACATTCGATGGTAGCAGCTTCCCTGGGGGAGATACTCTCTTTGCCAATATCGCATTATTAGGCGAAAGTAAGTTACAATTCAGTACCCTATCCTAAAGCTTGCTGTTAGGAGGGAATCTGCAGCTTGCAGTGAAAGCGCTTCCAGAGGGGAGTCTAATGAGGGCAAACATTTGATGGTAGCAGCTTCCCTGCGGGAGATACTCTCTTTGCCAAAATCGCATTATTAGGCGAAAGTAAGTTACAATTCAGTACCCTATCCTAAAGCTTGCTGTTAGGAGGGAATCTGCAGCTTGCAGTGAAAGCGCTTCCAAAGGGGAGTCTAATAAGGGCAAACATTTGATGGTAGCAGCTTCCCTGCGGGAGATACTCTCTTTTCCAAAATCGCATTATTAGGCGAAAGTGAGTTACAATTCAGTACCCTATCCTAAAGCTTGCTGTTAGGAGGGAATCTGCAGCTTGCAGTGAAAGCGCTTCCAGAGGGGAGTCTAATGAGGGCAAACATTTGATGGTAGCAGCTTCCCTGCGGGAGATACTCTCTTTGCCAAAATCGCATTATTAGGCGAAAGTAAGTTACAATTCAGTACCCTATCCTAAAGCTTGCTGTTAGGAGGGAATCTGCAGCTTGCAGGGAAAGCGCTTCCAAAGGGGAGTCTAATAAGGGCAAACATTTGATGGTAGCAGCTTCCCTGCGGGAGATACTCTCTTTTCCAAAATCGCATTATTAGGCGAAAGTAAGTTACAATTCAGTACCCTATCCTAAAGCTTGCTGTTAGGAGGGAATCTGCATCTTGCAGGGAAAGCGCTTCCAGAGGGGAGTCTAATGAGGGCAAACATTTGATGGTAGCAGCTTCCCTGCGGGAGATACTCTCTTTTCCAAAATTGCCTTTTTAAGACGAAAGTAAGTTACAATTCAGTATCTTATCCTAAAGCTTGCTGTTAGGAGGGAATCTGCAGCTTGCAGTGAAAGCGCTTCCAGAGGGGAGTCTAACGAGGGCAAACATTTGACGGTAGCAGCTTCCCTGCGGGAGATACTCTCTTTTCCAAAATCGCATTATTAGGCGAAAGTAAGTTACAATTAAGTACCCTATCCTAAAGCTTGCTGTTAGGAGGGAATCTGCAGCTTGCAGTGAAAGCGCTTCCAGAGGGGAGTCTAACGAGGGCAAACATTTGATGGTAGCAGCTTCCCTGCGGGAGATATTCTCTTTGCCAATATCGCATTATTAGGCGAAAGTGAGTTACAATTCAGTACCCTATCCTAAAGCTTGCTGTTAGGAGGGAATCTGCAGCTTGCAGGGAAAGCGCTTCCAGAGGGGAGTCTAACGAGGGCAAACATTTGATGGTAGCAGCTTCCCTGCGGGAGATACTCTCTTTTCCAAAATCGCATAATTAGCCGCAATTAATTTACAATTCAGTACCCTATCCTAAAGCTTGCTGTTAGGAGTGAATCTTCAGCTTGCAGTGAAAGCGCTTCCAGAGGGGAGTCTAATGAGGGCAAACATTTGATGGTAGCAGCTTCCCTGCGGGAGATATTCTCTTTTCCAAAATCGCATTATTAGCCGCAATTAATTTACAATTCAGTACACTATCCTAAAGCTTGCTGTTAGGAGTGAATCTGCATCTTGCAGGGAAAGCGCTTCCAGAGGGGAGTCTAACGAGGGCAAACATTTGATGGTAGCAGCTTCCCTGCGGGAGATACTCTCTTTGCTAAAATCGCATTATTAGGCGAAAGTAAGTTACAATTCAGTACCCTATCCTAAAGCTTGCTGTTAGGAGGGAATCTGCAGCTTGCAGGGAAAGCGCTTCCAGAGGGGAGTCTAATGAGGGCAAACATTTGATGGTAGCAGCTTCCCTGCGGGAGATACTCTCTTTGCCAAAATCGCATTATTAGGCGAAAGTGAGCTACAATTCAGTACCCTATCCTAAAGCTTGCTGTTAGGAGGGAATCTGCAGCTTGCAGTGAAAGCGCTTCCAGAGGGGAGTCTAACGAGGGCAAACATTTGATGGTAGCAGCTTCCCTGCGGGAGATATTCTCTTTGCCAATATCGCATTATTAGGCGAAAGTAAGTTACAATTCAGTACCCTATCCTAAAGCTTGCTGTTAGGAGGGAATCTGCAGCTTGCAGGGAAAGCGCTTCCAGAGGGGAGTCTAACGAGGGCAAACATTTGATGGTAGCAGCTTCCTTGCGGGAGATACTCTCTTTTCCAAAATCGCATTATTAGGCGAAAGTGAGTTACAATTCAGTACCCTATCCTAAAGCTTGCTGTTAGGAGGGAATCTGCATCTTGCAGTGAAAGCGCTTCCAGAGGGGAGTCTAATGAGGGCAAACATTTGATGGTAGCAGCTTCCCTGCGGGAGATACTCTCTTTGCCAAAATCGCATTATTAGGCGAAAGTAAGTTACAATTCAGTACCCTATCCTAAAGCTTGCTGTTAGGAGGGAATCTGCAGCTTGCAGGGAAAGCGCTTCCAAAGGGGAGTCTAATAAGGGCAAACATTTGATGGTAGCAGCTTCCCTGCGGGAGATACTCTCTTTTCCAAAATCGCATTATTAGGCGAAAGTAAGTTACAATTAAGTACCCTATCCTAAAGCTTGCTGTTAGGAGGGAATCTGCAGCTTGCAGTGAAAGCGCTTCCAGAGGGGAGTCTAATGAGGGCAAACATTTGATGGTAGCAGCTTCCCTGCGGGAGATACTCTCTTTTCCAAAATTGCCTTTTTAAGACGAAAGTAAGTTACAATTCAGTACCCTATCCTAAAGCTTGCTGTTAGGAGGGAATCTGCAGCTTGCAGTGAAAGCGCTTCCAGAGGGGAGTCTAACGAGGGCAAACATTTGATGGTAGCAGCTTCCCTGCGGGAGATACTCTCTTTTCCAAAATCGCATTATTAGGCGAAAGTAAGTTACAATTAAGTACCCTATCCTAAAGCTTGCTGTTAGGAGGGAATCTGCAGCTTGCAGTGAAAGCGCTTCCAGAGGGGAGTCTAACGAGGGCAAACATTTGATGGTAGCAGCTTCCCTGCGGGAGATACTCTCTTTGCCAAAATCGCATTATTAGTCGAAAGTGAGCTACAATTCAGTACCCTATCCTAAAGCTTGCTGTTAGGAGGGAATCTGCAGCTTGCAGTGAAAGCGCTTCCAGAGGGGAGTCCAATGAGGGCAAACATTTGATGGTAGCAGCTTCCCTGCGGGAGATACTCTCTTTGCCAAAATCGCCTTTTTAAGACGAAAGTAAGTTACAATTCAGTACCCTATCCTAAAGCTTGCTGTTAGGAGGGAATCTGCAGCTTGCAGTGAAAGCGCTTCCAGAGGGGAGTCTAACGAGGGCAAACATTTGATGGTAGCAGCTTCCCTGCGGGAGATACTCTCTTTGCCAAAATCGCATTATTAGGCGAAAGTAAGTTACAATTCAGTACCCTATCCTAAAGCTTGCTGTTAGGAGTGAATCTGCAGCTTGCAGTGAAAGCGCTTCCAGAGGGGAGTCTAATGAGGGCAAACATTCGATGGTAGCAGCTTCCCTGGGGGAGATACTCTCTTTGCCAATATCGCATTATTAGGCGAAAGTAAGTTACAATTCAGTACCCTATCGTAAAGCTTGCTGTTAGGAGGGAATCTGCAGCTTGCAGTGAAAGCGCTTCCAGAGGGGAGTCTAATGAGGGCAAACATTTGATGGTAGCAGCTTCCCTGCGGGAGATACTCTCTTTGCCAAAATCGCATTATTAGGCGAAAGTAAGTTACAATTCAGTACCCTATCCTAAAGCTTGCTGTTAGGAGGGAATCTGCAGCTTGCAGTGAAAGCGCTTCCAAAGGGGAGTCTAATAAGGGCAAACATTTGATGGTAGCAGCTTCCCTGCGGGAGATACTCTCTTTTCCAAAATCGCATTATTAGGCGAAAGTGAGTTACAATTCAGTACCCTATCCTAAAGCTTGCTGTTAGGAGGGAATCTGCAGCTTGCAGTGAAAGCGCTTCCAGAGGGGAGTCTAATGAGGGCAAACATTTGATGGTAGCAGCTTCCCTGCGGGAGATACTCTCTTTTCCAAAATCGCATTATTAGGCGAAAGTAAGTTACAATTCAGTACCCTATCCTAAAGCTTGCTGTTAGGAGGGAATCTGCAGCTTGCAGGGAAAGCGCTTCCAAAGGGGAGTCTAATAAGGGCAAACATTTGATGGTAGCAGCTTCCCTGCGGGAGATACTCTCTTTTCCAAAATCGCATTATTAGGCGAAAGTAAGTTACAATTCAGTACCCTATCCTAAAGCTTGCTGTTAGGAGGGAATCTGCAGCTTGCAGTGAAAGCGCTTCCAGAGGGGAGTCTAATGAGGGCAAACATTTGATGGTAGCAGCTTCCCTGCGGGATATACTCTCTTTTCCAAAATTGCCTTTTTAAGACGAAAGTAAGTTACAATTCAGTATCTTATCCTAAAGCTTGCTGTTAGGAGGGAATCTGCAGCTTGCAGTGAAAGCGCTTCCAGAGGGGAGTCTAACGAGGGCAAACATTTGATGGTAGCAGCTTCCCTGCGAGAGATACTCTCTTTTCCAAAATCGCATTATTAGGCGAAAGTAAGTTACAATTAAGTACCCTATCCTAAAGCTTGCTGTTAGGAGGGAATCTGCAGCTTGCAGTGAAAGCGCTTCCAGAGGGGAGTCTAACGAGGGCAAACATTTGATGGTAGCAGCTTCCCTGCGGGAGATATTCTCTTTGCCAATATCGCATTATTAGGCGAAAGTGAGTTACAATTCAGTACCCTATCCTAAAGCTTGCTGTTAGGAGGGAATCTGCAGCTTGCAGGGAAAGCGCTTCCAGAGGGGAGTCTAACGAGGGCAAACATTTGATGGTAGCAGCTTCCCTGCGGGAGATACTCTCTTTTCCAAAATCGCATAATTAGCCGCAATTAATTTACAATTCAGTACCCTATCCTAAAGCTTGCTGTTAGGAGTGAATCTTCAGCTTGCAGTGAAAGCGCTTCCAGAGGGGAGTCTAATGAGGGCAAACATTTGATGGTAGCAGCTTCCCTGCGGGAGATATTCTCTTTTCCAAAATCGCATTATTAGCCGCAATTAATTTACAATTCAGTACACTATCCTAAAGCTTGCTGTTAGGAGGGAATCTGCAGCTTGCAGGGAAAGCGCTTCCAGAGGGGAGTCTAACGAGGGCAAACATTTGATGGTAGCAGCTTCCCTGCGGGAGATACTCTCTTTGCTAAAATCGCATTATTAGGCGAAAGTAAGTTACAATTCAGTACCCTATCCTAAAGCTTGCTGTTAGGAGGGAATCTGCAGCTTGCAGGGAAAGCGCTTCCAGAGGGGAGTCTAATGAGGGCAAACATTTGATGGTAGCAGCTTCCCTGCGGGAGATACTCTCTTTGCCAAAATCGCATTATTAGGCGAAAGTGAGCTACAATTCAGTACCCTATCCTAAAGCTTGCTGTTAGGAGGGAATCTGCAGCTTGCAGGGAAAGCGCTTCCAGAGGGGAGTCTAATGAGGGCAAACATTTGATGGTAGCAGCTTCCCTGCGGGAGATACTCTCTTTGCCAAAATTGCCTTTTTAAGACGAAAGTAAGGTACAATTCAGTACCCTATCCTAAAGCTTGCTGATAGGAGTGAATCTGCAGCTTGCAGTGAAAGCGCTTCCAGAGGGGAGTCTAACGAGGGCAAACATTTGATGGTAGCAGCTTCCCTGCGGGAGATATTCTCTTTGCCAATATCGCATTATTAGGCGAAAGTAAGTTACAATTCAGTACCCTATCCTAAAGCTTGCTGTTAGGAGGGAATCTGCAGCTTGCAGGGAAAGCGCTTCCAGAGGGGAGTCTAACGAGGGCAAACATTTGATGGTAGCAGCTTCCTTGCGGGAGATACTCTCTTTTCCAAAATCGCATTATTAGGCGAAAGTGAGTTACAATTCAGTACCCTATCCTAAAGCTTGCTGTTAGGAGGGAATCTGCATCTTGCAGTGAAAGCGCTTCCAGAGGGGAATCTAATGAGGGCAAACATTTGATGGTAGCAGCTTCCCTGCGGGAGATACTCTCTTTGCCAAAATCGCATTATTAGGCGAAAGTAAGTTACAATTCAGTACCCTATCCTAAAGCTTGCTGTTAGGAGGGAATCTGCAGCTTGCAGTGAAAGCGCTTCCAGAGGGGAGTCTAACGAGGGCAAACATTTGATGGTAGCAGCTTCCCTGCGGGAGATACTCTCTTTGCCAAAATCGCATTATTAGGCGAAAGTGAGCTACAATTCAGTACCCTATCCTAAAGCTTGCTGTTAGGAGGGAATCTGCAGCTTGCAGTGAAAGCGCTTCCAGAGGGGAGTCCAATGAGGGCAAACATTTGATGGTAGCAGCTTCCCTGCGGGAGATACTCTCTTTGCCAAAATCGCCTTTTTAAGACGAAAGTAAGTTACAATTCAGTACCCTATCCTAAAGCTTGCTGTTAGGAGGGAATCTGCATCTTGCAGTGAAAGCGCTTCCAGAGGGGAGTCTAATGAGGGCAAACATTCGATGGTAGCAGCTTCTCTGGGGGAGATACTCTCTTTGCCAATATCGCATTATTAGGCGAAAGTAAGTTACAATTCAGTACCCTATCCTAAAGCTTGCTGTTAGGAGGGAATCTGCAGCTTGCAGTGAAAGCGCTTCCAGAGGGGAGTCTAACGAGGGCAAACATTTGATGGTAGCAGCTTCCCTGCGGGAGATACTCTCTTTGCCAAAATCGCATTATTAGGCGAAAGTGAGCTACAATTCAGTACCCTATCCTAAAGCTTGCTGTTAGGAGGGAATCTGCAGCTTGCAGTGAAAGCGCTTCCAGAGGGGAGTCCAATGAGGGCAAACATTTGATGGTAGCAGCTTCCCTGCGGGAGATACTCTCTTTGCCAAAATCGCCTTTTTAAGACGAAAGTAAGTTACAATTCAGTACCCTATCCTAAAGCTTGCTGTTAGGAGGGAATCTGCAGCTTGCAGTGAAAGCGCTTCCAGAGGGGAGTCTAATGAGGGCAAACATTCGATGGTAGCAGCTTCTCTGGGGGAGATACTCTCTTTGCCAATATCGCATTATTAGGCGAAAGTAAGTTACAATTCAGTACCCTATCCTAAAGCTTGCTGTTAGGAGGGAATCTGCAGCTTGCAGTGAAAGCGCTTCCAGAGGGGAGTCTAATGAGGGCAAACATTTGATGGTAGCAGCTTCCCTGCGGGAGATACTCTCTTTGCCAAAATCGCATTATTAGGCGAAAGTAAGTTACAATTCAGTACCCTATCCTAAAGCTTGCTGTTAGGAGGGAATCTGCAGCTTGCAGTGAAAGCGCTTCCAAAGGGGAGTCTAATAAGGGCAAACATTTGATGGTAGCAGCTTCCCTGCGGGAGATACTCTCTTTTCCAAAATCGCATTATTAGGCGAAAGTGAGTTACAATTAAGTACCCTATCCTAAAGCTTGCTGTTAGGAGGGAATCTGCAGCTTGCAGTGAAAGCGCTTCCAGAGGGGAGTCTAATGAGGCAAACATTTGATGGTAGCAGCTTCCCTGCGGGAGATACTCTCTTTGCCAAAATCGCATTATTAGGCGAAAGTAAGTTACAATTCAGTACCCTATCCTAAAGCTTGCTGTTAGGAGGGAATCTGCAGCTTGCAGGGAAAGCGCTTCCAAAGGGGAGTCTAATAAGGGCAAACATTTGATGGTAGCAGCTTCCCTGCGGGAGATACTCTCTTTGCCAAAATCGCATTATTAGGCGAAAGTAAGTTACAATTCAGTACCCTATCCTAAAGCTTGCTGTTAGGAGGGAATCTGCAGCTTGCAGTGAAAGCGCTTCCAGAGGGGAGTCTAATGAGGGCAAACATTTGATGGTAGCAGCTTCCCTGCGGGATATACTCTCTTTTCCAAAATTGCCTTTTTAAGACGAAAGTAAGTTACAATTCAGTATCTTATCCTAAAGCTTGCTGTTAGGAGGGAATCTGCAGCTTGCAGTGAAAGCGCTTCCAGAGGGGAGTCTAACGAGGGCAAACATTTGATGGTAGCAGCTTCCCTGCGGGAGATACTCTCTTTTCCAAAATCGCATTATTAGGCGAAAGTAAGTTACAATTAAGTACCCTATCCTAAAGCTTGCTGTTAGGAGGGAATCTGCAGCTTGCAGTGAAAGCGCTTCCAGAGGGGAGTCTAATGAGGGCAAACATTTGATGGTAGCAGCTTCCCTGCGGGAGATATTCTCTTTGCCAATATCGCATTATTAGGCGAAAGTGAGTTACAATTCAGTACCCTATCCTAAAGCTTGCTGTTAGGAGGGAATCTGCAGCTTGCAGGGAAAGCGCTTCCAGAGGGGAGTCTAACGAGGGCAAACATTTGATGGTAGCAGCTTCCCTGCGGGAGATACTCTCTTTTCCAAAATCGCATAATTAGCCGCAATTAATTTACAATTCAGTACCCTATCCTAAAGCTTGCTGTTAGGAGTGAATCTGCAGCTTGCAGTGAAAGCGCTTCCAGAGGGGAGTCTAATGAGGGCAAACATTCGATGGTAGCAGCTTCTCTGGGGGAGATACTCTCTTTGCCAATATCGCATTATTAGGCGAAAGTAAGTTACAATTCAGTACCCTATCCTAAAGCTTGCTGTTAGGAGGGAATCTGCAGCTTGCAGTGAAAGCGCTTCCAGAGGGGAGTCTAATGAGGGCAAACATTTGATGGTAGCAGCTTCCCTGCGGGAGATACTCTCTTTGCCAAAATCGCATTATTAGGCGAAAGTAAGTTACAATTCAGTACCCTATCCTAAAGCTTGCTGTTAGGAGGGAATCTGCAGCTTGCAGTGAAAGCGCTTCCAAAGGGGAGTCTAATAAGGGCAAACATTTGATGGTAGCAGCTTCCCTGCGGGAGATACTCTCTTTTCCAAAATCGCCTTATTAGGCGAAAGTGAGTTACAATTCAGTACCCTATCCTAAAGCTTGCTGTTAGGAGGGAATCTGCAGCTTGCAGTGAAAGCGCTTCCAGAGGGGAGTCTAATGAGGGCAAACATTTGATGGTAGCAGCTTCCCTGCGGGAGATACTCTCTTTTCCAAAATCGCATTATTAGGCGAAAGTAAGTTACAATTCAGTACCCTATCCTAAAGCTTGCTGTTAGGAGGGAATCTGCAGCTTGCAGGGAAAGCGCTTCCAAAGGGGAGTCTAATAAGGGCAAACATTTGATGGTAGCAGCTTCCCTGCGGGAGATACTCTCTTTTCCAAAATCGCATTATTAGGCGAAAGTAAGTTACAATTCAGTACCCTATCCTAAAGCTTGCTGTTAGGAGGGAATCTGCAGCTTGCAGTGAAAGCGCTTCCAGAGGGGAGTCTAATGAGGGCAAACATTTGATGGTAGCAGCTTCCCTGCGGGATATACTCTCTTTTCCAAAATTGCCTTTTTAAGACGAAAGTAAGTTACAATTCAGTATCTTATCCTAAAGCTTGCTGTTAGGAGGGAATCTGCAGCTTGCAGTGAAAGCGCTTCCAGAGGGGAGTCTAACGAGGGCAAACATTTGATGGTAGCAGCTTCCCTGCGGGAGATACTCTCTTTTCCAAAATCGCATTATTAGGCGAAAGTAAGTTACAATTAAGTACCCTATCCTAAAGCTTGCTGTTAGGAGGGAATCTGCAGCTTGCAGGGAAAGCGCTTCCAGAGGGGAGTCTAATGAGGGCAAACATTTGATGGTAGCAGCTTCCCTGCGGGAGATACTCTCTTTGCCAAAATCGCATTATTAGGCGAAAGTGAGCTACAATTCAGTACCCTATCCTAAAGCTTGCTGTTAGGAGGGAATCTGCAGCTTGCAGGGAAAGCGCTTCCAGAGGGGAGTCTAATGAGGGCAAACATTTGATGGTAGCAGCTTCCCTGCGGGAGATACTCTCTTTGCCAAAATTGCCTTTTTAAGACGAAAGTAAGGTACAATTCAGTACCCTATCCTAAAGCTTGCTGATAGGAGTGAATCTGCAGCTTGCAGTGAAAGCGCTTCCAGAGGGGAGTCTAACGAGGGCAAACATTTGATGGTAGCAGCTTCCCTGCGGGAGATATTCTCTTTGCCAATATCGCATTATTAGGCGAAAGTAAGTTACAATTCAGTACCCTATCCTAAAGCTTGCTGTTAGGAGGGAATCTGCAGCTTGCAGGGAAAGCGCTTCCAGAGGGGAGTCTAACGAGGGCAAACATTTGATGGTAGCAGCTTCCTTGCGGGAGATACTCTCTTTTCCAAAATCGCATTATTAGGCGAAAGTGAGTTACAATTCAGTACCCTATCCTAAAGCTTGCTGTTAGGAGGGAATCTGCATCTTGCAGTGAAAGCGCTTCCAGAGGGGAGTCCAATGAGGGCAAACATTTGATGGTAGCAGCTTCCCTGCGGGAGATACTCTCTTTGCCAAAATCGCATTATTAGGCGAAAGTAAGTTACAATTCAGTACCCTATCCTAAAGCTTGCTGTTAGGAGGGAATCTGCAGCTTGCAGTGAAAGCGCTTCCAGAGGGGAGTCTAACGAGGGCAAACATTTGATGGTAGCAGCTTCCCTGCGGGAGATACTCTCTTTGCCAAAATCGCATTATTAGGCGAAAGTGAGCTACAATTCAGTACCCTATCCTAAAGCTTGCTGTTAGGAGGGAATCTGCAGCTTGCAGTGAAAGCGCTTCCAGAGGGGAGTCCAATGAGGGCAAACATTTGATGGTAGCAGCTTCCCTGCGGGAGATACTCTCTTTGCCAAAATCGCCTTTTTAAGACGAAAGTAAGTTACAATTCAGTACCCTATCCTAAAGCTTGCTGTTAGGAGGGAATCTGCAGCTTGCAGTGAAAGCGCTTCCAGAGGGGAGTCTAATGAGGGCAAACATTCGATGGTAGCAGCTTCCCTGGGGGAGATACTCTCTTTGCCAATATCGCATTATTAGGCGAAAGTAAGTTACAATTCAGTACCCTATCCTAAAGCTTGCTGTTAGGAGGGAATCTGCAGCTTGCAGTGAAAGCGCTTCCAGAGGGGAGTCTAATGAGGGCAAACATTCGATGGTAGCAGCTTCCCTGGGGGAGATACTCTCTTTGCCAATATCGCATTATTAGGCGAAAGTAAGTTACAATTCAGTACCCTATCCTAAAGCTTGCTGTTAGGAGGGAATCTGCAGCTTGCAGTGAAAGCGCTTCCAGAGGGGAGTCTAATGAGGGCAAACATTTGATGGTAGCAGCTTCCCTGCGGGAGATACTCTCTTTGCCAAAATCGCATTATTAGGCGAAAGTAAGTTACAATTCAGTACCCTATCCTAAAGCTTGCTGTTAGGAGGGAATCTGCAGCTTGCAGGGAAAGCGCTTCCAAAGGGGAGTCTAATAAGGGCAAACATTTGATGGTAGCAGCTTCCCTGCGGGAGATACTCTCTTTGCCAAAATCGCATTATTAGGCGAAAGTAAGTTACAATTCAGTACCCTATCCTAAAGCTTGCTGTTAGGAGGGAATCTGCAGCTTGCAGTGAAAGCGCTTCCAGAGGGGAGTCTAATGAGGGCAAACATTTGATGGTAGCAGCTTCCCTGCGGGAGATACTCTCTTTTCCAAAATTGCCTTTTTAAGACGAAAGTAAGTTACAATTCAGTATCTTATCCTAAAGCTTGCTGTTAGGAGGGAATCTGCAGCTTGCAGTGAAAGCGCTTCCAGAGGGGAGTCTAACGAGGGCAAACATTTGATGGTAGCAGCTTCCCTGCGGGAGATACTCTCTTTTCCAAAATCGCATTATTAGGCGAAAGTAAGTTACAATTAAGTACCCTATCCTAAAGCTTGCTGTTAGGAGGGAATCTGCAGCTTGCAGTGAAAGCGCTTCCAGAGGGGAGTCTAACGAGGGCAAACATTTGATGGTAGCAGCTTCCCTGCGGGAGATATTCTCTTTGCCAATATCGCATTATTAGGCGAAAGTGAGTTACAATTCAGTACCCTATCCTAAAGCTTGCTGTTAGGAGGGAATCTGCAGCTTGCAGGGAAAGCGCTTCCAGAGGGGAGTCTAACGAGGGCAAACATTTGATGGTAGCAGCTTCCCTGCGGGAGATACTCTCTTTTCCAAAATCGCATAATTAGCCGCAATTAATTTACAATTCAGTACCCTATCCTAAAGCTTGCTGTTAGGAGTGAATCTGCAGCTTGCAGTGAAAGCGCTTCCAGAGGGGAGTCTAATGAGGGCAAACATTTGATGGTAGCAGCTTCCCTGCGGGAGATATTCTCTTTTCCAAAATCGCATTATTAGCCGCAATTAATTTACAATTCAGTACACTATCCTAAAGCTTGCTGTTAGGAGTGAATCTGCATCTTGCAGGGAAAGCGCTTCCAGAGGGGAGTCTAACGAGGGGAAACATTTGATGGTAGCAGCTTCTCTGCGGGAGATACTCTCTTTGCTAAAATCGCATTATTAGGCGAAAGTAAGTTACAATTCAGTACCCTATCCTAAAGCTTGCTGTTAGGAGGGAATCTGCAGCTTGCAGGGAAAGCGCTTCCAGAGGGGAGTCTAATGAGGGCAAACATTTGATGGTAGCAGCTTCCCTGCGGGAGATACTCTCTTTGCCAAAATCGCATTATTAGGCGAAAGTGAGCTACAATTCAGTACCCTATCCTAAAGCTTGCTGTTAGGAGGGAATCTGCAGCTTGCAGTGAAAGCGCTTCCAGAGGGGAGTCTAATGAGGGCAAACATTTGATGGTAGCAGCTTCCCTGCGGGAGATACTCTCTTGACCAAAATTGCCTTTTTAAGACGAAAGTAAGGTACAATTCAGTACCCTATCCTAAAGCTTGCTGTTAGGAGTGAATCTGCAGCTTGCAGTGAAAGCGCTTCCAGAGTGGAGTCTAACGAGGGCAAACATTTGATGGTAGCAGCTTCCCTGCGGGAGATACTCTCTTTGCCAATATCGCATTATTAGGCGAAAGTGAGTTACAATTCAGTACCCTATCCTAAAGCTTGCTGTTAGGAGGGAATCTGCAGCGTGCAGGGAAAGCGCTTCCAGAGGGGAGTCTAACGAGGGCAAACATTTGATGGTAGCAGCTTCCTTGCGGGAGATATTCTCTTTTCCAAAATCGCATTATTAGGCGAAAGTGAGTTACAATTCAGTACCCTATCCTAAAGCTTGCTGTTAGAAGGGAATCTGCATCTTGCAGTGAAAGCGCTTCCAGAGGGGAGTCTAATGAGGGCAAACATTTGATGGTAGCAGCTTCCCTGCGGGAGATATTCTCTTTGCCAAAATCGCATTATTAGGCGAAAGTAAGTTACAATTCAGTACCCTATCCTAAAGCTTGCTGTTAGGAGGGAATCTGCAGCTTGCAGTGAAAGCGCTTCCAGAGGGGAGTCTAATGAGGGCAAACATTTGATGGTAGCAGCTTCCCTGCGGGAGATACTCTCTTTGCCAAAATCGCATTATTAGGCGAAAGTAAGTTACAATTCAGTACCCTATCCTAAAGCTTGCTGTTAGGAGGGAATCTGCAGCTTGCAGTGAAAGCGCTTCCAGAGGGGAGTCTAATGAGGGCAAACATTTGATGGTAGCAGCTTCCCTGCGGGAGATACTCTCTTTGCCAAAATCGCATTATTAGGCGAAAGTAAGTTACAATTCAGTACCCTATCCTAAAGCTTGCTGTTAGGAGGGAATCTGCAGCTTGCAGTGAAAGCGCTTCCAGAGGGGAGTCTAATGAGGGCAAACATTTGATGGTAGCAGCTTCCCTGCGGGAGATACTCTCTTTGCCAAAATCGCATTATTAGGCGAAAGTAAGTTACAATTCAGTACCCTATCCTAAAGCTTGCTGTTAGGAGGGAATCTGCATCTTGCAGTGAAAGCGCTTCCAGAGGGGAGTCTAATGAGGGCAAACATTTGATGGTAGCAGCTTCTCTGCGGGAGATACTCTCTTTGCCAAAATCGCATTATTAGGCGAAAGTAAGTTACAATTCAGTACCCTATCCTAAAGCTTGCTGTTAGGAGGGAATCTGCAGCTTGCAGTGAAAGCGCTTCCAGAGGGGAGTCCAATGAGGGCAAACATTTGATGGTAGCAGCTTCCCTGCGGGAGATACTCTCTTTGCCAAAATCGCATTATTAGGCTAAAGTGAGCTACAATTCAGTACCCTATCCTAAAGCTTGCTGTTAGGAGGGAATCTGCAGCTTGCAGTGAAAGCGCTTCCAGAGGGGAGTCTAATGAGGGCAAACATTTGATGGTAGCAGCTTCCCTGCGGGAGATATTCTCTTTTCCAAAATCGCATTATTAGCCGCAAATAATTTACAATTCAGTACCCTATCCTAAAGCTTGCTGTTAGGAGTGAATCTGCAGCATGCAGTGAAAGCGCTTCTAGAGGGGAGTCTAACGAGGGCAAACATTTGATGGTAGCAGCTTCCCTGCGGGAGATACTCTCTTTGCCAAAATCGCATTATTAGGCGAAAGTGAGCTACAATTCAGTACCCTATCCTAAAGCTTGCTGTTAGGAGGGAATCTGCAGCTTGCAGTGAAAGCGCTTCCAGAGGGGAGTCCAATGAGGGCAAACATTTGATGGTAGCAGCTTCCCTGCGGGAGATACTCTCTTTGCCAAAATCGCCTTTTTAAGACGAAAGTAAGTTACAATTCAGTACCCTATCCTAAAGCTTGCTGTTAGGAGGGAATCTGCAGCTTGCAGTGAAAGCGCTTCCAGAGGGGAGTCTAACGAGGGCAAACATTTGATGGTAGCAGCTTCCCTGCGGGAGATACTCTCTTTGCCAAAATCGAATTATTAGGCAAAAGTAAGTTACAATTCAGTACCCTATCCTAAAGCTTGCTGTTAGGAGGGAATCTGCAGCTTGCAGTGAAAGCGCTTCCAGAGGGGAGTCTAATGAGGCAAACATTTGATGGTAGCAGCTTCCTTGCGGGAGATATTCTCTTTGCCAAAATCGCATTATTAGGCGAAAGTGAGTTACAATTCAGTACCCTATCCTAAAGCTTGCTGTTAGGAGGGAATCTGCAGCTTGCAGGGAAAGCGCTTCCAGAGGGGAGTCCAATGAGGGCAAACATTTGATGGTAGCAGCTTCCCTGCGGGAGATACTCTCTTTTCCAAATTTGCCTTTTTAAGACGAAAGTAAGGTACAATTCAGTACCCTATCCTAAAGCTTGCTGTTAGGAGTGAATCTGCAGCTTGCAGTGAAAGCGCTTCCAGAGGGGAGTCTAACGAGGGCAAACATTTGATGGTAGCAGCTTCCCTGCGGGAGATACTCTCTTTGCCAAAATCGCATTATTAGGCGAAAGTGAGTTACAATTCAGTACCCTATCCTAAAGCTTGCTGTTAGGAGGGAATCTGCAGCTTGCAGTGAAAGCGCTTCCAGAGGGGAGTCTAATGAGGGCAAACATTTGATGGTAGCAGCTTCCCTGCGGGAGATACTCTCTTTGCCAAAATCGCATTATTAGGCGAAAGTGAGCTACAATTCAGTACCCTATCCTAAAGCTTGCTGTTAGGAGGGAATCTGCAGCTTGCAGTGAAAGCGCTTCCAGAGGGGAGTCTAATGAGGGCAAACATCTGATGGTAGCAGCTTCCCTGCGGGAGATACTCTCTTTTCCAAAATCGCATTATTAGGCGAAAGTGAGTTACAATTCAGTACCCTATCCTAAAGCTTGCTGTTAGGAGGGAATCTGCAGCTTGCAGTGAAAGCGCTTCCAGAGGGGAGTCTAATGAGGGCAAACATTTGATGGTAGCAGCTTCCCTGCGGGAGATATTCTCTTTTCCAAAATCGCTTTATAAGCCGCAGTTAATTTACAATTCAGTACCCTATCCTAAAGCTTGCTGTTAGGAGGGAATCTGCAGCTTGCAGTGAAAGCGCTTCCAGAGGGAAGTCCAATAGAGGGCAAACATTTGATGGTAGCAGCTTCCCTGCGGGAGATACTCTCTTTGCCAAAATCGCATTATTAGGCGAAAGTGAGTTACAATTCAGTACCCTATCCTAAAGCTTGCTGTTAGGAGGGAATCTGCAGCTTGCAGTGAAAGCGCTTCCAGAGGGGAGTCTAATGAGGGCAAACATTTGATGGTAGCAGCTTCCCTGCGGGAGATACTCTCTTTGCCAAAATCGCATTATTAGGCGAAAGTAAGTTACAATTCAGTACCCTATCCTAAAGCTTGCTGTTAGGAGGGAATCTGCAGCTTGCAGTGAAAGCGCTTCCAGAGGGGAGTCTAATGAGGGCAAACATTTGATGGTAGCAGCTTCCCTGCGGGAGATACTCTCTTTGCCAAAATAGCATTATTAGGCGAAAGTAAGTTACAATTCAGTACCCTATCCTAAAGCTTGCTGTTAGGAGGGAATCTGCAGCTTGCAGGGAAAGCGCTTCCAGAGGGGAGTCTAACGAGGGCAAACATTTGATGGTAGCAGCTTCCCTGCGGGAGATACTCTCTTTTACAAAATCGCATTATTAGGCGAAAGTAAGTTACAATTCAGTACCCTATCCTAAAGCTTGCTGTTAGGAGGGAATCTGCAGCTTGCAGTGAAAGCGCTTCCAGAGGGGAGTCTAACGAGGGCAAACATTTGATGGTAGCAGCTTCCCTGCGGGAGATACTCTCTTTGCCAAAATCGCATTATTAGGCGAAAGTAAGTTACAATTCAGTACCCTATCCTAAAGCTTGCTGTTAGGAGGGAATCTGCAGCTTGCAGTGAAAGCGCTTCCAGAGGGGAGTCTAATGAGGGCAAACATTTGATGGTAGCAGCTTCCCTGCGGGAGATATTCTCTTTTCCAAAATCGCATTATTAGGCGAAAGTAAGTTACAATTCAGTACCCTATCCTAAAGCTTGCTGTTAGGAGGGAATCTGCAGCTTGCAGGGAAAGCGCTTCCAGAGGGGAGTCCAATGAGGGCAAACATTTGATGGTAGCAGCTTCCCTGCGGGAGATACTCTCTTTACCAAAATCGCATTATTAGGCGAAAGTGAGTTACAATTCAGTACCCTATCCTAAAGCTTGCTGTTAGGAGGGAATCTGCAGCTTGCAGTGAAAGCGCTTCCAGAGGGGAGTCTAACGAGGGCAAACATTTGATGGTAGCAGCTTCCCTGCGGGAGATATTCTCTTTGCCAATATCGCATTATTAGGCGAAAGTAAGTTACAATTCAGTACCCTATCCTAAAGCTTGCTGTTAGGAGGGAATCTGCAGCTTGCAGTGAAAGCGCTTCCAGAGGGGAGTCTAACGAGGGCAAACATTTGATGGTAGCAGCTTCCCTGCGGGAGATACTCTCTTTGCCAAAATCGCATTATTAGGCGAAAGTGAGTTACAATTCAGTACCCTATCAAAAAGCTTGCTGTTAGGAGGGAATCTGCAGCTTGCAGTGAAAGCGCTTCCAGAGGGGAGTCTAATGAGGGCAAACATCTGATGGTAGCAGCTTCCCTGCGGGAGATACTCTCTTTGCTAAAATCGCATTATTAGGCGATAGTGAGTTACAATTCAGTACCCTATCCTAAAGCTTGCTGTTAGGAGGGAATCTGCAGCTTGCAGTGAAAGCGCTTCCAGAGGGGAGTCTAACGAGGGCAAACATTTGATGGTAGCAGCTTCCCTGCGGGAGATACTCTCTTTGCCATAATCGCATTATTAGGCGAAAGTAAGTTACAATTCAGTACCCTATCAAAAAGCTTGCTGTTAGGAGGGAATCTGCAGCTTGCAGTGAAAGCGCTTCCAGAGGGGAGTATAACGAGGGCAAACATTTGATGGTAGCAGCTTCCCTGCGGGAGATATTCTCTTTGCCAATATCGCATTAGTAGGCGAAAGTAAGTTACAATTCAGTACCCTATCCTAAAGCTTGCTGTTAGGAGGGAATCTGCAGCTTGCAGTGAAAGCGCTTCCAGAGGGGAGTCCAATGAGGGCAAACATTTGATGGTAGCAGCTTCCCTGCGGGAGATACTCTCTTTGCCAAAATCGCATTATTAGGCGAAAGTAAGTTACAATTCAGTACCCTATCAAAATGCTTGCTGTTAGGAGGGAATCTGCATCTTGAAGTGAAAGCGCTTCCAGAGGGGAGTCTAATGAGGGCAAACATTTGATGGTAGCAGCTTCCCTGCGGGAGATACTCTCTTTGCCAAAATCGCATTATTAGGCGAAAGTGAGCTACAATTCAGTACCCTATCCTAAAGCTTGCTGTTAGGAGGGAATCTGCAGCTTGCAGTGAAAGGGCTTCCAGAGGGGAGTCTAATGAGGGCAAACATTTGATGGTAGCAGCTTCCCTGCGGGAGATACCCTCTTTGCCAAAATCGCATTATTAGGCGAAAGTAAGTTACAATTCAGTACCCTATCCTAAAGCTTGCTGTTAGGAGGGAATCTGCAGCTTGCAGTGAAAGCGCTTCCAGAGGGGAGTCTAATGAGGGCAAACATTTGATGGTAGCAGCTTCCCTGCGGGAGATACTCTCTTTGCCAATATCGCCTTATTAGCCGCAGTTAATTTACAATTCAGTACCCTATCCTAAAGCTTGCTGTTAGGAGGGAATCTGCAGCTTGCAGTGAAAGCGCTTCCAGAGGGAAGTCCAATAGAGGGCAAACATTTGATGGTAGCAGCTTCCCTGCGGGAGATACTCTCTTTGCCAAAATCGCATTATTAGGCGAAAGTAAGTTACAATTCAGTACCCTATCCTAAAGCTTGCTGTTAGGAGGGAATCTGCAGCTTGCGGTGAAAGCGCTTCCAGAGGGGAGTCTAATGAGGGCAAACATCTGATGGTAGCAGCTTCCCTGCGGGAGATACTCTCTTTGCCAAAATCGCATTATTAGGCGAAAGTGAGTTACAATTCAGTACCCTATCCTAAAGCTTGCTCTTAGGAGGGAATCTGCAGCTTGCAGTGAAAGCGCTTCCAGAGGGGAGTCTAACGAGGGCAAACATTTGATGGTAGCAGCTTCCCTGCGGGAGATACTCTCTTTTCCAAAATCGCATTATTAGGCGAAAGTAAGTTACAATTCAGTACCCTATCCTAAAGCTTGCTGTTAGGAGGGAATCTGCAGCTTGCAGTGAAAGCGCTTCCAGAGGGGAGTCTAATGAGGGCAAACATTTGATGGTAGCAGCTTCCCTGCGGGAGATATTCTCTTTTCCAAAATCGCATTATTAGGCGAAAGTAAGTTACAATTCAGTACCCTATCCTAAAGCTTTCTGTTAGGAGGGAATCTGCAGCTTGCAGTGAAAGCGCTTCCAGAGGGGAGTCCAATGAGGGCAAACATTTGATGGTAGCAGCTTCCCTGCGGGAGATACTCTCTTTACCAAAATCGCATTATTAGGCGAAAGTGAGTTACAATTCAGTACCCTATCCTAAAGCTTGCTGTTAGGAGGGAATCTGCATCTTGCAGTGAAAGCGCTTCCAGAGGGGAGTCTAATGAGGGCAAACATTTGATGGTAGCAGCTTCCCTGCGGGAGATACTCTCTTTGCCAAAATCGCATTATTAGGCGAAAGTAAGTTACAATTCAGTACCCTATCCTAAAGCTTGCTGTTAGGAGGGAATCTGCAGCTTGCAGGGAAAGCGCTTCCAGAGGGGAGTCTAACGAGGGCAAACATTTGATGGTAGCAGCTTCCCTGCGGGAGATACTCTCTTTGCCAAAATCGCATTATTAGGCGAAAGTAAGTTACAATTCAGTACCCTATCCTAAAGCTTGCTGTTAGGAGGGAATCTGCAGCTTGCAGTGAAAGCGCTTCCAGAGGGGAGTCTAATGAGGGCAAACATCTGATGGTAGCAGCTTCCCTGCGGGAGATACTCTCTTTGCTAAAATCGCATTATTAGGCGAAAGTGAGTTACAATTCAGTACCCTATCCTAAAGCTTGCTGTTAGGAGGGAATCTGCGTCTTGCAGTGAAAGCGCTTCCAGAGGGGAGTCTAATGAGGGCAAACATTTGATGGTAGCAGCTTCCCTGCGGGAGATACTCTCTTTGCCAATATCGCCTTATTAGCCGCAGTTAATTTACAATTCAGTAACCTATCCTAAAGCTTGCTGTTAGGAGGGAATCTGCAGCTTGCAGTGAAAGCGCTTCCAGAGGGGAGTCTAATGAGGGCAAACATTTGATGGTAGCAGCTTCCCTGCGGGAGATATTCTCTTTGCCAATATCGCATTATTAGGCGAAAGTAAGTTACAATTCAGTACCCTATCCTAAAGCTTGCTGTTAGGAGGGAATCTACAGCTTGCAGTGAAAGCGCTTCCAGAGGGGAGTCTAACGAGGGCAAACATTTGATGGTAGCAGCTTCCCTGCGGGAGATACTCTCTTTGCCAAAATCGCATTATTAACTGCAGTTAAGTTACAATTCAGTACCCTATCCTAAAGCTTGCTGTTAGGAGGGAATCTGCAGCTTGCAGTGAAAGCGCTTCCAGAGGGGAGTCCAATGAGGGCAAACATTTGATGGTAGCAGCTTCCCTGCGGGAGATACTCTCTTTGCCAAAATCGCATTATTAGGCGAAAGTAAGTTACAATTCAGTACCCTATCCTAAAGCTTGCTGTTAGGAGGGAATCTGCAGCTTGCAGTGAAAGCGCTTCCAGAGGGGAGTCTAACGAGGGCAAACATTTGATGGTAGCAGCTTCCCTGCGGGAGATACTCTCTTTGCCAAAATCGCATTATTAGCTGCAGTTAAGTTACAATTCAGTACCCTATCCTAAAGCTTGCTGTTAGGAGGGAATCTGCAGCTTGCAGGGAAAGCGCTTCCAGAGGGGAGTCTAATGAGGGCAAACATTTGATGGTAGCAGCTTCCCTGCGGGAGATACTCTCTTTGCCAAAATCGCATTATTAGGCGAAAGTAAGTTACAATTCAGTACCCTATCCTAAAGCTTGCTGTTAGGAGGGAATCTGCAGCTTGCAGTGAAAGCGCTTCCAGAGGGGAGTCTAATGAGGGCAAACATTTGATGGTAGCAGCTTCCCTGCGGGAGATACTCTCTTTGCCAAAATCGCATTATTAGGCGAAAGTAAGTTACAATTCAGTACCCTATCCTAAAGCTTGCTGTTAGGAGGGAATCTGCAGCTTGCAGTGAAAGCGCTTCCAGAGGGGAGTCTAATGAGGGCAAACATTTGATGGTAGCAGCTTCCCTGCGGGAGATACTCTCTTTGCCAAAATCGCATTATTAGGCGAAAGTAAGTTACAATTCAGTACCCTATCCTAAAGCTTGCTGTTAGGAGGGAATCTGCAGCTTGCAGTGAAAGCGCTTCCAGAGGGGAGTCTAATGAGGGCAAACATTTGATGGTAGCAGCTTCCCTGCGGGAGATACTCTCTTTGCCAAAATCGCATTATTAGGCGAAAGTAAGTTACAATTCAGTACCCTATCCTAAAGCTTGCTGTTAGGAGGGAATCTGCAGCTTGCAGTGAAAGCGCTTCCAGAGGGGAGTCCAATGAGGGCAAACATTTGATGGTAGCAGCTTCCCTGCGGGAGATACTCTCTTTGCCAAAATCGCATTATTAGGCGAAAGTAAGTTACAATTCAGTACCCTATCCTAAAGCTTGCTGTTAGGAGGGAATCTGCAGCTTGCAGTGAAAGCGCTTCCAGAGGGGAGTCTAACGAGGGCAAACATTTGATGGTAGCAGCTTCCCTGCGGGAGATACTCTCTTTGCCAAAATCGCATTATTAGCTGCAGTTAAGTTACAATTCAGTACCCTATCCTAAAGCTTGCTGTTAGGAGGGAATCTGCAGCTTGCAGTGAAAGCGCTTCCAGAGGGGAGTCTAATGAGGGCAAACATTTGATGGTAGCAGCTTCCCTGCGGGAGATACTCTCTTTGCCAAAATCGCATTATTAGGCGAAAGTAAGTTACAATTCAGTACCCTATCCTAAAGCTTGCTGTTAGGAGGGAATCTGCAGCTTGCAGTGAAAGCGCTTCCAGAGGGGAGTCTAATGAGGGCAAACATTTGATGGTAGCAGCTTCCCTGCGGGAGATACTCTCTTTGCCAAAATCGCATTATTAGGCGAAAGTAAGTTACAATTCAGTACCCTATCCTAAAGCTTGCTGTTAGGAGGGAATCTGCAGCTTGCAGTGAAAGCGCTTCCAGAGGGGAGTCTAACGAGGGCAAACATTTGATGGTAGCAGCTTCCCTGCGGGAGATACTCTCTTTTCCAAAATCGCATGATTAGGCGAAAGTAAGTTACAATTCAGTACCCTATCAAAAAGCTTGCTGTTAGGAGGGAATCTGCAGCTTGCAGTGAAAGCGCTTCCCAAGGGGAGTATAACAAGGGCAAACATTTGATGGTAGCAGCTTCCCTGCGGGAGATATTCTCTTTGCCAATATCACATTATTAGGCGAAAGTAAGTTACAATTCAGTACCCTATCCTAAAACTTGCTGTTAGGAGGGAATCTGCAGCTTCAAGTGAAAGCGCTTCCAGAGGGGAGTCCAATGAGGGCAAACATTTGATGGTAGCAGCTTCCCTGCGGGAGATACTCTCTTTGCCAAAATCGCATTATTAGGCGAAAGTGAGTTACAATTCAGTACGCTATCTTAAAGCTTGCTGTTAGGAGGGAATCTGCAGCTTGCAGGGAAAGCGCTTCCAGAGGGGAGTCTAACGAGGGCAAACATTTGATGGTAGCAGCTTCCCTGCGGGAGATACTCTCTTTGCCAAAATCGCATTATTAGGCGAAAGTAAGTTACAATTCAGTACCCTATCCTAAAGCTTGCTGTTAGGAGGGAATCTGCATCTTGCAGTGAAAGCGCTTCCAGAGGGGAGTCTAATGAGGGCAAACATTTGATGGTAGCAGCTTCCCTGCGGGAGATACTCTCTTTTCCAAAATCGCTTTATTAGCCGCAGTTAATTTAGAATTCAGTACCCTATCCTAAAGCTTGCTGTTAGGAGGGAATCTGCATCTTGCAGTGAAAGCGCTTCCAGAGGGGAGTCCAATAGAGGGCAAACATTTGATGGTAGCAGCTTCCCTGCGGGAGATACTCTCTTTGCCAAAATCGCATTATTAGCCGCAGTTAAGTTACAATTCAGTACCCTATCCTAAAGCTTGCTGTTAGGAGGGAATCTGCATCTTGCAGTGAAAGCGCTTCCAGAGGGGAGTCCAATGAGGGCAAACATTTGATGGTAGCAGCTTCCCTGCGGGAGATACTCTCTTTGCCAAAATCGCATTATTAGGCGAAAGTAAGTTACAATTCAGTACCCTATCAAAAAGCTTGCTGTTAGGAGGGAATCTGCAGCTTGCAGTGAAAGCGCTTCCAGAGGGGAGTCTAATGAGGGCAAACATTTGATGGTAGCAGCTTCCCTGCGGGAGATACTCTCTTTGCCAAAATCGCATTATTAGGCGAAAGTAAGTTACAATTCAGTACCCTATCCTAAAGCTTGCTGTTAGGAGGGAATCTGCAGCTTGCAGTGAAAGCGCTTCCAGAGGGGAGTCTAATGAGGGCAAACATTTGATGGTAGCAGCTTCCCTGCGGGAGATACTCTCTTTGCCAAAATCGCATTATTAGGCGAAAGTAAGTTACAATTCAGTACCCTATCCTAAAGCTTGCTGTTAGGAGGGAATCTGCAGCTTGCAGTGAAAGCGCTTCCAGAGGGGAGTCTAATGAGGGCAAACATTTGATGGTAGCAGCTTCCCTGCGGGAGATACTCTCTTTGCCAAAATCGCATTATTAGGCGAAAGTAAGTTACAATTCAGTACCCTATCCTAAAGCTTGCTGTTAGGAGGGAATCTGCAGCTTGCAGTGAAAGCGCTTCCAGAGGGGAGTCCAATGAGGGCAAACATTTGATGGTAGCAGCTTCCCTGCGGGAGATATTCTCTTTGCCAAAATCGCATTATTAGGCGAAAGTAAGTTACAATTCAGTACCCTATCCTAAAGCTTGCTGTTAGGAGGGAATCTGCAGCTTGCAGTGAAAGCGCTTCCAGAGGGGAGTCCAATGAGGGCAAACATTTGATGGTAGCAGCTTCCCTGCGGGAGATACTCTCTTTGCCAAAATCGCATTATTAGGCGAAAGTAAGTTACAATTCAGTACCCTATCAAAAAGCTTGCTGTTAGGAGGGAATCTGCAGCTTGCAGTGAACGCGCTTCCAAAGGGGAGTCTAACGAGGGCAAACATTTGATGGTAGCAGCTTCCCTGCGGGAGATATTCTCTTTTCCAAAATCGCATTATTAGCTGCAGTTAAGTTACAATTCAGTACCCTATCCTAAAGCTTGCTGTTAGGAGGGAATCTGCAGCTTGCAGTGAAAGCGCTTCCAGAGGGGAGTCTAACGAGGGCAAACATTTGATGGTAGCAGCTTCCCTGCGGGAGATACTCTCTTTGCCAAAATCGCATTATTAGGCGAAAGTAAGTTACAATTCAGTACTCTATGCTAAAGCTTGCTGTTAGGAGGGAATCTGCAGCTTGCAGTGAAAGCGCTTCCAAAGGGGAGTATAACAAGGGCAAACAGTTGATGGTAGCAGCTTCCCTGCGGGAGATATTCTCTTTGCCAATATCACATTATTAGGCGAAAGAAAGTTACAATTCAGTACCCTATCCTAAAGCTTGCTGTTAGGAGGGAATCTGCAGCTTGCAGTGAAAGCGCTTCCAGAGGGGAGTCCAATGAGGGCAAACATTTGATGGTAGCAGCTTCCCTGCGGAAGATACTCTCTTTGCCAAAATCGCATTATTAGGCGAAAGTAAGTTACAATTCAGTACCCTATCCTAAAGCTTGCTGTTAGGAGGGAATCTGCAGCTTGCAGGGAAAGCGCTTCCAGAGGGGAGTCTAATGAGGGCAAACATTTGATGGTAGCAGCTTCCCTGCGGGAGATACTCTCTTTGCCAAAATCGCATTATTAGGCGAAAGTAAGTTACAATTCAGTACCCTATCCTAAAGCTTGCTGTTAGCAGGGAATCTGCAGCTTGCAGGGAAAGCGCTTCCAGAGGGGAGTCCAATGAGGGCAAACATTTGATGGTAGCAGCTTCCCTGCGGGAGATAATCTCTTTGCCAAAATCGCATTATTAGGCGAAAGTAAGTTACAATTCAGTACCCTATCAAAAAGCTTGCTGTTAGGAGGGAATCTGCAGCTTGCAGTGAAAGCACTTCCAGAGGGGAGTCTAACGAGGGCAAACATTTGATGGTAGCAGCTTCCCTGCGGGAGATACTCTCTTTGCCAAAATCGCATTATTAGGCGAAAGTAAGTTACAATTCAGTACCCTATCCTAAAGCTTGCTGTTAGGAGGGAATCTGCAGCTTGCAGGGAAAGCGCTTCCAGAGAGGAGTCTAACGAGGGCAAACATTTGATGGTAGCAGCTTCCCTGCGAGAGATACTCTCTTTGCCAAAATCGCATTATTAGCTGCAGTTAAGTTACAATTCAGTACCCTATCCTAAAGCTTGCTGTTAGGAGGGAATCTGCAGCTTGCAGTGAAAGCGCTTCCAGAGGGGAGTCTAATGAGGGCAAACATTTGATGGTAGCAGCTTCCCTGCGGGAGATACTCTCTTTGCCAAAATCGCATTATTAGGCGAAAGTAAGTTACAATTCAGTACCCTATCCTAAAGCTTGCTGTTAGGAGGGAATCTGCATCTTGCAGTGAAAGCGCTTCCAGAGGGGAGTCTAATGAGGGCAAACATTTGATGGTAGCAGCTTCCCTGCGGGAGATACTCTCTTTGCCAAAATCGCATTATTAGGCGAAAGTGAGCTACAATTCAGTACCCTATCCTAAAGCTTGCTGTTAGGAGGGAATCTGCAGCTTGCAGTGAAAGCGCTTCCAGAGGGGAGTCTAACGAGGGCAAACATTTGATGGTAGCAGCTTCCCTGCGGGAGATATTCTCTTTGCCAATATCGCATTATTAGGCGAAAGTAAGTTACAATTCAGTACCCTATCCTAAAGCTTGCTGTTAGGAGGGAATCTGCAGCTTGCAGTGAAAGCGCTTCCAGAGGGGAGTCTAATGAGGGCAAACATTTGATGGTAGCAGCTTCCCTGCGGGAGATACTCTCTTTGCCAAAATCGCATTATTAGGCGAAAGTGAGCTACAATTCAGTACCCTATCCTAAAGCTTGCTGTTAGGAGGGAATCTGCAGCTTGCAGTGAAAGCGCTTCCAGAGGGGAGTCTAATGAGGGCAAACATTTGATGGTAGCAACTTCCCTGCGGGAGATATTCTCTTTTCCAAAATCGCATTATTAGCTGCAGTTAAGTTACAATTCAGTACCCTATCCTAAAGCTTGCTGTTAGGAGGGAATCTGCAGCTTGCAGTGAAAGCGCTTCCAGAGGGGAGTCTAACGAGGGCAAACATTTGATGGTAGCAGCTTCCCTGCGGGAGATACTCTCTTTGCCAAAATCGCATTATTAGGCGAAAGTAAGTTACAATTCAGTACCCTATCAAAAAGCTTGCTGTTAGGAGGGAATCTGCAGCTTGCAGTGAAAGCGCTTCCAAAGGGGAGTATAACAAGGGCAAACATTTGATGGTAGCAGCTTCCCTGCGGGAGATATTCTCTTTGCCAATATCACATTATTAGGCGAAAGTAAGTTACAATTCAGTACCCTATCCTAAAGCTTGCTGTTAGGAGGGAATCTGCAGCTTGCAGTGAAAGCGCTTCCAGAGGGGAGTCCAATGAGGGCAAACATTTGATGGTAGCAGCTTCCCTGCGGGAGATACTCTCTTTGCCAAAATCGCATTATTAGGCGAAAGTAAGTTACAATTCAGTACCCTATCCTAAAGCTTGCTGTTAGGAGGGAATCTGCAGCTTGCAGTGAAAGCGCTTCCAGAGGGGAGTCTAATGAGGGCAAACATTTGATGGTAGCAGCTTCCCTGCGGGAGATACTCTCTTTGCCAAAATCGCATTATTAGGCGAAAGTAAGTTACAATTCAGTACCCTATCCTAAAGCTTGCTGTTAGGAGGGAATCTGCAGCTTGCAGTGAAAGCGCTTCCAGAGGGGAGTCTAATGAGGGCAAACATTTGATGGTAGCAGCTTCCCTGCGGGAGATACTCTCTTTGCCAAAATCGCATTATTAGCTGCAGATAAGTTACAATTCAGTACCCTATCAAAAAGCTTGCTGTTAGGAGGGAATCTGCAGCTTGCAGTGAAAGCGCTTCCAAAGGGGAGTATAACAAGGGCAAACATTTGATGGTAGCAGCTTCCCTGCGGGAGATATTCTCTTTGCCAATATCACATTATTAGGCGAAAGTAAGTTACAATTCAGTACCCTATCAAAAAGCTTGCTGTTAGGAGGGAATCTGCAGCTTGCAGTGAAAGCGCTTCCAGAGGGGAGTCCAATGATGGCAAACATTTGATGGTAGCAGCTTCCCTGCGGGAGATATTCTCTTTGCCAAAATCGCATTATTAGGCGAAAGTAAGTTACAATTCAGTACGCTATCCTAAAGCTTGCTGTTAGGAGGGAATCTGCAGCTTGCAGTGAAAGCGCTTCCAGAGGGGAGTCTAACGAGGGCAAACATTTGATGGTAGCAGCTTCCCTGCGGGAGATACTCTCTTTGCCAAAATCGCATTATTAGGCGAAAGTAAGTTACAATTCAGTACCCTATCCTAACGCTTGCTGTTAGGAGGGAATCTACAGCTTGCAGTGAAAGCGCTTCCAAAGGGGAGTATAACAAGGGCAAACATTTGATGGTAGCAGCTTCCCTGCGGGAGATATTCTCTTTGCCAATATCACATTATTAGGCGAAAGAAAGTTACAATTCAGTACCCTATCCTAAAGCTTGCTGTTAGGAGGGAATCTGCAGCTTGCAGTGAAAGCGCTTCCAGAGGGGAGTCCAATGAGGGCAAACATTTGATGGTAGCAGCTTCCCTGCGGGAGATACTCTCTTTGCCAAAATCGCATTATTAGGCGAAAGTGAGTTACAATTCAGTACCCTATCCTAAAGCTTGCTGTTAGGAGGGAATCTGCATCTTGCAGTGAAAGCGCTTCCAGAGGGGAGTCCAATGAGGGCAAACATTTGATGGTAGCAGCTTCCCTGCGGAAGATACTCTCTTTGCCAAAATCGCATTATTAGGCGAAAGTAAGTTACAATTCAGTACCCTATCCTAAAGCTTGCTCTTAGGAGGGAATCTGCAGCTTGCAGGGAAAGCGCTTCCAGAGGGGAGTCTAATGAGGGCAAACATTTGATGGTAGCAGCTTCCCTGCGGGAGATACTCTCTTTGCCAAAATCGCATTATTAGATGCAGTTAAGTTACAATTCAGTACCCTATCCTAAAGCTTGCTGTTAGGAGGGAATCTGCAGCTTGCAGTGAAAGCGCTTCCAGAGGGGAGTCCAATGAGGGCAAACATTTGATGGTAGCAGCTTCCCTGCGGGAGATAATCTCTTTGCCAAAATCGCATTATTAGGCGAAAGTAAGTTACAATTCAGTACCCTATCAAAAAGCTTGCTGTTAGGAGGGAATCTGCAGCTTGCAGTGAAAGCACTTCCAGAGGGGAGTCTAACGAGGGCAAACATTTGATGGTAGCAGCTTCCCTGCGGGAGATACTCTCTTTGCCAAAATCGCATTATTAGGCGAAAGTAAGTTACAATTCAGTACCCTATCCTAAAGCTTGCTGTTAGGAGGGAATCTGCAGCTTGCAGTGAAAGCACTTCCAGAGGGGAGTCTAACGAGGGCAAACATTTGATGGTAGCAGCTTCCCTGCGGGAGATACTCTCTTTGCCAAAATCGCATTATTAGGCGAAAGTAAGTTACAATTCAGTACCCTATCCTAAAGCTTGCTGTTAGGAGGGAATCTGCAGCTTGCAGTGAAAGCGCTTCCAGAGGGGAGTCTAATGAGGGCAAACATTTGACGGTAGCAGCTTCCCTGCGGGAGATACTCTCTTTGCCAAAATCGCATTATTAGGCGAAGTGAGCTACAATTCAGTACCCTATCCTAAAGCTTGCTGTTAGGAGGGAATCTGCATCTTGCAGTGAAAGCGCTTCCAGAGGGGAGTCTAATGAGGGCAAACATTTGATGGTAGCAGCTTCCCTGCGGGAGATATTCTCTTTTCCAAAATCGCATTATTAGCTGCAGTTAAGTTACAATTCAGTACCCTATCCTAAAGCTTGCTGTTAGGAGGGAATCTGCAGCTTGCAGTGAAAGCGCTTCGAGAGGGGAGTCTAACGAGGGCAAACATTTGATGGTAGCAGCTTCCCTGCGGGAGATACTCTCTTTGCCAAAATCGCATTATTAGGCGAAAGTAAGTTACAATTCAGTACCCTATCAAAAAGCTTGCTGTTAGGAGGGAATCTGCAGCTTGCAGTGAAAGCGCTTCCAAAGGGGAGTATAACAAGGGCAAACATTTGATGGTAGCAGCTTCCCTGCGGGAGATATTCTCTTTGCCAATATCACATTATTAGGCGAAAGTAAGTTACAATTCAGTACCCTATCCTAAAGCTTGCTGTTAGGAGGGAATCTGCATCTTGCAGTGAAAGCGCTTCCAAAGGGGAGTCCAATGAGGGCAAACATTTGATGGTAGCAGCTTCCCTGCGGGAGATACTCTCTTTGCCAAAATCGCATTATTAGGCGAAAGTAAGTTACAATTCAGTACCCTATCCTAAAGCTTGCTGTTAGGAGGGAATCTGCAGCTTGCAGTGAAAGCGCTTCCAGAGGGGAGTCTAATGAGGGCAAACATTTGATGGTAGCAGCTTCCCTGCGGGAGATACTCTCTTTGCCAAAATCGCATTATTAGGCGAAAGTGAGTTACAATTCAGTACCCTATCCTAAAGCTTGCTGTTAGGAGGGAATCTGCAGCTTGCAGTGAAAGCGCTTCCAGAGGGGAGTCCAATGAGGGCAAACATTTGATGGTAGCAGCTTCCCTGCGGGAGATACTCTCTTTGCCAAAATCGCATTATTAGGCGAAAGTAAGTTACAATTCAGTACCCTATCCTAAAGCTTGCTGTTAGGAGGGAATCTGCAGCTTGCAGGGAAAGCGCTTCCAGAGGGGAGTCTAATGAGGGCAAACATTTGATGGTAGCAGCTTCCCTGCGGGAGATACTCTCTTTGCCAAAATCGCATTATTAGATGCAGTTAAGTTACAATTCAGTACCCTATCCTAAAGCTTGCTGTTAGCAGGGAATCTGCATCTTGCAGTGAAAGCGCTTCCAGAGGGGAGTCCAATGAGGGCAAACATTTGATGGTAGCAGCTTCCCTGCGGGAGATATTCTCTTTTCCAAAATCGCATTATTATCCGCAATTAATTTACAATTCAGTACCCTATCCTAAAGCTTGCTGTTAGGAGGGAATCTGCATCTTGCAGTGAAAGCGCTTCCAGAGGGGAGTCTAACGAGGGCAAACATTTGATGGTAGCAGCTTCCCTGCGGGAGATACTCTCTTTGCCAAAATCGCATTATTAGGCGAAAGTAAGTTACAATTCAGTACCCTATCAAAAAGCTTGCTGTTAGGAGGGAATCTGCAGCTTGCAGTGAAAGCGCTTCCAGAGGGGAGTCCAATGAGGGCAAACATTTGATGGTAGCAGCTTCCCTGCGGGAGATACTCTCTTTGCCAAAATCGCATTATTAGGTGAAAGTAAGTTACAATTCAGTACCCTATCCTAAAGGTTGCTGTTAGGAGGGAATCTGCAGCTTGCAGTGAAAGCGCTTCCAGAGGGGAGTCTAATGAGGGCAAACATTTGATGGTAGCAGCTTCCCTGCGGGAGATACTCTCTTTGCCAATATCGCATTATTAGGCGAAAGTGAGTTACAATTCAGTACCCTATCCTAAAGCTTGCTGTTAGGAGGGAATCTGCAGCTTGCAGTGAAAGCGCTTCCAGAGGGGAGTCCAATGAGGGCAAACATTTGATGGTAGCAGCTTCCCTGCGGAAGATACTCTCTTTGCCAAAATCGCATTATTAGGCGAAAGTAAGTTACAATTCAGTACCCTATCCTAAAGCTTGCTGTTAGGAGGGAATCTGCAGCTTGCAGGGAAAGCGCTTCCAGAGGGGAGTCTAATGAGGGCAAACATTTGATGGTAGCAGCTTCCCTGCGGGAGATACTCTCTTTGCCAAAATCGCATTATTAGCTGCAGTTAAGTTACAATTCAGTACCCTATCCTAAAGCTTGCTGTTAGCAGGGAATCTGCAGCTTGCAGGGAAAGCGCTTCCAGAGGGGAGTCCAATGAGGGAAAACATTTGATGGTAGCAGCTTCCCTGCGGGAGATACTCTCTTTGCCAAAATCGCATTATTAGGCGAAAGTAAGTTACAATTCAGTACCCTATCCTAAAGCTTGCTGTTAGGAGGGAATCTGCAGCTTGCAGTGAAAGCGCTTCCAGAGGGGAGTCTAACGAGGGCAAACATTTGATGGTAGCAGCTTCCCTGCGGGAGATACTCTCTTTGCCAATATCGCATTATTAGCCGCAGTTAAGTTACAATTCAGTACCCTATCCTAAAGCTTGCTGTTAGGAGGGAATCTGCATCTTGCAGTGAAAGCGCTTCCAGAGGGGAGTCTAATGAGGGCAAACATTTAATGGTAGCAGCTTCCCTGCGGGAGATACTCTCTTTGCCAATATCGCATTTTTAGGCGAAAGTAAGATACAATTCAGTACCTTATCCTAAAGCTTGCTGTTAGGAGGGAATCTGCATCTTGCAGTGAACGGGCTTCCAGAGGGGAGTCTAATGAGGGTAAACATTTGATGGTAGCAGCTTCCCTGCGGGAGATACTCTCTTTGCCAAAATCACATTATTAGGCGAAAGTAAGGTACAATTCAGTACCCTATCCTAAAGCTTGCTGTTAGGAGGGAATCTGCAGCTTGCAGTGAAAGCGCTTCCAGAGGGGAGTCTAATGAGGGCAAACATTTGATGGTAGCAGCTTCCCTGCGGGAGATATTCTCTTTTCCAAAATCGCATTATTATCCGCAATTAATATACAATTCAGTACCCTATCCTAAAGCTTGCTGTTAGGAGGGAATCTGCAGCTTGCAGGGAAAGCGCTTCCAGAGGGGAGTCTAACGAGGGCAAACATTTGATGGTAGCAGCTTCCCTGCGGGAGATACTCTCTTTGCCAAAATCGCATTATTAGGCGAAAGTAAGTTACAATTCAGTACACTATCAAAAAGCTTGCTGTTAGGAGGGAATCTGCAGCTTGCAGTGAAAGCGCTTCCAAAGGGGAGTATAACGAGGGCAAACATTTGATGGTAGCAGCTTCCCTGCGGGAGATATTCTCTTTGCCAATATCGCATTATTAGGCGAAAGTAAGTTACAATTCAGTACCCTATCCTAAAGCTTGCTGTTAGGAGGGAATCTGCAGCTTGCAGGGAAAGCGCTTCCAGAGGGGAGTCTAACGAGGGCAAACATTTGATGGTAGCAGCTTCCCTGCGGGAGATACTCTCTTTGCCAAATCGCATTATTAGCTGCAGTTAAGTTACAATTCAGTACCCTATCCTAAAGCTTGCTGTTAGGAGGGAATCTGCAGCTTGCAGTGAAAGCGCTTCCAGAGGGGAGTCTAATGAGGGCAAACATTTGATGGTAGCAGCTTCCCTGCGGGAGACACTCTCTTTGCCAAAATCGCATTATTGTCCGCAGTTAAGTTACAATTCAGTACCCTATCCTAAAGCTTGCTGTTAGGAGGGAATCTGCAGCTTGCAGTGAAAGCGCTTCCAGAGGGGAGTCTAATGAGGGCAAACATTTGATGGTAGCAGCTTCCCTGCGGGAGATACTCTCTTTGCCAAAATCGCATTATTAGGCGAAAGCAAGTTACAATTCAGTACCCTATCCTAAAGCTTGCTGTTAGGAGGGAATCTGCATCTTGCAGTGAAAGCGCTTCCAGAGGGGAGTCTAATGAGGGCAAACATTTGATGGTAGCAGCTTCCCTGCGGGAGATACTCTCTTTGCCAAAATCGCATTCTTAGGCGAAAGTAAGTTACAATTCAGTACCCTATCCTAAAGCTTGCTGTTAGGAGGTAATCTGCATGTTGCAGCGAAAGCGCTTCCAGAGGGGAGTCCAATGAGGGCAAACATTTGATGGTAGCAGCTTCCCTGCGGGAGATACTCTCTTTGCCAGAATCGCATTATTAGGCGAAAGTAAGTTGCAATTCAGTACCCTATCCTAAAGCTTGCTGTTAGGAGGGAATCTGCAGCTTGCAGTGAAAGCGCTTCCAGAGGGGAGTCTAATGAGGGCAAACATTTGATGGTAGCAGCTTCCCTGCGGGAGATACTCTCTTTGCCACAATCGCATTATTAGGCGAAAGTAAGTTACAATTCAGTACCCTATCAAAAAGCTTGCTGTTAGGAGGGAATCTGCAGCTTGCAGTGAAAGCGCTTCCAAAGTGGAGTATAACGAGGGCAAACATTTGATGGTAGCAGCTTCCCTGCGGGAGATATTCTCTTTGCCAAAATCGCATTATTAGGCGAAAGTAAGTTACAATTCAGTACCCTATCCTAAAGCTTGCTGTTAGGAGGGAATCTGCAGCTTGCAGTGAAAGCGCTTCCAGAGGGGAGTCTAACGAGGGCAAACATTTGATGGTAGCAGCTTCCCTGCGGGAGATACTCTCTTTGCCAAAATCGCATTATTAGGCGAAAGTAAGTTACAATTCAGTACCCTATCAAAAAGCTTGCTGTTAGGAGGGAATCTGCAGCTTTCAGTGAAAGCGCTTCCAAAGTGGAGTATAACGAGGGCAAACATTTGATGGTAGCAGCTTCCCTGCGGGAGATATTCTCTTTGCCAATATCGCATTATTAGGCGAAAGTAAGTTACAATTCAGTACGCTATCCTAAAGCTTGCTGTTAGGAGGGAATCTGCAGCTTGCAGTGAAAGCGCTTCCAGAGGGGAGTCTAACGAGGGCAAACATTTGATGGTAGCAGCTTCCCTGCGGGAGATACTCTCTTTGCCATAATCGCATTATTAGGCGAAAGTAAGTTACAATTCAGTAACCTATCCTAAAGCTTGCTGTTAGGAGGGAATCTGCAGCTTGCAGTGAAAGCGCTTCCAGAGGGGAGTCCAACGAGGGCAAACATTTGATGGTAGCAGCTTCCCTGCGGGAGATACTCTCTTTGCCAAAATCGCATTATTAGGCGAAAGTAAGTTACAATTCAGTACCCTATCCTAAAGCTTGCTGTTAGGAGGGAATCTGCAGCTTGCAGTGAAAGCGCTTCCAGAGGGGAGTCTAATGAGGGCAAACATTTGATGGTAGCAGCTTCCCTGCGGGAGATACTCTCTTTGCCAAAATCGCATTATTAGGCGAAAGTAAGTTACAATTCAGTACCCTATCCTAAAGCTTGCTGTTAGGAGGGAATCTGCAGCTTGCAGTGAAAGCGCTTCCAGAGGGGAGTCCAATGAGGGCAAACATTTGAAGGTAGCAGCTTCCCTGCGGGAGATACTCTCTTTGCCAAAATCGCATTATTAGGCGAAAGTAAGTTACAATTCAGTACCCTATCCTAAAGCTTGCTGTTAGGAGGGAATCTGCAGCTTGCAGTGAAAGCGCTTCCAGAGGGGAGTCTAATGAGGGCAAACATTTGATGGTAGCAGCTTCCCTGCGGGAGATACTCTCTTTGCCAAAATCGCATTAATAGGCGAAAGTAAGTTACAATTCAGTACCCTATCAAAAAGCTTGCTGTTAGGAGGGAATCTGCAGCTTGCAGTGAAAGCGCTTCCAAAGGGGAGTATAACAAGGGCAAACATTTGATGGTAGCAGCTTCCCTGCGGGAGATATTCTCTTTGCCAATATCGCATTATTAGGCGAAAGTAAGTTACAATTCAGTACCCTATCCTAAAGCTTGCTGTTAGGAGGGAATCTGCAGCTTGCAGTGAAAGCGCTTCCAGAGGGGAGTCCAATGAGGGCAAACATTTGATGGTAGCAGCTTCCCTGCGGGAGATACTCTCTTTGCCAAAATCGCATTATTAGGCGAAAGTAAGTTACAATTCAGTACCCTATCCTAAAGCTTGCTGTTAGGAGGGAATCTGCAGATTGCAGTGAAAGCGCTTCCAGAGGGGAGTCTAATGAGGGCAAACATTTGATGGTAGCAGCTTCCCTGCGGGAGATACTCTCTTTGCCATAATCGCATTCTTAGGCGAAAGTAAGTTACAATTCAGTACCCTATCGTAAAGCTTGCTGTTAGGAGGGAATCTGCAGCTTGCAGTGAAAGCGCTTCCAGAGGGGAGTCCAATGAGGGCAAACATTTGATGGTAGCAGCTTCCCTGCGGGAGATACTCTCTTTGCCACAATCGCATTATTAGGCGAAAGTAAGTTACAATTCAGTACACTATCCTAAAGCTTGCTGTTAGGAGGGAATCTGCAGCTTGCAGTGAAAGCGCTTCCAGAGGGGAGTCTAATGAGGGCAAACATTTGATGGTAGCAGCTTCCCTGCGGGAGATACTCTCTTTGCCAAAATCGCATTATTAGGCGAAAGTAAGTTACAATTCAGTACCCTATCCTAAAGCTTGCTGTTAGGAGGGAATCTGCATCTTGCAGTGAAAGCGCTTCCAGAGGGGAGTCCAATGAGGGCAAACATTTGATGGTAGCAGCTTCCCTGCGGGAGATACTCTCTTTGCCAAAATCGCATTATTAGGCGAAAGTAAGTTACAATTCAGTACCCTATCCTAAAGCTTGCTGTTAGGAGGGAATCTGCAGCTTGCAGTGAAAGCGCTTCCAGAGGGGAGGCTAATGAGGGCAAACATTTGATGGTAGCAGCTTCCCTGCGGGAGATACTCTCTTTGCCAAAATCGCATTATTAGGCGAAAGTAAGTTACAATTCAGTACCCTATCCTAAAGCTTGCTGTTAGGAGGGAATCTGCATCTTGCAGTGAAAGCGCTTCCAGAGGGGAGTCAAATGAGGGCAAACATTTGATGGTAGCAGCTTCCCTGCGGGAGATACTCTCTTTTCCAAAATCGCATTATTAGGCGAAAGTGAGTTACAATTCAGTACCCTATCCTAAAGCTTGCTGTTAGGAGGGAATCTGCAGCTTGCAGTGAAAGCGCTTCCAGAGGGGAGTCTAACGAGGGCAAACATTTGATGGTAGCAGCTTCCCTGCGGGAGATACTCTCTTTGCCAATATCGCATTATTAGGCGAAAGTAAGTTACAATTCAGTACCCTATCCTAACGCTTGCTGTTAGGAGGGAATCTGCAGCTTGCAGTGAAAGCGCTTCCAGAGGGGAGTCCAATGAGGGCAAACATTTGATGGTAGCAGTTTCCCTGCGGGAGATACTCTCTTTGCCAAAATCGCATTATTAGGCGAAAGTGAGTTACAATTCAGTACCCTATCCTAAAGCTTGCTGTTAGGAGGGAATCTGCAGCTTGCAGGGAAAGCGCTTCCAGAGGGGAGTCTAACGAGGGCAAACATTTGATGGTAGCAGCTTCCCTGCGGGAGATACTCTCTTTGCTAAAATCGCATTATTAGGCGAAAGTAAGTTACAATTCAGTACCCTATCCTAAAGCTTGCTGTTAGGAGGGAATCTGCATCTTGCAGTGAAAGCACTTCCAGAGGGGAGTCTATTGAGGGCAAACATTTGATGGTAGCAGCTTCCCTGCGGGAGATACTCTCTTTTCCAAAATCGCTTTATTAGCTGCAGTTAAGTTACAATTCAGTACCCTATCCTAAAGCTTGCTGTTAGGAGGGAATCTGCAGCTTGCAGTGAAAGCGCTTCCAGAGGGGAGTCCAATGAGGGCAAACATTTGATGGTAGCAGCTTCCCTGCGGGAGATACTCTCTTTGCCAAAATCGCATTATTAGCCGCAGTTAAGTTACAATTCAGTACCCTATCCTAAAGCTTGCTGTTAGGAGGGAATCTGCAGCTTGCAGTGAAAGCGCTTCCAGAGGGGAGTCCAATGAGGGCAAACATTTGATGGTAGCAGCTTCCCTGCGGGAGATACTCTCTTTGCCAAAATCGCATTATTAGGCGAAAGTAAGTTACAATTCAGTACCCTATCCTAAAGCTTGCTGTTAGGAGGGAATCTGCAGCTTGCAGTGAAAGCGCTTCCAGAGGGGAGTCTAATGAGGGCAAACATTTGATGGTAGCAGCTTCCCTGCGGGAGATACTCTCTTTGCCAAAATCGCATTATTAGGCGAAAGTAAGTTACAATTCAGTACCCTATCCTAAAGCTTGCTGTTAGGAGGGAATCTGCAGCTTGCAGTGAAAGCGCTTCAGGAGGGGAGTCTAACGAGGGCAAACATTTGATGGTAGCAGCTTCCCTGCGGGAGATACTCTCTTTGCCAAAATCGCATTATTAGGCGAAAGTAAGTTACAATTCAGTACCCTATCAAAAAGCTTGCTGTTAGGAGGGAATCTGCAGCTTGCAGGGAAAGCGCTTCCAAAGGGAGTATAACAAGGGCAAACATTTGATGGTAGCAGCTTCCCTGCGGGAGATATTCTCTTTGCCAATATCGCATTATTAGGCGAAAGTAAGTTACAATTCAGTACCCTATCCTAAAGCTTGCTGTTAGGAGGGAATCTGCAGCTTGCAGTGAAAGCGCTTCCAGAGGGGAGTCTAATGAGGGCAAACATTTGATGGTAGCAGCTTCCCTGCGGGAGATACTCTCTTTGCCAAAATCGCATTATTAGGCGAAAGTAAGATACAATTCAGTACCCTATCCTAAAGCTTGCTGTTAGGAGGGATTCTGCAGCTTGCAGTGAAAGCGCTTCCAGAGGGGAGTCTAATGAGGGCAAACATTTGATGGTAGCAGCTTCCCTGCGGGAGATACTCTCTTTGCCAAAATCGCATTATTAGGCGAAAGTAAGTTACAATTCAGTACCCTATCCTAAAGCTTGCTGTTAGGAGGGAATCTGCAGCTTGCAGTGAAAGCGCTTCCAGAGGGGAGTCTAACGAGGGCAAACATTTGATGGTAGCAGCTTCCCTGCGGGAGATACTCTCTTTTCCAAAATCGCATTATTAGGCGAAAGTAAGTTACAATTCAGTACCCTATCCTAAAGCTTGCTGTTAGGAGGGAATCTCCAGCTTGCAGTGAAAGCACTTCCAAAGGGGAGTATAACAAGGGCAAACATTTGATGGTAGCAGCTTCCCTGCGGGAGATATTCTCTTTGCCAATATCGCATTATTAGGCAAAAGTAAGATACAATTCAGTACCCTATCCTAAAGCTTGCTGTTAGGAGGGAATCTGCAGCTTGCAGTGAAAGCGCTTCCAGAGGGAAGTCTAACGAGGGCAAACATTTCATGGTAGCAGCTTCCCTGCGGGAGATATTCTCTTTGCCAATATCGCATTATTAGCCGCAGTTAAGTTACAATTCAGAACCCTATCCTAAAGCTTGCTGTTAGGAGGGAATCTGCAGCTTGCAGTGAAAGCACTTCCAGAGGGGAGTCTAATGAGGGCAAACATTTAATGGTAGCTGCTTCCCTGCGGGAGATACTATCTTTGCCAAAATCGCATTATTAGCTGCAGTTAAGATACAATTCAGTACCCTATCCTAAAGCTTGCTGTTAGGAGGGAATCTGCAGCTTGCAGTGAAAGCGCTTCCAGAGGGGAGTCCAATGAGGGCAAACATTTGATGGTAGCAGCTTCCCTGCGGGAGATACTCTCTTTGCCACAATCGCATTATTAAGCGAAAGTAAGTTACAATTCAGTACCCTATCCTAAAGCTTGCTGTTAGGAGGGAATCTGCAGCTTGCAGTGAAAGCGCTTCCAGAGGGGAGTCTAATGAGGGCAAACATTTGATGGTAGCAGCTTCCCTGCGGGAGATACTCTCTTTGCCAAAATCGCATTATAAGGCGAAAGTAAGTTACAATTCAGTACCCTATCCTAAAGCTTGCTGTTAGGAGGGAATCTGCATCTTGCAGTGAAAGCGCTTCCAGAGGGGAGTCTAATGAGGGCAAACATTTGATGGTAGCAGCTTCCCTGCGGGAGATACTCTCTTTTCCAATATCGCATTATTAGGCGAAAGTAAGTTACAATTCAGTACCCTATCCTAAAGCTTGCTGTTAGGAGGGAATCTGCAGCTTGCAGTGAAAGCGCTTCCAGAGGGGAGTCTAATGAGGGCAAACATTTGATGGTAGCAGCTTCCCCGCGGGAGATACTCTCTTTGCCAAAATCGCATTATTAGATGCAGTTAAGTAAGAATTCAGTACCCTATCCTAAAGCTTGCTGTTAGGAGGGAATCTGCAGCTTGCAGTGAAAGCGCTTCCAGAGGGGAGTCTAATGAGGGCAAACATTTGATGGTAGCAGCTTCCCTGCGGAAGATACTCTCTTTGCCAAAATCGCATTATTAGGCGAAAGTAAGTTACAATTCAGTACCCTATCCTAAAGCTTGCTGTTAGGAGGGAATCTGCAGCTTGCAGTGAAAGCGCTTCCAGAGGGGAGTCTAATGAGGGCAAACATTTGATGGTAGCAGCTTCCCTGCGGGAGATACTCTCTTTGCCAATATCACATTATTAGGCGAAAGTAAGTTACAATTCAGTACCCTATCCTAAAGCTTGCTGTTAGGAGGGAATCTGCATCTTGCAGTGAAAGCGCTTCCAGAGGGGAGTCAAATGAGGGCAAACATTTGATGGTAGCAGCTTCCCTGCGGGAGATACTCTCTTTGCCAAAATCGCATTATTAGGCGAAAGTGAGTTACAATTCAGTACCCTATCCTAAAGCTTGCTGTTAGGAGGGAATCTGCAACTTGCAGTGAAAGCGCTTCCAGAGGGGAGTCTAACGAGGGCAAACATTTGATGGTAGCAGCTTCCCTGCGGGAGATACTCTCTTTGCCACAATCGCATTATTAGCTGCAGTTAAGTTACAATTCAGTACCCTATCCTAAAGCTTGCTGTTAGGAGGGAATCTGCATCTTGCAGTGAAAGCGCTTCCAGAGGGGAGTCTAATGAGGGCAAACATTTGACGGTAGCAGCTTCCCTGCGGGAGATACTCTCTTTGCCAAAATCGCATTATTAGGCGAAAGTAAGTTACAATTCAGTACCCTATCCTAAAGCTTGCTGTTAGGAGGGAATCTGCAGCTTGCAGTGAAAGCGCTTCCAGAGGGGAGTCTAATGAGGGCAAACATTTGATGGTAGCAGCTTCCCTGCGGGAGATACTCTCTTTTCCAAAATCGCATTATTAGGCGAAAGTAAGTTACAATTCAGTACCCTATCCTAAAGCTTGCTGTTAGGAGTGAATCTGCAGCTTGCAGTGAAAGCGCTTCCAAAGGGGAGTATAACAAGGGCAAACATTTGATGGTAGCAGCTTCCCTGCGGGAGATACTCTCTTTGCCACAATCGCATTATTAGGTGAAAGTAAGTTACAATTCAGTACCCTATCCTAAAGCTTGCTGTTAGGAGGGAATCTGCAGCTTGCAGTGAAAGCGCTTCCAGAGGGGAGTCCAATGAGGGCAAACATTTGATGGTAGCAGCTTCCCTGCGGGAGATACTCTCTTTGCCAAAATCGCATTATTAGGCGAAAGTAAGTTACAATTCAGTACCCTATCCTAAAGCTTGCTGTTAGGAGGGAATCTGCAGCTTGCAGTGAAAGCGCTTCCAGAGGGGAGTCCAATGAGGGCAAACATTTGATGGTAGCAGCTTCCCTGCCGGAGATACTCTCTTTGCCACAATCGCATTATTAGGCGAAAGTAAGTTAAAATTCAGTACCCTATCCTAAAGCTTGCTGTTAGGAGGGAATCTGCAGCTTGCAGTGAAAGCGCTTCCAGAGGGGAGTCTAATGAGGGCAAACATTTGATGGTAGCAGCTTCCCTGCGGGAGATACTCTCTTTTCCACAATCGCATTATTAGCCGCAGTTAAGTTACAATTCAGTACCCTATCCTAAAGCTTGCTGTTAGGAGGGAATCTGCAGCTTGCAGTGAAAGCGCTTCCAGAGGGGAGTCCAATGAGGGCAAACATTTGATGGTAGCAGCTTCCCTGCGGGAGATACTCTCTTTGCCAAAATCGCATTATTAGGCGAAAGTAAGTTACAATTCAGTACCCTATCCTAAAGCTTGCTGTTAGGAGGGAATCTGCAGCTTGCAGTGAAAGCGCTTCCAGAGGGGAGTCCAATGAGGGCAAACATTTGATGGTAGCAGCTTCCCTGCGGGAGATACTCTCTTTGCCAAAATCGCATTATTAGGCGAAAGTAAGTTACAATTCAGTACCCTATCCTAAAGCTTGCTGTTAGGAGGGAATCTGCAGCTTGCAGTGAAAGCGCTTCCAGAGGGGAGTCTAATGAGGGCAAACATTTGATGGTAGCAGCTTCCCTGCGGGAGATACTCTCTTTGCCAAAATCGCATTATTAGGCGAAAGTAAGTTACAATTCAGTACCCTATCCTAAAGCTTGCTGTTAGGAGGGAATCTGCATCTTGCAGTGAAAGCGCTTCCAGAGGGGAGTCCAATGAGGGCAAACATTTGATGGTAGCAGCTTCCCTGCGGGAGATACTCTCTTTGCCAAAATCGCATTATTAGGCGAAAGTAAGTTACAATTCAGTACCCTATCCTAAAGCTTGCTGTTAGGAGGGAATCTGCAGCTTGCAGTGAAAGCGCTTCCAAAGGGGAGTATAACAAGGGCAAACATTTGATGGTAGCAGCTTCCCTGCAGGAGATATTCTCTTTGCCAATATCGCATTATTAGGCGAAAGTAAGTTACAATTCAGTACCCTATCCTAAAGCTTGCTGTTAGGAGGGAATCTGCAGCTTGCAGTGAAAGCGCTCCCAGAGGGGAGTCCAATGAGGGCAAACATTTGATGGTAGCAGCTTCCCTGCGGGAGATACTCTCTTTGCCAAAATCGCATTATTAGGCGAAAGTAAGTTACAATTCAGTACCCTATCCTAAAGCTTGCTGTTAGGAGGGAATCTGCAGCTTGCAGTGAAAGCGCTTCCAGAGGGGAGTCTAACGAGGGCAAACATTTGATGGTAGCAGCTTCCCTGCGGGAGATACTCTCTTTGCCAAAATCGCATTATTAGGCGAAAGTAAGATACAATTCAGTACCCTATCAAAAAGCTTGCTGTTAGGAGGGAATCTGCATCTTGCAGTGAAAGGGCTTCCAGAGGGGAGTCTAATGAGGGCAAACATTTGATGGTAGCAGCTTCCCTGCGGGAGATACTCTCTTTGCCAAAATCGCATTATTAGGCGAAAGTAAGTTACAATTCAGTACCCTATCCTAAAGCTTGCTGTTAGGAGGGAATCTGCATCTTGCAGTGAAAGCGCTTCCAGAGGGGAGTCAAATGAGGGCAAACATTTGATGGTAGCAGCTTCCCTGCGGGAGATACTCTCTTTTCCAAAATCGCATTATTAGGCGAAAGTGAGTTACAATTCAGTACCCTATCCTAAAGCTTGCTGTTAGGAGGGAATCTGCAGCTTGCAGTGAAAGCGCTTCCAGAGGGGAGTCTAACGAGGGCAAACATTTGATGGTAGCAGCTTCCCTGCGGGAGATACTCTCTTTGCCAAAATCGCATTATTAGGCGAAAGTAAGTTACAATTCAGTACCCTATCCTAAAGCTTGCTGTTAGGAGGGAATCTGCAGCTTGCAGTGAAAGCGCTTCCAGAGGGGAGTCCAATGAGGGCAAACATTTGATGGTAGCAGTTTCCCTGCGGGAGATACTCTCTTTGCCAAAATCGCATTATTAGGCGAAAGTGAGTTACAATTCAGTACCCTATCCTAAAGCTTGCTGTTAGGAGGGAATCTGCAGCTTGCAGGGAAAGCGCTTCCAGAGGGGAGTCTAACGAGGGTAAACATTTGATGGTAGCAGCTTCCCTGCGGGAGATACTCTCTTTGCCAAAATCGCATTATTAGGCGAAAGTAAGTTACAATTCAGTACCCTATCCTAAAGCTTGCTGTTAGGAGGGAATCTGCAGCTTGCAGTGAAAGCGCTTCCAGAGGGGAGTCCAATGAGGGCAAACATTTGATGGTAGCAGCTTCCCTGCGGGAGATACTCTCTTTCCCAAAATCGCATTATTAGCCGCAGTTAAGTTACAATTCAGTACCCTATCCTAAAGCTTGCTGTTAGGAGGGAATCTGCAGCTTGCAGTGAAAGCGCTTCCAGAGGGGAGTCCAATGAGGGCAAACATTTGATGGTAGCAGCTTCCCTGCGGGAGATACTCTCTTTGCCAAAATCGCATTATTAGGCGAAAGTAAGTTACAATTCAGTACCCTATCCTAAAGCTTGCTGTTAGGAGGGAATCTGCAGCTTGCAGTGAAAGCGCTTCCAGAGGGGAGTCTAATGAGGGCAAACATTTGATGGTAGCAGCTTCCCTGCGGGAGATACTCTCTTTGCCAAAATCGCATTATAAGGCGAAAGTAAGTTACAATTCAGTACCCTATCCTAAAGCTTGCTGTTAGGAGGGAATCTGCAGATTGCAGTGAAAGCGCTTCCAGAGGGGAGTCTAATGAGGGCAAACATTTGATGGTAGCAGCTTCCCTGCGGGAGATACTCTCTTTTCCAATATCGCATTATTAGGCGAAAGTAAGTTACAATTCAGTACCCTATCCTAAAGCTTGCTGTTAGGAGGGAATCTGCAGCTTGCAGTGAAAGCGCTTCCAGAGGGGAGTCTAATGAGGGCAAACATTTGATGGTAGCAGCTTCCCCGCGGGAGATACTCTCTTTGCCATAATCGCATTATTAGATGCAGTTAAGTAACAATTCAGTACCCTATCCTAAAGCTTGCTGTTAGGAGGGAATCTGCATCTTGCAGGGAAAGCGCTTCCAGAGGGGAGTCTAATGAGGGCAAACATTTGATGGTAGCAGCTTCCCTGCGGAAGATACTCTCTTTGCCAAAATCGCATTATTAGGCGAAAGTAAGTTACAATTCAGTACCCTATCCTAAAGCTTGCTGTTAGGAGGGAATCTGCATCTTGCAGTGAAAGCGCTTCCAGAGGGGAGTCTAATGAGGGCAAACATTTGATGGTAGCAGCTTCCCTGCGGGAGATACTCTCTTTGCCAAAATCGCCTTATTAGGCGAAAGTAAGTTACAATTCAGTACCCTATCCTAAAGCTTGCTGTTAGGAGGGAATCTGCATCTTGCAGTGAAAGCGCTTCCAGAGGGGAGTCAAATGAGGGCAAACATTTGATGGTAGCAGCTTCCCTGCGGGAGATACTCTCTTTGCCAAAATCGCATTATTAGGCGAAAGTGAGTTACAATTCAGTACCCTATCCTAAAGCTTGCTGTTAGGAGGGAATCTGCAACTTGCAGTGAAAGCGCTTCCAGAGGGGAGTCTAATGTGGGCAAACATTTGATGGTAGCAGCTTCCCTGCGGGAGATACTCTCTTTGCCAAAATCGCATTATTAGGCGTAAGTAAGGTACAATTCAGTACCCTATCCTAAAGCTTGCTGTTAGGAGGGATTCTGCAGCTTGCAGTGAAAGCGCTTCCAGAGGGGAGTCTAATGAGGGCAAACATTTGACGGTAGCAGCTTCCCTGCGGGAGATACTCTCTTTGCCAAAATCGCATTATTAGGCGAAAGTAAGTTACAATTCAGTACCCTATCCTAAAGCTTGCTGTTAGGAGGGAATCTGCAGCTTGCAGTGAAAGCGCTTCCAGAGGGGAGTCTAATGAGGGCAAACATTTGATGGTAGCAGCTTCCCTGCGGGAGATACTCTCTTTTCCAAAATCGCATTATTAGGCGAAAGTAAGTTACAATTCAGTACCCTATCCTAAAGCTTGCTGTTAGGAGGGAATCTGCATCTTGCAGTGAAAGCGCTTCCAGAGGGGAGTCTAATGAGGGCAAACATTTGATGGTAGCAGCTTCCCTGCGGGAGATACTCTCTTTTCCACAATCGCATTATTAGGCGAAAGTAAGTTACAATTCAGTACCCTATCCTAAAGCTTGCTGTTAGGAGGGAATCTGCATCTTGCAGTGAAAGCGCTTCCAGAGGGGAGTCTAACGAGGGCAAACATTTGATGGTAGCAGCTTCCCTGCGGGAGATACTCTCTTTGCCAAAATCGCATTATTAGCTGCAGTTAAGTTACAATTCAGTACCTTATCCTAAAGCTTGCTGTTAGGAGGGAATCTGCATCTTGCAGTGAAAGCGCTTCCAGAGGGGAGTCCAATGAGGGCAAACATTTGATGGTAGCAGCTTCCCTGCGGGAGATACTCTCTTTGCCACAATCGCATTATTAGGCGAAAGTAAGTTACAATTCAGTACCCTATCCTAAAGCTTGCTGTTAGGAGGGAATCTGCAGCTTGCAGGGAAAGCGCTTCCAGAGGGGAGTCTAACGAGGGCAAACATTTGATGGTAGCAGCTTCCCTGCGGGAGATATTCTCTTTGCCAATATCGCATTATTAGCCGCAGTTAAGTTACAATTCAGTACCCTATCCTAAAGCTTGCTGTTAGGAGGGAATCTGCAGCTTGCAGTGAAAGCACTTCCAGAGGGGAGTCTAATGAGGGCAAACATTTAATGGTAGCAGCTTCCCTGCGGGAGATACTATCTTTGCCAAAATCGCATTATTAACTGCAGTTAAGATACAATTCAGTACCCTATCCTAAAGCTTGCTGTTAGGAGGGAATCTGCAGCTTGCAGTGAAAGCGCTTCCAGAGGGGAGTCCAATGAGGGCAAACATTTGATGGTAGCAGCTTCCCTGCGGGAGATACTCTCTTTGCCACAATCGCATTATTAGGCGAAAGTAAGTTACAATTCAGTACCCTATCCTAAAGCTTGCTGTTAGGAGGGAATCTGCAGCTTGCAGTGAAAGCGCTTCCAGAGGGGAGTCTAATGAGGGCAAACATTTGATGGTAGCAGCTTCCCTGCGGGAGATACTCTCTTTGCCAAAATCGCATTATAAGGCGAAAGTAAGTTACAATTCAGTACCCTATCCTAAAGCTTGCTGTTAGGAGGGAATCTGCAGATTGCAGTGAAAGCGCTTCCAGAGGGGAGTCTAATGAGGGCAAACATTTGATGGTAGCAGCTTCCCTGCGGGAGATACTCTCTTTTCCAATATCGCATTATTAGGCGAAAGTAAGTTACAATTCAGTACCCTATCCTAAAGCTTGCTGTTAGGAGGGAATCTGCAGCTTGCAGTGAAAGCGCTTCCAGAGGGGAGTCTAATGAGGGCAAACATTTGATGGTAGCAGCTTCCCCGCGGGAGATACTCTCTTTGCCATAATCGCATTATTAGATGCAGTTAAGTAACAATTCAGTACCCTATCCTAAAGCTTGCTGTTAGGAGGGAATCTGCATCTTGCAGGGAAAGCGCTTCCAGAGGGGAGTCTAATGAGGGCAAACATTTGATGGTAGCAGCTTCCCTGCGGAAGATACTCTCTTTGCCAAAATCGCATTATTAGGCGAAAGTAAGTTACAATTCAGTACCCTATCCTAAAGCTTGCTGTTAGGAGGGAATCTGCATCTTGCAGTGAAAGCGCTTCCAGAGGGGAGTCTAATGAGGGCAAACATTTGATGGTAGCAGCTTCCCTGCGGGAGATACTCTCTTTGCCAAAATCGCCTTATTAGGCGAAAGTAAGTTACAATTCAGTACCCTATCCTAAAGCTTGCTGTTAGGAGGGAATCTGCATCTTGCAGTGAAAGCGCTTCCAGAGGGGAGTCAAATGAGGGCAAACATTTGATGGTAGCAGCTTCCCTGCGGGAGATACTCTCTTTGCCAAAATCGCATTATTAGGCGAAAGTGAGTTACAATTCAGTACCCTATCCTAAAGCTTGCTGTTAGGAGGGAATCTGCAACTTGCAGTGAAAGCGCTTCCAGAGGGGAGTCTAATGTGGGCAAACATTTGATGGTAGCAGCTTCCCTGCGGGAGATACTCTCTTTGCCAAAATCGCATTATTAGGCGTAAGTAAGGTACAATTCAGTACCCTATCCTAAAGCTTGCTGTTAGGAGGGATTCTGCAGCTTGCAGTGAAAGCGCTTCCAGAGGGGAGTCTAATGAGGGCAAACATTTGACGGTAGCAGCTTCCCTGCGGGAGATACTCTCTTTGCCAAAATCGCATTATTAGGCGAAAGTAAGTTACAATTCAGTACCCTATCCTAAAGCTTGCTGTTAGGAGGGAATCTGCAGCTTGCAGTGAAAGCGCTTCCAGAGGGGAGTCTAATGAGGGCAAACATTTGATGGTAGCAGCTTCCCTGCGGGAGATACTCTCTTTTCCAAAATCGCATTATTAGGCGAAAGTAAGTTACAATTCAGTACCCTATCCTAAAGCTTGCTGTTAGGAGGGAATCTGCATCTTGCAGTGAAAGCGCTTCCAGAGGGGAGTCTAATGAGGGCAAACATTTGATGGTAGCAGCTTCCCTGCGGGAGATACTCTCTTTTCCACAATCGCATTATTAGGCGAAAGTAAGTTACAATTCAGTACCCTATCCTAAAGCTTGCTGTTAGGAGGGAATCTGCATCTTGCAGTGAAAGCGCTTCCAGAGGGGAGTCTAACGAGGGCAAACATTTGATGGTAGCAGCTTCCCTGCGGGAGATACTCTCTTTGCCAAAATCGCATTATTAGCTGCAGTTAAGTTACAATTCAGTACCTTATCCTAAAGCTTGCTGTTAGGAGGGAATCTGCATCTTGCAGTGAAAGCGCTTCCAGAGGGGAGTCCAATGAGGGCAAACATTTGATGGTAGCAGCTTCCCTGCGGGAGATACTCTCTTTGCCACAATCGCATTATTAGGCGAAAGTAAGTTACAATTCAGTACCCTATCCTAAAGCTTGCTGTTAGGAGGGAATCTGCAGCTTGCAGGGAAAGCGCTTCCAGAGGGGAGTCTAACGAGGGCAAACATTTGATGGTAGCAGCTTCCCTGCGGGAGATATTCTCTTTGCCAATATCGCATTATTAGCCGCAGTTAAGTTACAATTCAGTACCCTATCCTAAAGCTTGCTGTTAGGAGGGAATCTGCAGCTTGCAGTGAAAGCACTTCCAGAGGGGAGTCTAATGAGGGCAAACATTTAATGGTAGCAGCTTCCCTGCGGGAGATACTCTCTTTGCCAAAATCGCATTATTAGGCGAAAGTAAGATACAATTCAGTACCTTATCCTAAAGCTTGCTGTTAGGAGGGAATCTGCATCTTGCAGTGAAAGGGCTTCCAGAGGGGAGTCTAATGAGGGCAAACATTTGATGGTAGCAGCTTCCCTGCGGGAGATACTCTCTTTGCCAAAATCACATTATTAGGCGAAAGTAAGGTACAATTCAGTACCCTATCCTAAAGCTTGCTGTTAGGAGGGAATCTGCAGCTTGCAGTGAAAGCGCTTCCAGAGGGGAGTCTAATGAGGGCAAACATTTGATGGTAGCTGCTTCCCTGCGGGAGATACTATCTTTGCCAAAATCGCATTATTAGCTGCAGTTAAGTTACAATTCAGTACCCTATCCTAAAGCTTGCTGTTAGGAGGGAATCTGCAGCTTGCAGTGAAAGCGCTTCCAGAGGGGAGTCTAATGAGGGCAAACATTTCATGGTAGCAGCTTCCCTGCGGGAGATACTCTCTTTGCCACAATCGCATTATTAGGCGAAAGTAAGTTACAATTCAGTACCCTATCCTAAAGCTTGCTGTTAGGAGGGAATCTGCATCTTGCAGTGAAAGCGCTTCCAGAGGGGAGTCTAATGAGGGCAAACATTTGATGGTAGCAGCTTCCCTGCGGGAGATACTCTCTTTGCCAAAATCGCATTATTAGGCGAAAGTAAGTTACAATTCAGTACCCTATCCTAAAGCTTGCTGTTAGGAGGGAATCTGCAGCTTGCAGTGAAAGCGCTTCCAGAGGGGAGTCAAATGAGGGCAAACATTTGATGGTAGCAGCTTCCCTGCGGGAGATACTCTCTTTGCCAAAATCGCATTATTAGGCGAAAGTGAGTTACAATTCAGTACCCTATCCTAAAGCTTGCTGTTAGGAGGGAATCTGCAGCTTGCAGTGAAAGCGCTTCCAGAGGGGAGTCAAATGAGGGCAAACATTGGATGGTAGCAGCTTCCCTGCGGGAGATACTCTCTTTTCCAAAATCGCATTATTAGGCGAAAGTGAGTTACAATTCAGTATCCTATCCTAAAGCTTGCTGTTAGGAGGGAATCTGCAGCTTGCAGTGAAAGCGCTTCCAGAGGGGAGTCTAATTAGGGAAAACATTTGATGGCAGTAGCTTCCCTGCGGGAGATACTCTCTTTGCCAAAATTGCATTATAAGGCGAAAGTAAGTTACAATTCAGTACCCTATCCTAAAGCTTGCTGTTAGGAGGGAATCTGCAGCTTGCAGTGAAAGCGCTTCCAGAGGGGAGTCTAACGAGGGCAAACATTTGACGGTAGCAGCTTCCCTGCGGGAGATACTCTCTTTGCCAAAATCGCATTATTAGCTGCAGTTAAGTTACAATTCAGTACCCTATCCTAAAGCTTGCTGTTAGGAGGGAATCTGCAGCTTGCAGTGAAAGCGCTTCCAGAGGGGAGTCCAATGAGGGCAAACATTTGATGGTAGCAGCTTCCCTGCGGGAGATACTCTATTTGCCACAATCGCATTATTAGATGCAGTTAAGTTACAATTCAGTACCCTATCCTAAAGCTTGCTGTTAGGAGGGAATCTGCAGCTTGCAGTGAAAGCGCTTCCAGAGGGGAGTCCAATGAGGGCAAACATTTGATGGTAGCAGCTTCCCTGCGGGAGATACTCTCTTTGCCACAATCGCATTATTAGGCGAAAGTAAGTTACAATTCAGTACCCTATCCTAAAGCTTGCTGTTAGGAGGGAATCTGCAGCTTGCAGGGAAAGCGCTTCCAGAGGGGAGTCTAATGAGGGCAAACATTTGATGGTAGCTGCTTCGCTGCGGGAGATACTATCTTTGCCACTATCGCATTATTAGCTGCAGTTAAGTTACAATTCAGTACCCTATCCTAAAGCTTGCTGTTAGGAGGGAATCTGCAGCTTGCAGTGAAAGCGCTTCCAGAGGGGAGTCCAATGAGGGCAAATATTTGATGGTAGCAGCTTCCCTGCGGGAGATACTCTCTTTGCCACAATCGCATTATTAGGCGAAAGTAAGTTACAATTCAGTACCCTATCCTAAAGCTTGCTGTTAGGAGGGAATCTGCATCTTGCAGTGAAAGCGCTTCCAGAGGGGAGTCTAATGAGGGCAAACATTTGATGGTAGCAGCTTCCCTGCGGGAGATACTCTCTTTGCCAAAATCGCATTATTAGGCGAAAGTAAGTTACAATTCAGTACCCTATCCTAAAGCTTGCTGTTAGGAGCGAATCTGCATCTTGCAGTGAAAGCGCTTCCAGAAGGGAGTCTAATGAGGGCAAACATTTGATGGTAGCAGCTTCCCTGCGGGAGATACTCTCTTTGCCAAAATCGCATTATTAGGCGAAAGTAAGTTACAATTCAGTACCCTATCCTAAAGCTTGCTGTTAGGAGGGAATCTGCCGCTTGAAGTAAAAACGCTTCGAGAGGGGAGTCTAATGAGGGCAAACATTTGATGGTAGCAGCTTCCCTGCGGGAGATACTCTCTTTGCCAAAATCGCATTATTAGGCGAAAGAAAGTTACAATTCAGTACCCTATCCTAAAGCTTGCTGTTAGGAGGGAATCTGCTGCGTGCAGTGAAAGCGCTTCCAGAGGGGAGTCCAATGAGGGCAAACATTTGATGGTAGCAGCTTCCCTGCGGGAGATACTCTCTTTGCCAAAATCGCATTATTAGGCGAAAGTAAGTTACAATTCAGTACCCTATCCTAAAGCTTGCTGTTAGGAGGGAATCTGCAGCTTGCAGTGAAAGCGCTTCCAGAGGGGAGTCTAATGAGGGCAAACATTTGATGGTAGCAGCTTCCCTGCGGGAGATACTCTCTTTGCCAAATCGCATTATTAGGCGAAAGTAAGTTACAATTCAGTACCCTATCCTAAAGCTTGCTGTTAGGAGGGAATCTGCATCTTGCAGTGAAAGCGCTTCCAGAGGGGAGTCAAATGAGGGCAAACATTTGATGGTAGCAGCTTCCCCGCGGGAGATACTCTCTTTTCCAAAATCGCATTATTAGGCGAAAATGAGTTACAATTCAGTACCCTATCCTAAAGCTTGCTGTTAGGAGGGAATCTGCAGCTTGCAGTGAAAGCGCTTCCAGAGGGGAGTCTAATGAGGGCAAACATTTGATGGTAGCAGCTTCCCTGCGGGAGATACTCTCTTTGCCAAAATCGCATTATTAGGCGAAAGTAAGTTACAATTCAGTACCCTATCCTAAAGCTTGCTGTTAGGAGGGAATCTGCATCTTGTAGTGAAAGCGCTTCCAGAGGGGAGTCCAATGAGGGCAAACATTTGATGGTAGCAGCTTCCCTGCGGGAGATACTCTCTTTGCCAAAATCGCATTATTAGGCGAAAGTAAGTTACAATTCAGTACCCTATCCTAAAGCTTGCTGTTAGGAGGGAATCTGCAGCTTGCAGGGAAAGCGCTTCCAGAGGGGAGTCTAACGAGGGCAAACATTTGATGGTAGCAGCTTCCCTGCGGGAGATATTCTCTTTGCCACAATCGCATTATTAGCCGCAGTTAAGTTACAATTCAGTACCCTATCCTAAAGCTTGCTGTTAGGAGGGAATCTGCAGCTTGCAGTGAAAGCACTTCCAGAGGGGAGTCTAATGAGGGCAAACATTTAATGGTAGCAGCTTCCCTGCGGGAGATACTCTCTTTGCCAAAATCGCATTATTAGGCGAAAGTAAGATACAATTCAGTACCTTATCCTAAAGCTTGCTGTTAGGAGGGAATCTGCATCTTGCAGTGAAAGGGCTTCCAGAGGGGAGTCTAATGAGGGCAAACATTTGATGGTAGCAGCTTCCCTGCGGGAGATACTCTCTTTGCCAAAATCACATTATTAGGCGAAAGTGAGGTACAATTCAGTACCCTATCCTAAAGCTTGCTGTTAGGAGGGAATCTGCAGCTTGCAGTGAAAGCGCTTCCAGAGGGGAGTCTAATGAGGGCAAACATTTGATGGTAGCTGCTTCCCTGCGGGAGATACTCTCTTTGCCAAAATCGCATTATTAGCTGCAGTTAAGTTACAATTCAGTACCCTATCCTAAAGCTTGCTGTTAGGAGGGAATCTGCAGCTTGCAGTGAAAGCGCTTCCAGAGGGGAGTCTAATGAGGGCAAACATTTCATGGTAGCAGCTTCCCTGCGGGAGATACTCTCTTTGCCACAATCGCATTATTAGGCGAAAGTAAGTTACAATTCAGTACCCTATCCTAAAGCTTGCTGTTAGGAGGGAATCTGCATCTTGCAGTGAAAGCGCTTCCAGAGGGGAGTCTAATGAGGGCAAACATTTGATGGTAGCAGCTTCCCTGCGGGAGATACTCTCTTTGCCACAATCGCATTATTAGGCGAAAGTAAGTTACAATTCAGTACCCTATCCTAAAGCTTGCTGTTAGGAGGGAATCTGCAGCTTGCAGTGAAAGCGCTTCCAGAGGGGAGTCAAATGAGGGCAAACATTTGATGGTAGCAGCTTCCCTGCGGGAGATACTCTCTTTTCCAAAATCGCATTATTAGGCGAAAGTGAGTTACAATTCAGTACCCTATCCTAAAGCTTGCTGTTAGGAGGGAATCTGCAGCTTGCAGTGAAAGCGCTTCCAGAGGGGAGTCAAATGAGGGCAAACATTTGATGGTAGCAGCTTCCCTGCGGGAGATACTCTCTTTGCCACAATCGCATTATTAGGCGAAAGTGAGTTACAATTCAGTACCCTATCCTAAAGCTTGCTGTTAGGAGGGAATCTGCATCTTGCAGTGAAAGCGCTTCCAGAGGGGAGTCTAATGAGGGCAAACATTTGATGGTAGCAGCTTCCCTGCGGGAGATACTCTCTTTGCCACAATCGCATTATTAGGCGAAAGTGAGTTACAATTCAGTATCCTATCCTAAAGCTTGCTGTTAGGAGGGAATCTGCAGCTTGCAGTGAAAGCGCTTCCAGAGGGGAGTCTAATTAGGGAAAACATTTGATGGCAGTAGCTTCCCTGCGGGAGATACTCTCTTTGCCAAAATTGCATTATAAGGCGAAAGTAAGTTACAATTCAGTACCCTATCCTAAAGCTTGCTGTTAGGAGGGAATCTGCATCTTGCAGTGAAAGCGCTTCCAGAGGGGAGTCTAACGAGGGCAAACATTTGACGGTAGCAGCTTCCCTGCGGGAGATACTCTCTTTGCCAAAATCGCATTATTAGCTGCAGTTAAGTTACAATTCAGTACCCTATCCTAAAGCTTGCTGTTAGGAGGGAATCTGCAGCTTGCAGTGAAAGCGCTTCCAGAGGGGAGTCCAATGAGGGCAAACATTTGATGGTAGCAGCTTCCCTGCGGGAGATACTCTATTTGCCACAATCGCATTATTAGATGCAGTTAAGTTACAATTCAGTACCCTATCCTAAAGCTTGCTGTTAGGAGGGAATCTGCAGCTTGCAGGGAAAGCGCTTCCAGAGGGGAGTCCAATGAGGGCAAACATTTGATGGTAGCAGCTTCCCTGTGGGAGATACTCTCTTTGCCACAATCGCATTATTAGGCGAAAGTAAGTTACAATTCAGTACCCTATCCTAAAGCTTGCTGTTAGGAGGGAATCTGCAGCTTGCAGTGAAAGCGCTTCCAGAGGGGAGTCTAATGAGGGCAAACATTTGATGGTAGCTGCTTCGCTGCGGGAGATACTATCTTTGCCACTATCGCATTATTAGCTGCAGTTAAGTTACAATTCAGTACCCTATCCTAAAGCTTGCTGTTAGGAGGGAATCTGCAGCTTGCAGTGAAAGCGCTTCCAGAGGGGAGTCCAATGAGGGCAAACATTTGATGGTAGCAGCTTCCCTGCGGGAGATACTCTCTTTGCCACAATCGCATTATTAGGCGAAAGTAAGTTACAATTCAGTACCCTATCCTAAAGCTTGCTGTTAGGAGGGAATCTGCATCTTGCAGTGAAAGCGCTTCCAGAGGGGAGTCTAATGAGGGCAAACATTTGATGGTAGCAGCTTCCCTGCGGGAGATACTCTCTTTGCCAAAATCGCATTATTAGGCGAAAGTAAGTTACAATTCAGTACCCTATCCTAAAGCTTGCTGTTAGGAGGGAATCTGCATCTTGCAGTGAAAGCGCTTCCAGAAGGGAGTCTAATGAGGGCAAACATTTGATGGTAGCAGCTTCCCTGCGGGAGATACTCTCTTTGCCAAAATCGCATTATTAGGCGAAAGTAAGTTACAATTCAGTACCCTATCCTAAAGCTTGCTGTTAGGAGGGAATCTGCCACTTGAAGTAAAAACGCTTCGAGAGGGGAGTCTAATGAGGGCAAACATTTGATGGTAGCAGCTTCCCTGCGGGAGATACTCTCTTTGCCAAAATCGCATTATTAGGCGAAAGAAAGTTACAATTCAGTACCCTATCCTAAAGCTTGCTGTTAGGAGGGAATCTGCAGCGTGCAGTGAAAGCGCTTCCAGAGGGGAGTCCAATGAGGGCAAACATTTGATGGTAGCAGCTTCCCTGCGGGAGATACTCTCTTTGCCAAAATCGCATTATTAGGCGAAAGTAAGTTACAATTCAGTACCCTATCCTAAAGCTTGCTGTTAGGAGGGAATCTGCAGCTTGCAGTGAAAGCGCTTCCAGAGGGGAGTCTAATGAGGGCAAACATTTGATGGTAGCTGCTTCCCTGCGGGAGATACTCTCTTTGCCAAAATCGCAGTATTAGCTGCAGTTAAGTTACAATTCAGTACCCTATCCTAAAGCTTGCTGTTAGGAGGGAATCTGCAGCTTGCAGTGAAAGCGCTTCCAGAGGGGAGTCCAATGAGGGCAAACATTTGATGGTAGCAGCTTCCCTGCGGGAGATACTCTCTTTGCCACAATCGCATTATTAGGCGAAAGTAAGTTACAATTCAGTACCCTATCCTAAAGCTTGCTGTTAGGAGGGAATCTGCATCTTGCAGTGAAAGCGCTTCCAGAGGGGAGTCTAACGAGGGCAAACATTTGATGGTAGCAGCTTCCCTGCGGGAGATACTCTCTTTGCCAAAATCGCATTATTAGGCGAAAGTAAGTTACAATTCAGTACCCTATCCTAAAGCTTGCTGTTAGGAGGGAATCTGCATCTTGCAGTGAAAGCGCTTCCAGAGGGGAGTCTAATGAGGGCAAACATTTGATGGTAGCAGCTTCCCTGCGGGAGATACTCTCTTTGCCAAATCGCATTATTAGGCGAAAGTAAGATACAATTCAGTACCCTATCCTAAAGCTTGCTGTTAGGAGGGAATCTGCATCTTGCAGTGAAAGCGCTTCCAGAGGGGAGTCAAATGAGGGCAAACATTTGATGGTAGCAGCTTCCCCGCGGGAGATACTCTCTTTTCCAAAATCGCATTATTAGGCGAAAGTGAGTTACAATTCAGTACCCTATCCTAAAGCTTGCTGTTAGGAGGGAATCTGCAGCTTGCAGGGAAAGCGCTTCCAGAGGGGAGTCTAATGAGGGCAAACATTTGATGGTAGCAGCTTCCCTGCGGGAGATACTCTCTTTGCCAAAATCGCATTATTAGGCGAAAGTAAGTTACAATTCAGTACCCTATCCTAAAGCTTGCTGTTAGGAGGGAATCTGCATCTTGTAGTGAAAGCGCTTCCAGAGGGGAGTCCAATGAGGGCAAACATTTGATGGTAGCAGCTTCCCTGCGGGAGATACTCTCTTTGCCAAAATCGCATTATAAGTCGAAAGTAAGTTACAATTCAGTACCCTATCCTAAAGCTTGCTGTTAGGAGGGAATCTGCATCTTGCAGTGAAAGCGCTTCCAGAGGGGAGTCTAATGAGGGCAAACATTTGATGGTAGCAGCTTCCCTGCGGGAGATACTCTCTTTGCCAAAATCGCATTATTAGGCGAAAGTAAGTTACAATTCAGTACCCTATCCTAAACCTTGCTGTTAGGAGGGAATCTGCATCTTGCAGTGAAAGCGCTTCCAGAGGGGAGTCAAATGAGGGCAAACATTTGATGGTAGCAGCTTCCCTGCGGGAGATACTCTCTTTTCCAAAATCGCATTATTAGGCGAAAGTGAGTTACAATTCAGTACCCTATCCTAAATCTTGCTGTTAGGAGGGAATCTGCAGCTTGAAGTAAAAACGCTTCCAGAGGGGAGTCCAATGAGTGCAAACATTTGATGGTAGCAGCTTCCCTGCGGGAGATACTCTCTTTGCCAAAATCGCATTATTAGGCGAAAGTGAGTTACAATTCAGTACCCTATCCTAAAGCTTGCTGTTAGGAGGGAATCTGCAGCTTGCAGTGAAAGCGCTTCCAGAGGGGAGTATAACAAGGGCAAACATTTGATGGTAGCAGCTTCCCTGCGGGAGATATTCTCTTTGCCATTATCGCATTATTAGGCGAAAGTAAGTTACAATTCAGTACCCTATCCTAAAGCTTGCTGTTAGGAGGGAATCTGCAGCGTGCAGTGAAAGCGCTTCCAGAGGGGAGTCCAATGAGGGCAAACATTTGATGGTAGCAGCTTCCCTGCGGGAGATACTCTCTTTGCCAAAATCGCATTATTAGGCGAAAGTAAGTTACAATTCAGTACCCTATCCTAAAGCTTGCTGTTAGGAGGGAATCTGCTGCTTGAAGTAAAAACGCTTCCAGAGGGGAGTCTAATGAGGGAAACATTTGATGGTAGCAGCTTCCCTGCGGGAGATACTCTCTTTGCCAAAATCGCATTATTAACTGCAGTTAAGTTACAATTCAGTACCCTATCCTAAAGCTTGCTGTTAGGAGGGAATCTGCAGCGTGCAGTGAAAGCGCTTCCAGAGGGGAGTCCAATGAGGGCAAACATTTGATGGTAGCAGCTTCCATGCGGGAGATACTCTCTTTGCCACAATCGCATTATTAGCTGCAGTTAAGTTACAATTCAGTACCCTATCCTAAAGCTTGCTGTTAGGAGGGAATCTGCATCTTGCAGTGAAAGCGCTTCCAGAGGGGAGTATAACAAGGGCAAACATTTGATGGTAGCAGCTTCCCTGCGGGAGATACTCTCTTTGCCAAAATCGCATTATTAGGCGAAAGTAAGTTACAATTCAGTACCCTATCCTAAAGCTTGCTGTTAGGAGGGAATCTGCATCTTGCAGTGAAAGCGCTTCCAGAGGGGAGTCTAATGAGGGCAAACATTTGATGGTAGCAGCTTCCCTGCGGGAGATACTCTCTTTGCCAAAATCGCATTATTAGGCGAAAGTAAGTTACAATTCAGTACCCTATCCTAAAGCTTGCTGTTAGGAGGGAATCTGCAGCTTGCAGTGAAAGCGCTTCCAGAGGGGAGTCTAATGAGGGCAAACATTTGATGGTAGCAGCTTCCCTGCGGGAGATACTCTCTTTGCCAAAATCGCATTATTAGGCGAAAGTAAGTTACAATTCAGTCCCCTATCCTAAAGCTTGCTGTTAGGAGGGAATCTGCAGCTTGCAGTGAAAGCGCTTCCAGAGGGGAGTCTAACGAGGGCAAACATTTGATGGTAGCTGCTTCCCTGCGGGAGATACTCTCTTTACCAAAATCGCATTCTTAGTCAAAAGTAAGTTACAATTCAGTGCCCTATCCTAAAGCTTGCTGTTAGGAGGGAATCTGCAGCTTGAAGTAAAAACGCTTCCAGAGGGGAGTCTAATGAGGGAAACATTTGATGGTAGCAGCTTCCCTGCGGGAGATATTCTCTTTGCCAAAATCGCTTTATTAACTGTAGTTAAGTTACAATTCAGTACCCTATCCTAAAGCTTGCTGTTAGGAGGGAATCTGCAGCGTGCTGTGAAAGCGCTTCCAGAGGGGAGTCCAATGAGGGCAAACATTTGATGGTAGCAGCTTCCCTGCGGGAGATACTCTCTTTGCCAAAATCGCATTATTAGGCGAAAGTAAGTTACAATTCAGTACCCTATCCTAAAGCTTGCTGTTAGGAGGGAATTTGCAGCTTGCAGTGAAAGCGCTTCCAGAGGGGAGTATAACAAGGGCAAACATTTGATGGTAGCAGCTTCCCTGCGGGAGATATTCTCTTTGCCATTATCGCATTATTAGGCGAAAGTAAGTTACAATTCAGTACCCTATCCTAAAGCTTGCTGTTAGGAGGGAATCTGCAGCGTGCAGTGAAAGCGCTTCCAGAGGGGAGTCCAATGAGGGCAAACATTTGATGGTAGCAGCTTCCCTGCGGGAGATACTCTCTTTGCCAAAATCGCATTATTAGGCGAAAGTAAGTTACAATTCAGTACCCTATCCTAAAGCTTGCTGTTAGGAGGGAATCTGCAGCTTGAAGTAAAAACGCTTCCAGAGGGGAGTCTAATGAGGGAAACATTTGATGGTAGCAGCTTCCCTGCGGGAGATACTCTCTTTGCCAAAATCGCATTTTTAACTGCAGTTAAGTTACAATTCAGTACCCTATCCTAAAGCTTGCTGTTAGGAGGGAATCTGCAGCGTGCAGTGAAAGCGCTTCCAGAGGGGAGTCCAATGAGGGCAAACATTTGATGGTAGCAGCTTCCCTGCGGGAGATACTCTCTTTGCCACAATCGCATTATTAGCTGCAGTTAAGTTACAATTCAGTACCCTATCCTAAAGCTTGCTGTTAGGAGGGAATCTGCAGCTTGCAGTGAAAGCGCTTCCAGAGGGGAGTATAACAAGGGCAAACATTTGATGGTAGCAGCTTCCCTGCGGGAGATATTCTCTTTGCCATTATCGCATTATTAGGCGAAAGTAAGTTACAATTCAGTACCCTATCCTAAAGCTTGCTGTTAGGAGGGAATCTGCAGATTGAAGTAAAAGCGCTTCCAGAGGGGAGTCTAATGAGGGCAAACATTTGATGGTAGCAGCTTCCCTGCGGGAGATACTCTCTTTGCCAAAATCGCATTATTAGGCGAAAGTAAGTTACAATTCAGTACCCTATCCTAAAGCTTGCTGTTAGGAGGGAATCTGCATCTTGCAGTGAAAGCGCTTCCAGAGGGGAGTCTAATGAGGGCAAACATTTAATGGTAGCAGCTTCCCTGCGGGAGATATTCTCTTTTCCAAAATCGCATGATTAGCCGCAATTAAGTTACAATTCAGTACCCTATCCTAAGGCTTGCTGTTAGGTAGTGAATCTGCAGCTTGCAGTGAAAGCGCTTCCAGAGGGGAGTCTAACGAGGGCAAACATTTGATTGTAGCAGCTTCCCTGCGGGAGATACTCTCTTTGCTAAAATCGTATTATTAGCTGCAGTTAAGTTACAATTCAGTACCCTATCCTAAAGCTTGCTGTTAGGAGGGAATCTGCAGCTTGCAGTGAAAGCGCTTCCAGAGGGGAGTCTAATGAGGGCAAACATTTGATGGTAGCAGCTTCCCTGCGGGAGATACTCTCTTTGCCAAAATCGCATTATTAGGCGAAAGTAAGTTACAATTCAGTACCCTATCCTAAAGCTTGCTGTTAGGAGGGAATCTGCATCTTGCAGTGAAAGCGCTTCCAGAGGGGAGTCTAATGAGGGCAAACATTTGATGGTAGCAGCTTCCCTGCGGGAGATACTCTCTTTGCCAAAATCGCATTATTAGGCGAAAGTAAGTTACAATTCAGTACCCTATCCTAAAGCTTGCTGTTAGGAGGGAATCTGCAGCTTGCAGTGAAAGCGCTTCCAGAGGGGAGTCTAATGAGGGCAAACATTTGATGGTAGCAGCTTCCCTGCGGGAGATACTCTCTTTGCCAAAATCGCATTATTAGGCGAAAGTAAGTTACAATTCAGTACCCTATCCTAAAGCTTGCTGTTAGGAGGGAATCTGCAGCTTGCAGTGAAAGCGCTTCCAGAGGGGAGTCTAATGAGGGCAAACATTTAATGGTAGCAGCTTCCCTGCGGGAGATATTCTCTTTTCCAAAATCGCATGATTAGCCGCAATTAAGTTACAATTCAGTACCCTATCCTAAGGCTTGCTGTTAGGTAGTGAATCTGCAGCTTGCAGTGAAAGCGCTTCCAGAGGGGAGTCTAACGAGGGCAAACATTTGATGGTAGCAGCTTCCCTGCGGGAGATACTCTCTTTGCTAAAATCGCATTATTAGCTGCAGTTAAGTTACAATTCAGTACCCTATCCTAAAGCTTGCTGTTAGGAGGGAATCTGCAGCTTGCAGTGAAAGCGCTTCCTGAGGGGAGTCTAATGAGGGCAAACATTTGATGGTAGCAGCTTCCCTGCGGGAGATACTCTCTTTGCCAAAATCGCATTATTAGGCGAAAGTAAGTTACAATTCAGTACCCTATCCTAAAGCTTGCTGTTAGGAGGGAATCTGCATCTTGCAGGGAAAGCGCTTCCAGAGGGGAGTCTAATGAGGGCAAACATTTGATGGTAGCAGCTTCCCTGCGGAAGATACTCTCTTTGCCAAAATCGCATTATTAGGCGAAAGTAAGTTACAATTCAGTACCCTATCCTAAAGCTTGCTGTTAGGAGGGAATCTGCTGCTTGCAGTGAAAGCGCTTCCAGAGGGGAGTCTAACGAGGGCAAACATTTGATGGTAGCAGCTTCCCTGCGGGAGATACTCTCTTTGCTAAAATCGCATTATTAGCTGCAGTTAAGTTACAATTCAGTACCCTATCCTAAAGCTTGCTGTTAGGAGGGAATCTGCAGCTTGCAGTGAAAGCGCTTCCAGAGGGGAGTCTAATGAGGGCAAACATTTGATGGTAGCAGCTTCCCTGCGGGAGATACTCTCTTTGCCAAAATCGCATTATTAGGCGAAAGTAAGTTACAATTCAGTACCCTATCCTAAAGCTTGCTGTTAGGAGGGAATCTGCATCTTGCAGTGAAAGCGCTTCCAGAGGGGAGTCTAATGAGGGCAAACATTTGATGGTAGCAGCTTCCCTGCGGGAGATACTCTCTTTGCCAAAATCGCATTATTAGGCGAAAGCAAGTTACAATTCAGTACCCTATCCTAAAGCTTGCTGTTAGGAGGGAATCTGCAGCTTGCAGTGAAAGCGCTTCCAGAGGGGAGTCTAATGAGGGCAAACATTTGATGGTAGCAGCTTCCCTGCGGGAGATACTCTCTTTGCCAAAATCGCATTATTAGGCGAAAGTAAGTTACAATTCAGTACCCTATCCTAAAGCTTGCTGTTAGGAGGGAATCTGCAGCTTGCAGTGAAAGCGCTTCCAGAGGGGAGTCTAATGAGGGCAAACATTTAATGGTAGCAGCTTCCCTGCGGGAGATATTCTCTTTTCCAAAATCGCATGATTAGCCGCAATTAAGTTACAATTCAGTACCCTATCCTAAGGCTTGCTGTTAGGTAGTGAATCTGCAGCTTGCAGTGAAAGCGCTTCCAGAGGGGAGTCTAACGAGGGCAAACATTTGATGGTAGCAGCTTCCCTGCGGGAGATACTCTCTTTGCTAAAATCGCATTATTAGCTGCAGTTAAGTTACAATTCAGTACCCTATCCTAAAGCTTGCTGTTAGGAGGGAATCTGCAGCTTGCAGTGAAAGCGCTTCCTGAGGGGAGTCTAATGAGGGCAAACATTTGATGGTAGCAGCTTCCCTGCGGGAGATACTCTCTTTGCCAAAATCGCATTATTAGGCGAAAGTAAGTTACAATTCAGTACCCTATCCTAAAGCTTGCTGTTAGGAGGGAATCTGCATCTTGCAGGGAAAGCGCTTCCAGAGGGGAGTCTAATGAGGGCAAACATTTGATGGTAGCAGCTTCCCTGCGGAAGATACTCTCTTTGCCAAAATCGCATTATTAGGCGAAAGTAAGTTACAATTCAGTACCCTATCCTAAAGCTTGCTGTTAGGAGGGAATCTGCAGCTTGCAGTGAAAGCGCTTCCAGAGGGGAGTCTAATGAGGGCAAACATTTGATGGTAGCAGCTTCCCTGCGGGAGATACTCTCTTTGCCAAAATCGCATTATTAGGCGAAAGTAAGTTACAATTCAGTACCCTATCCTAAAGCTTGCTGTTAGGAGGGAATCTGCAGCTTGCAGTGAAAGCGCTTCCAGAGGGGAGTCTAATGAGGGCAAACATTTGATGGTAGCAGCTTCCCTGCGGGAGATACTCTCTTTGCCAAAATCGCATTATTAGGCGAAAGTAAGTTACAATTCAGTACCCTATCCTAAAGCTTGCTGTTAGGAGGGAATCTGCAGCTTGCAGTGAAAGCGCTTCCAGAGGGGAGTCTAACGAGGGCAAACATTTGATGGTAGCAGCTTCCCTGCGGAAGATACTGTCTTTGACAAAATCGCATTATTAGCTGCAGTTAAGTTACAATTCAGTACCCTATCCTAAAGCTTGCTGTTAGGAGGGAATCTGCTGCTTGCAGTGAAAGCGCTTCCAGAGGGGAGTCTAATGAGGGCAAATATTTGATGGTAGCAGCTTCCCTGCGGGAGATACTCTCTTTTCCAAAATCGCATTATTAGGCGAAAGTAAGTTACAATTCAGTACCCTATCCTAAAGCTTGCTGTTAGGAGGGAATCTGCATCTTGCAGTGAAAGCGCTTCCAGAGGGGAGTCTAACGAGGGCAAACATTTGATGGTAGCAGCTTCCCTGCGGGAGATACTCTCTTTACCAAAATCGCATTATTAGGCAAAAGAAAGTTACAATTCAGTACCCTATCCTAAAGCTTGCTGTTAGGAGGGAATCTGCATCTTGCAGTGAAAGCGCTTCCAGAGGGGAGTCAAATGAGGGCAAACATTTGATGGTAGCAGCTTCCCTGCGGGAGATACTCTCTTTGCCAAAATCGCATTATTAGGCGAAAGTGAGTTACAATTCAGTACCCTATCCTAAAGCTTGCTGTTAGGAGGGAATCTGCAACTTGCAGTGAAAGCGCTTCCAGAGGGGAGTCTAATGAGGGCAAACATTTGATGGTAGCAGCTTCCCTGCGGGAGATACTCTCTTTGCCAAAATCGCATTATTAGGCGAAAGTAAGTTACAATTCAGTACCCTATCCTAAAGCTTGCTGTTAGGAGGGATTCTGCAGCTTGCAGTGAAAGCGCTTCCAGAGGGGAGTCTAATGAGGGCAAACATTTGATGGTAGCAGCTTCCCTGCGGGAGATACTCTCTTTGCCAAAATCGCATTATTAGGCGAAAGTAAGTTACAATTCAGTCCCCTATCCTAAAGATTGCTGTTAGGAGGGAATCTGCAGCTTGCAGTGAAAGCGCTTCCAGAGGGGAGTCTAATGAGGGCAAACATTTGATGGTAGCAGCTTCCATGCGGGAGATACTCTCTTTACCAAAATCGCATTATTAGGCAAAAGTAAGTTACAATTCAGTACCCTATCCTAAAGCTTGCTGTTAGGAGGGAATCTGCAGCTTGCAGTGAAAGCGCTTCCAGAGGGGAGTCTAATGAGGGCAAACATTTGATGGTAGCAGCTTCCCTGCGGGAGATACTCTCTTTGCCAAAATCGCATTATTAGGCGAAAGTAAGTTACAATTCAGTACCCTATCCTAAAGCTTGCTGTTAGGAGGGAATCTGCAGCTTGCAGTGAAAGCGCTTCCAGAGGGGAGTCTAATGAGGGCAAACATTTAATGGTAGCAGCTTCCCTGCGGGAGATATTCTCTTTTCCAAAATCGCATGATTAGCCGCAATTAAGTTACAATTCAGTACCCTATCCTAAGGCTTGCTGTTAGGTAGTGAATCTGCAGCTTGCAGTGAAAGCGCTTCCAGAGGGGAGTCCAATGAGGGCAAACATTTGATGGTAGCAGCTTCCCTGCGGGAGATACTCTCTTTGCCACAATCGCATTATTAGCTGCAGTTAAGTTACAATTCAGTACCCTATCCTAAAGCTTGCTGTTAGGAGGGAATCTGCAGCTTGCAGTGAAAGCGCTTCCAGAGGGGAGTATAACAAGGGCAAACATTTGATGGTAGCTTCCCTGCGGGAGATATTCTCTTTGCCATTATCGCATTATTAGGCGAAAGTAAGTTACAATTCAGTACCCTATCCTAAAGCTTGCTGTTAGGAGGGAATCTGCATCTTGCAGGGAAAGCGCTTCCAGAGGGGAGTCTAACGAGGGCAAACATTTGATGGTAGCAGCTTCCCTGCGGGAGATACTCTCTTTGCTAAAATCGCTTTATTAGCTGCAGTTAAGTTACAATTCAGTACTCTATCCTAAAGCTTGCTGTTAGGAGGGAATCTGCAGCTTGCAGTGAAAGCGCTTCCAAAGGGGAGTCTAATGAGGGCAAACATTTGATGGTAGCAGCTTCCCTGCGGGAGATACTCTCTTTGCCAAAATCGCATTATTAGGCGAAAGTAAGTTACAATTCAGTACCCTATCCTAAAGCTTGCTGTTAGGAGGGAATCTGCATCTTGCAGGGAAAGCGCTTCCAGAGGGGAGTCTAATGAGGGCAAACATTTGATGGTAGCAGCTTCCCTGCGGAAGATACTCTCTTTGCCAAAATCGCATTATTAGGCGAAAGTAAGTTACAATTCAGTACCCTATCCTAAAGCTTGCTGTTAGGAGGGAATCTGCGTCTTGCAGTGAAAGCGCTTCCAGAGGGGAGTCTAATGAGGGCAAACATTTGATGGTAGCAGCTTCCCTGCGGGAGATACTCTCTTTGCCAAAATCGCATTATTAGGCGAAAGTAAGTTACAATTCAGTACCCTATCCTAAAGCTTGCTGTTAGGAGGGAATCTGCAACTTGCAGTGAAAGCGCTTCCAGAGGGGAGTCTAATGAGGGCAAACATTTGATGGTAGCAGCTTCCCTGCGGGAGATACTCTCTTTGCCAAAATCGCATTATTAGCTGCAGTTAAGTTACAATTCAGTACCCTATCCTAAAGCTTGCTGTTAGGAGGGAATCTGCAGCTTGCAGTGAAAGCGCTTCCAGAGGGGAGTCTAACGAGGGCAAACATTTGATGGTAGCAGCTTCCCTGCGGGAGATACTCTCTTTGCCAAAATCGCATTATTAGGCGAAAGTAAGTTACAATTCAGTACCCTATCCTAAAGCTTGCTGTTAGGAGCGAATCTGCATCTTGCAGTGAAAGCGCTTCCAGAGGGGAGTCTAATGAGGGCAAACATTTGATGGTAGCAGCTTCCCTGCGGGAGATACTCACTTTGCCAAATCGCATTATTAGGCGAAAGTAAGTTACAATTCAGTACCCTATCCTAAAGCTTGCTGTTAGGAGGGAATCTGCAGCTTGCAGGGAAAGCGCTTCCAGAGGGGAGTCTAACGAGGGCAAACATTTGATGGTAGCAGCTTCCCTGCGGGAGATATTCTCTTTGCCACAATCGCATTATTAGCCGCAGTTAAGTTACAATTCAGTACCCTATCCTAAAGCTTGCTGTTAGGAGGGAATCTGCAGCTTGCAGTGAAAGCACTTCCAGAGGGGAGTCTAATGAGGGCAAACATTTAATGGTAGCAGCTTCCCTGCGGGAGATACTCTCTTTGCCAAAATCGCATTATTAGGCGAAAGTAAGATACAATTCAGTACCTTATCCTAAAGCTTGCTGTTAGGAGGGAATCTGCATCTTGCAGTGAAAGGGCTTCCAGAGGGGAGTCTAATGAGGGCAAACATTTGATGGTAGCAGCTTCCCTGCGGGAGATACTCTCTTTGCCAAAATCACATTATTAGGCGAAAGTGAGGTACAATTCAGTACCCTATCCTAAAGCTTGCTGTTAGGAGGGAATCTGCAGCTTGCAGTGAAAGCGCTTCCAGAGGGGAGTCTAATGAGGGCAAACATTTGATGGTAGCTGCTTCCCTGCGGGAGATACTCTCTTTGCCAAAATCGCATTATTAGCTGCAGTTAAGTTACAATTCAGTACCCTATCCTAAAGCTTGCTGTTAGGAGGGAATCTGCAGCTTGCAGTGAAAGCGCTTCCAGAGGGGAGTCTAATGAGGGCAAACATTTCATGGTAGCAGCTTCCCTGCGGGAGATACTCTCTTTGCCACAATCGCATTATTAGGCGAAAGTAAGTTACAATTCAGTACCCTATCCTAAAGCTTGCTGTTAGGAGGGAATCTGCATCTTGCAGTGAAAGCGCTTCCAGAGGGGAGTCTAATGAGGGCAAACATTTGATGGTAGCAGCTTCCCTGCGGGAGATACTCTCTTTGCCAAAATCGCATTATTAGGCGAAAGTAAGTTACAATTCAGTACCCTATCCTAAAGCTTGCTGTTAGGAGGGAATCTGCAGCTTGCAGTGAAAGCGCTTCCAGAGGGGAGTCAAATGAGGGCAAACATTTGATGGTAGCAGCTTCCCTGCGGGAGATACTCTCTTTTCCAAAATCGCATTATTAGGCGAAAGTGAGTTACAATTCAGTACCCTATCCTAAAGCTTGCTGTTAGGAGGGAATCTGCAGCTTGCAGTGAAAGCGCTTCCAGAGGGGAGTCAAATGAGGGCAAACATTTGATGGTAGCAGCTTCCCTGCGGGAGATACTCTCTTTGCCACAATCGCATTATTAGGCGAAAGTGAGTTACAATTCAGTACCCTATCCTAAAGCTTGCTGTTAGGAGGGAATCTGCAGCTTGCAGTGAAAGCGCTTCCAGAGGGGAGTCTAATGAGGGCAAACATTTGATGGTAGCAGCTTCCCTGCGGGAGATACTCTCTTTGCCACAATCGCATTATTAGGCGAAAGTGAGTTACAATTCAGTATCCTATCCTAAAGCTTGCTGTTAGGAGGGAATCTGCAGCTTGCAGTGAAAGCGCTTCCAGAGGGGAGTCTAATTAGGGAAAACATTTGATGGCAGTAGCTTCCCTGCGGGAGATACTCTCTTTGCCAAAATTGCATTATAAGGCGAAAGTAAGTTACAATTCAGTACCCTATCCTAAAGCTTGCTGTTAGGAGGGAATCTGCATCTTGCAGTGAAAGCGCTTCCAGAGGGGAGTCTAACGAGGGCAAACATTTGACGGTAGCAGCTTCCCTGCGGGAGATACTCTCTTTGCCAAAATCGCATTATTAGCTGCAGTTAAGTTACAATTCAGTACCCTATCCTAAAGCTTGCTGTTAGGAGGGAATCTGCAGCTTGCAGTGAAAGCGCTTCCAGAGGGGAGTCCAATGAGGGCAAACATTTGATGGTAGCAGCTTCCCTGCGGGAGATACTCTATTTGCCACAATCGCATTATTAGATGCAGTTAAGTTACAATTCAGTACCCTATCCTAAAGCTTGCTGTTAGGAGGGAATCTGCAGCTTGCAGGGAAAGCGCTTCCAGAGGGGAGTCCAATGAGGGCAAACATTTGATGGTAGCAGCTTCCCTGTGGGAGATACTCTCTTTGCCACAATCGCATTATTAGGCGAAAGTAAGTTACAATTCAGTACCCTATCCTAAAGCTTGCTGTTAGGAGGGAATCTGCAGCTTGCAGTGAAAGCGCTTCCAGAGGGGAGTCTAATGAGGGCAAACATTTGATGGTAGCTGCTTCGCTGCGGGAGATACTATCTTTGCCACTATCGCATTATTAGCTGCAGTTAAGTTACAATTCAGTACCCTATCCTAAAGCTTGCTGTTAGGAGGGAATCTGCAGCTTGCAGTGAAAGCGCTTCCAGAGGGGAGTCCAATGAGGGCAAACATTTGATGGTAGCAGCTTCCCTGCGGGAGATACTCTCTTTGCCACAATCGCATTATTAGGCGAAAGTAAGTTACAATTCAGTACCCTATCCTAAAGCTTGCTGTTAGGAGGGAATCTGCATCTTGCAGTGAAAGCGCTTCCAGAGGGGAGTCTAATGAGGGCAAACATTTGATGGTAGCAGCTTCCCTGCGGGAGATACTCTCTTTGCCAAAATCGCATTATTAGGCGAAAGTAAGTTACAATTCAGTACCCTATCAAAAAGCTTGCTGTTAGGAGGGAATCTGCAGCTTGCAGTGAAAGCGCTTCCAGAGGGGAGTCTAATGAGGGCAAACATTTGATGGTAGCTGCTTCCCTGCGGGAGATACTCTCTTTGCCAAAATCGCAGTATTAGCTGCAGTTAAGTTACAATTCAGTACCCTATCCTAAAGCTTGCTGTTAGGAGGGAATCTGCAGCTTGCAGTGAAAGCGCTTCCAGAGGGGAGTCCAATGAGGGCAAACATTTGATGGTAGCAGCTTCCCTGCGGGAGATACTCTCTTTGCCACAATCGCATTATTAGGCGAAAGTAAGTTACAATTCAGTACCCTATCCTAAAGCTTGCTGTTAGGAGGGAATCTGCATCTTGCAGTGAAAGCGCTTCCAGAGGGGAGTCTAACGAGGGCAAACATTTGATGGTAGCAGCTTCCCTGCGGGAGATACTCTCTTTGCCAAAATCGCATTATTAGGCGAAAGTAAGTTACAATTCAGTACCCTATCCTAAAGCTTGCTGTTAGGAGCGAATCTGCATCTTGCAGTGAAAGCGCTTCCAGAGGGGAGTCTAATGAGGGCAAACATTTGATGGTAGCAGCTTCCCTGCGGGAGATACTCTCTTTGCCAAATCGCATTATTAGGCGAAAGTAAGTTACAATTCAGTACCCTATCCTAAAGCTTGCTGTTAGGAGGGAATCTGCATCTTGCAGTGAAAGCGCTTCCAGAGGGGAGTCAAATGAGGGCAAACATTTGATGGTAGCAGCTTCCCCGCGGGAGATACTCTCTTTTCCAAAATCGCATTATTAGGCGAAAATGAGTTACAATTCAGTACCCTATCCTAAAGCTTGCTGTTAGGAGGGAATCTGCAGCTTGCAGGGAAAGCGCTTCCAGAGGGGAGTCTAATGAGGGCAAACATTTGATGGTAGCAGCTTCCCTGCGGGAGATACTCTCTTTGCCAAAATCGCATTATTAGGCGAAAGTAAGTTACAATTCAGTACCCTATCCTAAAGCTTGCTGTTAGGAGGGAATCTGCATCTTGTAGTGAAAGCGCTTCCAGAGGGGAGTCCAATGAGGGCAAACATTTGATGGTAGCAGCTTCCCTGCGGGAGATACTCTCTTTGCCAAAATCGCATTATAAGTCGAAAGTAAGTTACAATTCAGTACCCTATCCTAAAGCTTGCTGTTAGGAGGGAATCTGCATCTTGCAGTGAAAGCGCTTCCAGAGGGGAGTCTAATGAGGGCAAACATTTGATGGTAGCAGCTTCCCTGCGGGAGATACTCTCTTTGCCAAAATCGCATTATTAGGCGAAAGTAAGTTACAATTCAGTACCCTATCCTAAACCTTGCTGTTAGGAGGGAATCTGCATCTTGCAGTGAAAGCGCTTCCAGAGGGGAGTCAAATGAGGGCAAACATTTGATGGTAGCAGCTTCCCTGCGGGAGATACTCTCTTTTCCAAAATCGCATTATTAGGCGAAAGTGAGTTACAATTCAGTACCCTATCCTAAATCTTGCTGTTAGGAGGGAATCTGCAGCTTGAAGTAAAAACGCTTCCAGAGGGGAGTCCAATGAGTGCAAACATTTGATGGTAGCAGCTTCCCTGCGGGAGATACTCTCTTTGCCAAAATCGCATTATTAGGCGAAAGTGAGTTACAATTCAGTACCCTATCCTAAAGCTTGCTGTTAGGAGGGAATCTGCAGCTTGCAGTGAAAGCGCTTCCAGAGGGGAGTATAACAAGGGCAAACATTTGATGGTAGCAGCTTCCCTGCGGGAGATATTCTCTTTGCCATTATCGCATTATTAGGCGAAAGTAAGTTACAATTCAGTACCCTATCCTAAAGCTTGCTGTTAGGAGGGAATCTGCAGCGTGCAGTGAAAGCGCTTCCAGAGGGGAGTCCAATGAGGGCAAACATTTGATGGTAGCAGCTTCCCTGCGGGAGATACTCTCTTTGCCAAAATCGCATTATTAGGCGAAAGTAAGTTACAATTCAGTACCCTATCCTAAAGCTTGCTGTTAGGAGGGAATCTGCTGCTTGAAGTAAAAACGCTTCCAGAGGGGAGTCTAATGAGGGAAACATTTGATGGTAGCAGCTTCCCTGCGGGAGATACTCTCTTTGCCAAAATCGCATTATTAACTGCAGTTAAGTTACAATTCAGTACCCTATCCTAAAGCTTGCTGTTAGGAGGGAATCTGCAGCGTGCAGTGAAAGCGCTTCCAGAGGGGAGTCCAATGAGGGCAAACATTTGATGGTAGCAGCTTCCATGCGGGAGATACTCTCTTTGCCACAATCGCATTATTAGCTGCAGTTAAGTTACAATTCAGTACCCTATCCTAAAGCTTGCTGTTAGGAGGGAATCTGCATCTTGCAGTGAAAGCGCTTCCAGAGGGGAGTATAACAAGGGCAAACATTTGATGGTAGCAGCTTCCCTGCGGGAGATACTCTCTTTGCCAAAATCGCATTATTAGGCGAAAGTAAGTTACAATTCAGTACCCTATCCTAAAGCTTGCTGTTAGGAGGGAATCTGCATCTTGCAGTGAAAGCGCTTCCAGAGGGGAGTCTAATGAGGGCAAACATTTGATGGTAGCAGCTTCCCTGCGGGAGATACTCTCTTTGCCAAAATCGCATTATTAGGCGAAAGTAAGTTACAATTCAGTACCCTATCCTAAAGCTTGCTGTTAGGAGGGAATCTGCAGCTTGCAGTGAAAGCGCTTCCAGAGGGGAGTCTAATGAGGGCAAACATTTGATGGTAGCAGCTTCCCTGCGGGAGATACTCTCTTTGCCAAAATCGCATTATTAGGCGAAAGTAAGTTACAATTCAGTCCCCTATCCTAAAGCTTGCTGTTAGGAGGGAATCTGCAGCTTGCAGTGAAAGCGCTTCCAGAGGGGAGTCTAACGAGGGCAAACATTTGATGGTAGCTGCTTCCCTGCGGGAGATACTCTCTTTACCAAAATCGCATTCTTAGTCAAAAGTAAGTTACAATTCAGTGCCCTATCCTAAAGCTTGCTGTTAGGAGGGAATCTGCAGCTTGAAGTAAAAACGCTTCCAGAGGGGAGTCTAATGAGGGAAACATTTGATGGTAGCAGCTTCCCTGCGGGAGATATTCTCTTTGCCAAAATCGCTTTATTAACTGTAGTTAAGTTACAATTCAGTACCCTATCCTAAAGCTTGCTGTTAGGAGGGAATCTGCAGCGTGCTGTGAAAGCGCTTCCAGAGGGGAGTCCAATGAGGGCAAACATTTGATGGTAGCAGCTTCCCTGCGGGAGATACTCTCTTTGCCAAAATCGCATTATTAGGCGAAAGTAAGTTACAATTCAGTACCCTATCCTAAAGCTTGCTGTTAGGAGGGAATTTGCAGCTTGCAGTGAAAGCGCTTCCAGAGGGGAGTATAACAAGGGCAAACATTTGATGGTAGCAGCTTCCCTGCGGGAGATATTCTCTTTGCCATTATCGCATTATTAGGCGAAAGTAAGTTACAATTCAGTACCCTATCCTAAAGCTTGCTGTTAGGAGGGAATCTGCAGCGTGCAGTGAAAGCGCTTCCAGAGGGGAGTCCAATGAGGGCAAACATTTGATGGTAGCAGCTTCCCTGCGGGAGATACTCTCTTTGCCAAAATCGCATTATTAGGCGAAAGTAAGTTACAATTCAGTACCCTATCCTAAAGCTTGCTGTTAGGAGGGAATCTGCAGCTTGAAGTAAAAACGCTTCCAGAGGGGAGTCTAATGAGGGAAACATTTGATGGTAGCAGCTTCCCTGCGGGAGATACTCTCTTTGCCAAAATCGCATTTTTAACTGCAGTTAAGTTACAATTCAGTACCCTATCCTAAAGCTTGCTGTTAGGAGGGAATCTGCAGCGTGCAGTGAAAGCGCTTCCAGAGGGGAGTCCAATGAGGGCAAACATTTGATGGTAGCAGCTTCCCTGCGGGAGATACTCTCTTTGCCACAATCGCATTATTAGCTGCAGTTAAGTTACAATTCAGTACCCTATCCTAAAGCTTGCTGTTAGGAGGGAATCTGCAGCTTGCAGTGAAAGCGCTTCCAGAGGGGAGTATAACAAGGGCAAACATTTGATGGTAGCAGCTTCCCTGCGGGAGATATTCTCTTTGCCATTATCGCATTATTAGGCGAAAGTAAGTTACAATTCAGTACCCTATCCTAAAGCTTGCTGTTAGGAGGGAATCTGCAGATTGAAGTAAAAGCGCTTCCAGAGGGGAGTCTAATGAGGGCAAACATTTGATGGTAGCAGCTTCCCTGCGGGAGATACTCTCTTTGCCAAAATCGCATTATTAGGCGAAAGTAAGTTACAATTCAGTACCCTATCCTAAAGCTTGCTGTTAGGAGGGAATCTGCATCTTGCAGTGAAAGCGCTTCCAGAGGGGAGTCTAATGAGGGCAAACATTTAATGGTAGCAGCTTCCCTGCGGGAGATATTCTCTTTTCCAAAATCGCATGATTAGCCGCAATTAAGTTACAATTCAGTACCCTATCCTAAGGCTTGCTGTTAGGTAGTGAATCTGCAGCTTGCAGTGAAAGCGCTTCCAGAGGGGAGTCTAACGAGGGCAAACATTTGATGGTAGCAGCTTCCCTGCGGGAGATACTCTCTTTGCTAAAATCGTATTATTAGCTGCAGTTAAGTTACAATTCAGTACCCTATCCTAAAGCTTGCTGTTAGGAGGGAATCTGCAGCTTGCAGTGAAAGCGCTTCCAGAGGGGAGTCTAATGAGGGCAAACATTTGATGGTAGCAGCTTCCCTGCGGGAGATACTCTCTTTGCCAAAATCGCATTATTAGGCGAAAGTAAGTTACAATTCAGTACCCTATCCTAAAGCTTGCTGTTAGGAGGGAATCTGCATCTTGCAGTGAAAGCGCTTCCAGAGGGGAGTCTAATGAGGGCAAACATTTGATGGTAGCAGCTTCCCTGCGGGAGATACTCTCTTTGCCAAAATCGCATTATTAGGCGAAAGTAAGTTACAATTCAGTACCCTATCCTAAAGCTTGCTGTTAGGAGGGAATCTGCAGCTTGCAGTGAAAGCGCTTCCAGAGGGGAGTCTAATGAGGGCAAACATTTAATGGTAGCAGCTTCCCTGCGGGAGATATTCTCTTTTCCAAAATCGCATGATTAGCCGCAATTAAGTTACAATTCAGTACCCTATCCTAAGGCTTGCTGTTAGGTAGTGAATCTGCAGCTTGCAGTGAAAGCGCTTCCAGAGGGGAGTCTAACGAGGGCAAACATTTGATGGTAGCAGCTTCCCTGCGGGAGATACTCTCTTTGCTAAAATCGCATTATTAGCTGCAGTTAAGTTACAATTCAGTACCCTATCCTAAAGCTTGCTGTTAGGAGGGAATCTGCAGCTTGCAGTGAAAGCGCTTCCTGAGGGGAGTCTAATGAGGGCAAACATTTGATGGTAGCAGCTTCCCTGCGGGAGATACTCTCTTTGCCAAAATCGCATTATTAGGCGAAAGTAAGTTACAATTCAGTACCCTATCCTAAAGCTTGCTGTTAGGAGGGAATCTGCATCTTGCAGGGAAAGCGCTTCCAGAGGGGAGTCTAATGAGGGCAAACATTTGATGGTAGCAGCTTCCCTGCGGAAGATACTCTCTTTGCCAAAATCGCATTATTAGGCGAAAGTAAGTTACAATTCAGTACCCTATCCTAAAGCTTGCTGTTAGGAGGGAATCTGCAGCTTGCAGTGAAAGCGCTTCCAGAGGGGAGTCTAACGAGGGCAAACATTTGATGGTAGCAGCTTCCCTGCGGGAGATATTCTCTTTGCCATTATCGCATTATTAGGCGAAAGTAAGTTACAATTCAGTACCCTATCCTAAAGCTTGCTGTTAGGAGGGAATCTGCAGATTGAAGTAAAAGCGCTTCCAGAGGGGAGTCTAATGAGGGCAAACATTTGATGGTAGCAGCTTCCCTGCGGGAGATACTCTCTTTGCCAAAATCGCATTATTAGGCGAAAGTAAGTTACAATTCAGTACCCTATCCTAAAGCTTGCTGTTAGGAGGGAATCTGCATCTTGCAGTGAAAGCGCTTCCAGAGGGGAGTCTAATGAGGGCAAACATTTAATGGTAGCAGCTTCCCTGCGGGAGATATTCTCTTTTCCAAAATCGCATGATTAGCCGCAATTAAGTTACAATTCAGTACCCTATCCTAAGGCTTGCTGTTAGGTAGTGAATCTGCAGCTTGCAGTGAAAGCGCTTCCAGAGGGGAGTCTAACGAGGGCAAACATTTGATGGTAGCAGCTTCCCTGCGGGAGATACTCTCTTTGCTAAAATCGTATTATTAGCTGCAGTTAAGTTACAATTCAGTACCCTATCCTAAAGCTTGCTGTTAGGAGGGAATCTGCAGCTTGCAGTGAAAGCGCTTCCAGAGGGGAGTCTAATGAGGGCAAACATTTGATGGTAGCAGCTTCCCTGCGGGAGATACTCTCTTTGCCAAAATCGCATTATTAGGCGAAAGTAAGTTACAATTCAGTACCCTATCCTAAAGCTTGCTGTTAGGAGGGAATCTGCATCTTGCAGTGAAAGCGCTTCCAGAGGGGAGTCTAATGAGGGCAAACATTTGATGGTAGCAGCTTCCCTGCGGGAGATACTCTCTTTGCCAAAATCGCATTATTAGGCGAAAGTAAGTTACAATTCAGTACCCTATCCTAAAGCTTGCTGTTAGGAGGGAATCTGCAGCTTGCAGTGAAAGCGCTTCCAGAGGGGAGTCTAATGAGGGCAAACATTTAATGGTAGCAGCTTCCCTGCGGGAGATATTCTCTTTTCCAAAATCGCATGATTAGCCGCAATTAAGTTACAATTCAGTACCCTATCCTAAGGCTTGCTGTTAGGTAGTGAATCTGCAGCTTGCAGTGAAAGCGCTTCCAGAGGGGAGTCTAACGAGGGCAAACATTTGATGGTAGCAGCTTCCCTGCGGGAGATACTCTCTTTGCTAAAATCGCATTATTAGCTGCAGTTAAGTTACAATTCAGTACCCTATCCTAAAGCTTGCTGTTAGGAGGGAATCTGCAGCTTGCAGTGAAAGCGCTTCCTGAGGGGAGTCTAATGAGGGCAAACATTTGATGGTAGCAGCTTCCCTGCGGGAGATACTCTCTTTGCCAAAATCGCATTATTAGGCGAAAGTAAGTTACAATTCAGTACCCTATCCTAAAGCTTGCTGTTAGGAGGGAATCTGCATCTTGCAGGGAAAGCGCTTCCAGAGGGGAGTCTAATGAGGGCAAACATTTGATGGTAGCAGCTTCCCTGCGGAAGATACTCTCTTTGCCAAAATCGCATTATTAGGCGAAAGTAAGTTACAATTCAGTACCCTATCCTAAAGCTTGCTGTTAGGAGGGAATCTGCAGCTTGCAGTGAAAGCGCTTCCAGAGGGGAGTCTAACGAGGGCAAACATTTGATGGTAGCAGCTTCCCTGCGGGAGATACTCTCTTTGCTAAAATCGCATTATTAGCTGCAGTTAAGTTACAATTCAGTACCCTATCCTAAAGCTTGCTGTTAGGAGGGAATCTGCAGCTTGCAGTGAAAGCGCTTCCAGAGGGGAGTCTAATGAGGGCAAACATTTGATGGTAGCAGCTTCCCTGCGGGAGATACTCTCTTTGCCAAAATCGCATTATTAGGCGAAAGTAAGTTACAATTCAGTACCCTATCCTAAAGCTTGCTGTTAGGAGGGAATCTGCATCTTGCAGTGAAAGCGCTTCCAGAGGGGAGTCTAATGAGGGCAAACATTTGATGGTAGCAGCTTCCCTGCGGGAGATACTCTCTTTGCCAAAATCGCATTATTAGGCGAAAGCAAGTTACAATTCAGTACCCTATCCTAAAGCTTGCTGTTAGGAGGGAATCTGCAGCTTGCAGTGAAAGCGCTTCCAGAGGGGAGTCTAATGAGGGCAAACATTTGATGGTAGCAGCTTCCCTGCGGGAGATACTCTCTTTGCCAAAATCGCATTATTAGGCGAAAGTAAGTTACAATTCAGTACCCTATCCTAAAGCTTGCTGTTAGGAGGGAATCTGCAGCTTGCAGTGAAAGCGCTTCCAGAGGGGAGTCTAATGAGGGCAAACATTTAATGGTAGCAGCTTCCCTGCGGGAGATATTCTCTTTTCCAAAATCGCATGATTAGCCGCAATTAAGTTACAATTCAGTACCCTATCCTAAGGCTTGCTGTTAGGTAGTGAATCTGCAGCTTGCAGTGAAAGCGCTTCCAGAGGGGAGTCTAACGAGGGCAAACATTTGATGGTAGCAGCTTCCCTGCGGGAGATACTCTCTTTGCTAAAATCGCATTATTAGCTGCAGTTAAGTTACAATTCAGTACCCTATCCTAAAGCTTGCTGTTAGGAGGGAATCTGCAGCTTGCAGTGAAAGCGCTTCCTGAGGGGAGTCTAATGAGGGCAAACATTTGATGGTAGCAGCTTCCCTGCGGGAGATACTCTCTTTGCCAAAATCGCATTATTAGGCGAAAGTAAGTTACAATTCAGTACCCTATCCTAAAGCTTGCTGTTAGGAGGGAATCTGCATCTTGCAGGGAAAGCGCTTCCAGAGGGGAGTCTAATGAGGGCAAACATTTGATGGTAGCAGCTTCCCTGCGGAAGATACTCTCTTTGCCAAAATCGCATTATTAGGCGAAAGTAAGTTACAATTCAGTACCCTATCCTAAAGCTTGCTGTTAGGAGGGAATCTGCAGCTTGCAGTGAAAGCGCTTCCAGAGGGGAGTCTAATGAGGGCAAACATTTGATGGTAGCAGCTTCCCTGCGGGAGATACTCTCTTTGCCAAAATCGCATTATTAGGCGAAAGTAAGTTACAATTCAGTACCCTATCCTAAAGCTTGCTGTTAGGAGGGAATCTGCAGCTTGCAGTGAAAGCGCTTCCAGAGGGGAGTCTAATGAGGGCAAACATTTGATGGTAGCAGCTTCCCTGCGGGAGATACTCTCTTTGCCAAAATCGCATTATTAGGCGAAAGTAAGTTACAATTCAGTACCCTATCCTAAAGCTTGCTGTTAGGAGGGAATCTGCAGCTTGCAGTGAAAGCGCTTCCAGAGGGGAGTCTAACGAGGGCAAACATTTGATGGTAGCAGCTTCCCTGCGGAAGATACTGTCTTTGACAAAATCGCATTATTAGCTGCAGTTAAGTTACAATTCAGTACCCTATCCTAAAGCTTGCTGTTAGGAGGGAATCTGCTGCTTGCAGTGAAAGCGCTTCCAGAGGGGAGTCTAATGAGGGCAAATATTTGATGGTAGCAGCTTCCCTGCGGGAGATACTCTCTTTTCCAAAATCGCATTATTAGGCGAAAGTAAGTTACAATTCAGTACCCTATCCTAAAGCTTGCTGTTAGGAGGGATTCTGCAGCTTGCAGTGAAAGCGCTTCCAGAGGGGAGTCTAATGAGGGCAAACATTTGATGGTAGCAGCTTCCCTGCGGGAGATACTCTCTTTGCCAAAATCGCATTATTAGGCGAAAGTAAGTTACAATTCAGTCCCCTATCCTAAAGATTGCTGTTAGGAGGGAATCTGCAGCTTGCAGTGAAAGCGCTTCCAGAGGGGAGTCTAATGAGGGCAAACATTTGATGGTAGCAGCTTCCCTGCGGGAGATACTCTCTTTTCCAAAATCGCATTATTAGGCAAAAGTAAGTTACAATTCAGTACCCTATCCTAAAGCTTGCTGTTAGGAGGGAATCTGCAGCTTGCAGTGAAAGCGCTTCCAGAGGGGAGTCTAATGAGGGCAAACATTTGATGGTAGCAGCTTCCCTGCGGGAGATACTCTCTTTGCCAAAATCGCATTATTAGGCGAAAGTAAGTTACAATTCAGTACCCTATCCTAAAGCTTGCTGTTAGGAGGGAATCTGCAGCTTGCAGTGAAAGCGCTTCCAGAGGGGAGTCTAATGAGGGCAAACATTTAATGGTAGCAGCTTCCCTGCGGGAGATATTCTCTTTTCCAAAATCGCATGATTAGCCGCAATTAAGTTACAATTCAGTACCCTATCCTAAGGCTTGCTGTTAGGTAGTGAATCTGCAGCTTGCAGTGAAAGCGCTTCCAGAGGGGAGTCCAATGAGGGCAAACATTTGATGGTAGCAGCTTCCCTGCGGGAGATACTCTCTTTGCCACAATCGCATTATTAGCTGCAGTTAAGTTACAATTCAGTACCCTATCCTAAAGCTTGCTGTTAGGAGGGAATCTGCAGCTTGCAGTGAAAGCGCTTCCAGAGGGGAGTATAACAAGGGCAAACATTTGATGGTAGCTTCCCTGCGGGAGATATTCTCTTTGCCATTATCGCATTATTAGGCGAAAGTAAGTTACAATTCAGTACCCTATCCTAAAGCTTGCTGTTAGGAGGGAATCTGCATCTTGCAGGGAAAGCGCTTCCAGAGGGGAGTCTAACGAGGGCAAACATTTGATGGTAGCAGCTTCCCTGCGGGAGATACTCTCTTTGCTAAAATCGCTTTATTAGCTGCAGTTAAGTTACAATTCAGTACTCTATCCTAAAGCTTGCTGTTAGGAGGGAATCTGCAGCTTGCAGTGAAAGCGCTTCCAAAGGGGAGTCTAATGAGGGCAAACATTTGATGGTAGCAGCTTCCCTGCGGGAGATACTCTCTTTGCCAAAATCGCATTATTAGGCGAAAGTAAGTTACAATTCAGTACCCTATCCTAAAGCTTGCTGTTAGGAGGGAATCTGCATCTTGCAGGGAAAGCGCTTCCAGAGGGGAGTCTAATGAGGGCAAACATTTGATGGTAGCAGCTTCCCTGCGGAAGATACTCTCTTTGCCAAAATCGCATTATTAGGCGAAAGTAAGTTACAATTCAGTACCCTATCCTAAAGCTTGCTGTTAGGAGGGAATCTGCGTCTTGCAGTGAAAGCGCTTCCAGAGGGGAGTCTAATGAGGGCAAACATTTGATGGTAGCAGCTTCCCTGCGGGAGATACTCTCTTTGCCAAAATCGCATTATTAGGCGAAAGTAAGTTACAATTCAGTACCCTATCCTAAAGCTTGCTGTTAGGAGGGAATCTGCAACTTGCAGTGAAAGCGCTTCCAGAGGGGAGTCTAATGAGGGCAAACATTTGATGGTAGCAGCTTCCCTGCGGGAGATACTCTCTTTGCCAAAATCGCATTATAAGTCGAAAGTAAGTTACAATTCAGTACCCTATCCTAAAGCTTGCTGTTAGGAGGGAATCTGCATCTTGCAGTGAAAGCGCTTCCAGAGGGGAGTCTAATGAGGGCAAACATTTGATGGTAGCAGCTTCCCTGCGGGAGATACTCTCTTTGCCAAAATCGCATTATTAGGCGAAAGTAAGTTACAATTCAGTACCCTATCCTAAATCTTGCTGTTAGGAGGGAATCTGCATCTTGCAGTGAAAGCGCTTCCAGAGGGGAGTCAAATGAGGGCAAACATTTGATGGTAGCAGCTTCCCTGCGGGAGATACTCTCTTTTCCAAAATCGCATTATTAGGCGAAAGTGAGTTACAATTCAGTACCCTATCCTAAATCTTGCTGTTAGGAGGGAATCTGCAGCTTGAAGTAAAAACGCTTCCAGAGGGGAGTCTAATGAGGGAAACATTTGATGGTAGCAGCTTCCCTGCGGGAGATACTCTCTTTGCCAAAATCGCATTATTAACTGCAGTTAAGTTACAATTCAGTACCCTATCCTAAAGCTTGCTGTTAGGAGGGAATCTGCATCTTGCAGTGAAAGCGCTTCCAGAGGGGAGTCCAATGAGGGCAAACATTTGATGGTAGCAGCTTCCCTGCGGGAGATACTCTCTTTGCCACAATCGCATTATTAGCTGCAGTTAAGTTACAATTCAGTACCCTATCCTAAAGCTTGCTGTTAGGAGGGAATCTGCAGCTTGCAGTGAAAGCGCTTCCAGAGGGGAGTATAACAAGGGTAAACATTTGATGGTAGCAGCTTCCCTGCGGGAGATATTCTCTTTGCCATTATCGCATTATTAGGCGAAAGTAAGTTACAATTCAGTACCCTATCCTAAAGCTTGCTGTTAGGAGGGAATCTGCAGCTTGCAGTGAAAGCGCTTCCAGAGGGGAGTCCAATGAGGGCAAACATTTGATGGTAGCAGCTTCCCTGCGGGAGATACTCTCTTTGCCAAAATCGCATTATTAGGCGAAAGTAAGTTACAATTCAGTACCCTATCCTAAAGCTTGCTGTTAGGAGGGAATCTGCAGCTTGCAGTGAAAGCGCTTCCAGAGGGGAGTCTAACGAGGGCAAACATTTGATGGTAGCAGCTTCCCTGCGGAAGATACTCTCTTTGACAAAATCGCATTATTAGCTGCAGTTAAGTTACAATTCAGTACCCTATCCTAAAGCTTGCTGTTAGGAGGGAATCTGCTGCTTGCAGGGAAAGCGCTTCCAGAGGGGAGTCTAACGAGGGCAAACATTTGATGGTAGCAGCTTCCCTGCGGGAGATACTCTCTTTTCCAAAATCGCATGATTAGGCGAACGTAAGTTACAATTCAGTACCCTATCCTAAAGCTTGCTGTTAGGAGGGAATCTGCAGCTTGCAGTGAAAGCGCTTCCAGAGGGGAGTCTAATGAGGGCAAACATTTGATGGTAGCAGCTTCCCTGCGGGAGATACTCTCTTTACCAAAATCGCATGATTAGGCAAAAGTAAGTTACAATTCAGTACCCTATCCTAAAGCTTGCTGTTAGGAGGGAATCTGCAGATTGAAGTAAAAGCGCTTCCAGAGGGGAGTCTAATGAGGGCAAACATTTGATGGTAGCAGCTTCCCTGCGGGAGATACTCTCTTTGCCAAAATCGCATTATTAGGCGAAAGTAAGTTACAATTCAGTACCCTATCCTAAAGCTTGCTGTTAGGAGGGAATCTGCATCTTGCAGTGAAAGCGCTTCCAGAGGGGAGTCAAATGAGGGCAAACATTTGATGGTAGCAGCTTCCCTGCGGGAGATACTCTCTTTGCCAAAATCGCATTATTAGGCGAAAGAAAGTTACAATTCAGTACCCTATCCTAAAGCTTGCTGTTAGGAGGGAATCTGCAGCTTGCAGTGAAAGCGCTTCCAGAGGGGAGTCTAACGAGGGCAAACATTTGATGGTAGCAGCTTCCCTGCGGGAGATACTCTCTTTGCTAAAATCGCATTATTAGCTGCAGTTAAGTTACAATTCAGTACCCTATCCTAAAGCTTGCTGTTAGGAGGGAATCTGCAGCGTGCTGTGAAAGCGCTTCCAGAGGGGAGTCCAATGAGGGCAAACATTTGATGGTAGCAGCTTCCCTGCGGGAGATACTCTCTTTGCCAAAATCGCATTATTAGGCGAAAGTAAGTTACAATTCAGTACCCTATCCTAAAGCTTGCTGTTAGGAGGGAATTTGCAGCTTGCAGTGAAAGCGCTTCCAGAGGGGAGTATAACAAGGGCAAACATTTGATGGTAGCAGCTTCCCTGCGGGAGATATTCTCTTTGCCATTATCGCATTATTAGGCGAAAGTAAGTTACAATTCAGTACCCTATCCTAAAGCTTGCTGTTAGGAGGGAATTTGCAGCTTGCAGTGAAAGCGCTTCCAGAGGGGAGTATAACAAGGGCAAACATTTGATGGTAGCAGCTTCCCTGCGGGAGATATTCTCTTTGCCATTATCGCATTATTAGGCGAAAGTAAGTTACAATTCAGTACCCTATCCTAAAGCTTGCTGTTAGGAGGGAATCTGCAGCGTGCAGTGAAAGCGCTTCCAGAGGGGAGTCCAATGAGGGCAAACATTTGATGGTAGCAGCTTCCCTGCGGGAGATACTCTCTTTGCCAAAATCGCATTATTAGGCGAAAGTAAGTTACAATTCAGTACCCTATCCTAAAGCTTGCTGTTAGGAGGGAATCTGCAGCTTGAAGTAAAAACGCTTCCAGAGGGGAGTCTAATGAGGGAAACATTTGATGGTAGCAGCTTCCCTGCGGGAGATACTCTCTTTGCCAAAATCGCATTATTAACTGCAGTTAAGTTACAATTCAGTACCCTATCCTAAAGCTTGCTGTTAGGAGGGAATCTGCAGCGTGCAGTGAAAGCGCTTCCAGAGGGGAGTCCAATGAAGGCAAACATTTGATGGTAGCAGCTTCCCTGCGGGAGATACTCTCTTTGCCACAATCGCATTATTAGCTGCAGTTAAGTTACAATTCAGTACCCTATCCTAAAGCTTGCTGTTAGGAGGGAATCTGCAGCTTGCAGTGAAAGCGCTTCCAGAGGGGAGTATAACAAGGGCAAACATTTGATGGTAGCAGCTTCCCTGCGGGAGATATTCTCTTTGCCATTATCGCATTATTAGGCGAAAGTAAGTTACAATTCAGTACCCTATCCTAAAGCTTGCTGTTAGGAGGGAATCTGCAGATTGAAGTAAAAGCGCTTCCAGAGGGGAGTCTAATGAGGGCAAACATTTGATGGTAGCAGCTTCCCTGCGGGAGATACTCTCTTTGCCACAATCGCATTATTAGGCGAAAGTAAGTTACAATTCAGTACCCTATCCTAAAGCTTGCTGTTAGGAGGGAATCTGCATCTTGCAGGGAAAGCGCTTCCAGAGGGGAGTCTAATGAGGGCAAACATTTAATGGTAGCAGCTTCCCTGCGGGAGATACTCTCTTTGCCAAAATCGCATTATTAGGCGAAAGTAAGTTACAATTCAGTACCCTATCCTAAAGCTTGCTGTTAGGAGGGAATCTGCAGCTTGCAGTGAAAGCGCTTCCAGAGGGGAGTCTAACGAGGGCAAACATTTGATGGTAGCAGCTTCCCTGCGGGAGATACTCTCTTTGCTAAAATCGTATTATTAGCTGCAGTTAAGTTACAATTCAGTACCCTATCCTAAAGCTTGCTGTTAGGAGGGAATCTGCAGCTTGCAGTGAAAGCGCTTCCAGAGGGGAGTCTAATGAGGGCAAACATTTGATGGTAGCAGCTTCCCTGCGGGAGATACTCTCTTTGCCAAAATCGCATTATTAGGCGAAAGTAAGTTACAATTCAGTACCCTATCCTAAAGCTTGCTGTTAGGAGGGAATCTGCAGCTTGCAGTGAAAGCGCTTCCACAGGGGAGTCTAATGAGGGCAAACATTTGATGGTAGCAGCTTCCCTGCGGGAGATACTCTCTTTGCCAAAATCGCATTATTAGGCGAAAGTAAGTTACAATTCAGTACCCTATCCTAAAGCTTGCTGTTAGGAGGGAATCTGCATCTTGCAGTGAAAGCGCTTCCAGAGGGGAGTCTAATGAGGGCAAACATTTGATGGTAGCAGCTTCCCTGCGGGAGATACTCTCTTTGCCAAAATCGCATTATTAGGCGAAAGCAAGTTACAATTCAGTACCCTATCCTAAAGCTTGCTGTTAGGAGGGAATCTGCAGCTTGCAGTGAAAGCGCTTCGAGAGGGGAGTCTAATGAGGGCAAACATTTGATGGTAGCAGCTTCCCTGCGGGAGATACTCTCTTTGCCAAAATCGCATTATTAGGCGAAAGTAAGTTACAATTCAGTACCCTATCCTAAAGCTTGCTGTTAGGAGGGAATCTGCAGCTTGCAGTGAAAGCGCTTCCAGAGGGGAGTCTAATGAGGGCAAACATTTAATGGTAGCAGCTTCCCTGCGGGAGATATTCTCTTTTCCAAAATCGCATGATTAGCCGCAATTAAGTTACAATTCAGTACCCTATCCTAAGGCTTGCTGTTAGGTAGTGAATCTGCAGCTTGCAGTGAAAGCGCTTCCAGAGGGGAGTCTAACGAGGGCAAACATTTGATGGTAGCAGCTTCCCTGCGGGAGATACTCTCTTTGCTAAAATCGCATTATTAGCTGCAGTTAAGTTACAATTCAGTACCCTATCCTAAAGCTTGCTGTTAGGAGGGAATCTGCAGCTTGCAGTGAAAGCGCTTCCTGAGGGGAGTCTAATGAGGGCAAACATTTGATGGTAGCAGCTTCCCTGCGGGAGATACTCTCTTTGCCAAAATCGCATTATTAGGCGAAAGTAAGTTACAATTCAGTACCCTATCCTAAAGCTTGCTGTTAGGAGGGAATCTGCAGCTTGCAGGGAAAGCGCTTCCAGAGGGGAGTCTAATGAGGGCAAACATTTGATGGTAGCAGCTTCCCTGCGGAAGATACTCTCTTTGCCAAAATCGCATTATTAGGCGAAAGTAAGTTACAATTCAGTACCCTATCCTAAAGCTTGCTGTTAGGAGGGAATCTGCAGCTTGCAGTGAAAGCGCTTCCAGAGGGGAGTCTAATGAGGGCAAACATTTGATGGTAGCAGCTTCCCTGCGGGAGATACTCTCTTTGCCAAAATCGCATTATTAGGCGAAAGTAAGTTACAATTCAGTACCCTATCCTAAAGCTTGCTGTTAGGAGGGAATCTGCAGCTTGCAGTGAAAGCGCTTCCAGAGGGGAGTCTAATGACGGCAAACATTTGATGGTAGCAGCTTCCCTGCGGGAGATACTCTCTTTGCCAAAATCGCATTATTAGGCGAAAGTAAGTTACAATTCAGTACCCTATCCTAAAGCTTGCTGTTAGGAGGGAATCTGCAGCTTGCAGTGAAAGCGCTTCCAGAGGGGAGTCTAACGAGGGCAAACATTTGATGGTAGCAGCTTCCCTGCGGAAGATACTGTCTTTGACAAAATCGCATTATTAGCTGCAGTTAAGTTACAATTCAGTACCCTATCCTAAAGCTTGCTGTTAGGAGGGAATCTGCTGCTTGCAGTGAAAGCGCTTCCAGAGGGGAGTCTAATGAGGGCAAACATTTGATGGTAGCAGCTTCCCTGCGGGAGATACTCTCTTTTCCAAAATCGCATTATTAGGCGAAAGTAAGTTACAATTCAGTACCCTATCCTAAAGCTTGCTGTTAGGAGGGAATCTGCATCTTGCAGTGAAAGCGCTTCCAGAGGGGAGTCTAACGAGGGCAAACATTTGATGGTAGCAGCTTCCCTGCGGGAGATACTCTCTTTACCAAAATCGCATTATTAGGCAAAAGTAAGTTACAATTCAGTACCCTATCCTAAAGCTTGCTGTTAGGAGGGAATCTGCAGATTTAAGTAAAAGCGCTTCCAGAGGGGAGTCTAATGAGGGCAAACATTTGATGGTAGCAGCTTCCCTGCGGGAGATACTCTCTTTGCCAAAATCGCATTATTAGGCGAAAGTAAGTTACAATTCAGTACCCTATCCTAAAGCTTGCTGTTAGGAGGGAATCTGCAGCTTGCAGTGAAAGCGCTTCCAGAGGGGAGTCTAATGAGGGCAAACATTTGATGGTAGCAGCTTCCCTGCGGGAGATACTCTCTTTGCCAAAATCGCATTATTAGGCGAAAGAAAGTTACAATTCAGTACCCTATCCTAAAGCTTGCTGTTAGGAGGGAATCTGCAGCTTGCAGTGAAAGCGCTTCCAGAGGGGAGTCTAATGAGGGCAAACATTTGATGGTAGCAGCTTCCCTGCGGGAGATACTCTCTTTGCCAAAATCGCATTATTAGGCGAAAGTAAGTTACAATTCAGTACCCTATTCTAAAGCTTGCTGTTAGGAGGGAATCTGCAGCTTGCAGTGAAAGCGCTTCCACAGGGGAGTCTAATGAGGGCAAACATTTGATGGTAGCAGCTTCCCTGCGGGAGATACTCTCTTTGCCAAAATCGCATTATTAGGCGAAAGTAAGTTACAATTCAGTACCCTATCCTAAAGCTTGCTGTTAGGAGGGAATCTGCATCTTGCAGTGAAAGCGCTTCCAGAGGGGAGTCTAATGAGGGCAAACATTTGATGGTAGCAGCTTCCCTGCGGGAGATACTCTCTTTGCCAAAATCGCATTATTAGGCGAAAGCAAGTTACAATTCAGTACCCTATCCTAAAGCTTGCTGTTAGGAGGGAATCTGCAGCTTGCAGTGAAAGCGCTTCCAGAGGGGAGTCTAATGAGGGCAAACATTTGATGGTAGCAGCTTCCCTGCGGGAGGTACTCTCTTTGCCAAAATCGTCTTATTAGCCGCAGTTAAGTTACAATTCAGTACCCTATCCTAAAGCTTGCTGTTAGGAGGGAATCTGCAGCTTGCAGTGAAAGCGCTTCCAGAGGGGAGTCTAATGAGGGCAAACATTTAATGGTAGCAGCTTCCCTGCGGGAGATATTCTCTTTTCCAAAATCGCATGATTAGCCGCAATTAAGTTACAATTCAGTACCCTATCCTAAGGCTTGCTGTTAGGTAGTGAATCTGCAGCTTGCAGTGAAAGCGCTTCCAGAGGGGAGTCTAACGAGGGCAAACATTTGATGGTAGCAGCTTCCCTGCGGGAGATACTCTCTTTGCTAAAATCGCATTATTAGCTGCAGTTAAGTTACAATTCAGTACCCTATCCTAAAGCTTGCTGTTAGGAGGGAATCTGCAGCTTGCAGTGAAAGCGCTTCCTGAGGGGAGTCTAATGAGGGCAAACATTTGATGGTAGCAGCTTCCCTGCGGGAGATACTCTCTTTGCCAAAATCGCATTATTAGGCGAAAGTAAGTTACAATTCAGTACCCTATCCTAAAGCTTGCTGTTAGGAGGGAATCTGCATCTTGCAGGGAAAGCGCTTCCAGAGGGGAGTCTAATGAGGGCAAACATTTGATGGTAGCAGCTTCCCTGCGGAAGATACTCTCTTTGCCAAAATCGCATTATTAGGCGAAAGTAAGTTACAATTCAGTACCCTATCCTAAAGCTTGCTGTTAGGAGGGAATCTGCAGCTTGCAGTGAAAGCGCTTCCAGAGGGGAGTCTAATGAGGGCAAACATTTGATGGTAGCAGCTTCCCTGCGGGAGATACTCTCTTTGCCAAAATCGCATTATTAGGCGAAAGTAAGTTACAATTCAGTACCCTATCCTAAAGCTTGCTGTTAGGAGGGAATCTGCAGCTTGCAGTGAAAGCGCTTCCAGAGGGGAGTCTAATGAGGGCAAACATTTGATGGTAGCAGCTTCCCTGCGGGAGATACTCTCTTTGCCAAAATCGCATTATTAGGCGAAAGTAAGTTACAATTCAGTACCCTATCCTAAAGCTTGCTGTTAGGAGGGAATCTGCAGCTTGCAGTGAAAGCGCTTCCAGAGGGGAGTCTAACGAGGGCAAACATTTGATGGTAGCAGCTTCCCTGCGGGAGATACTCTCTTTACCAAAATCGCATTATTAGGCAAAAGTAAGTTACAATTCAGTACCCTATCCTAAAGCTTGCTGTTAGGAGGGAATCTGCAGATTTAAGTAAAAGCGCTTCCAGAGGGGAGTCTAATGAGGGCAAACATTTGATGGTAGCAGCTTCCCTGCGGGAGATACTCTCTTTGCCAAAATCGCATTATTAGGCGAAAGTAAGTTACAATTCAGTACCCTATCCTAAAGCTTGCTGTTAGGAGGGAATCTGCAGCTTGCAGTGAAAGCGCTTCCAGAGGGGAGTCCAATGAGGGCAAACATTTGATGGTAGCAGCTTCCCTGCGGGAGATACTCTCTTTGCCACAATCGCATTATTAGCTGCAGTTAAGTTACAATTCAGTACCCTATCCTAAAGCTTGCTGTTAGGAGGGAATCTGCAGCTTGCAGTGAAAGCGCTTCCAGAGGGGAGTATAACAAGGGCAAACATTTGATGGTAGCTTCCCTGCGGGAGATATTCTCTTTGCCATTATCGCATTATTAGGCGAAAGTAAGTTACAATTCAGTACCCTATCCTAAAGCTTGCTGTTAGGAGGGAATCTGCATCTTGCAGGGAAAGCGCTTCCAGAGGGGAGTCTAACGAGGGCAAACATTTGATGGTAGCAGCTTCCCTGCGGGAGATACTCTCTTTGCTAAAATCGCTTTATTAGCTGCAGTTAAGTTACAATTCAGTACTCTATCCTAAAGCTTGCTGTTAGGAGGGAATCTGCAGCTTGCAGTGAAAGCGCTTCCAAAGGGGAGTCTAATGAGGGCAAACATTTGATGGTAGCAGCTTCCCTGCGGGAGATACTCTCTTTGCCAAAATCGCATTATTAGGCGAAAGTAAGTTACAATTCAGTACCCTATCCTAAAGCTTGCTGTTAGGAGGGAATCTGCATCTTGCAGGGAAAGCGCTTCCAGAGGGGAGTCTAATGAGGGCAAACATTTGATGGTAGCAGCTTCCCTGCGGAAGATACTCTCTTTGCCAAAATCGCATTATTAGGCGAAAGTAAGTTACAATTCAGTACCCTATCCTAAAGCTTGCTGTTAGGAGGGAATCTGCGTCTTGCAGTGAAAGCGCTTCCAGAGGGGAGTCTAATGAGGGCAAACATTTGATGGTAGCAGCTTCCCTGCGGGAGATACTCTCTTTGCCAAAATCGCATTATTAGGCGAAAGTAAGTTACAATTCAGTACCCTATCCTAAAGCTTGCTGTTAGGAGGGAATCTGCAACTTGCAGTGAAAGCGCTTCCAGAGGGGAGTCTAATGAGGGCAAACATTTGATGGTAGCAGCTTCCCTGCGGGAGATACTCTCTTTGCCAAAATCGCATTATAAGTCGAAAGTAAGTTACAATTCAGTACCCTATCCTAAAGCTTGCTGTTAGGAGGGAATCTGCATCTTGCAGTGAAAGCGCTTCCAGAGGGGAGTCTAATGAGGGCAAACATTTGATGGTAGCAGCTTCCCTGCGGGAGATACTCTCTTTGCCAAAATCGCATTATTAGGCGAAAGTAAGTTACAATTCAGTACCCTATCCTAAATCTTGCTGTTAGGAGGGAATCTGCATCTTGCAGTGAAAGCGCTTCCAGAGGGGAGTCAAATGAGGGCAAACATTTGATGGTAGCAGCTTCCCTGCGGGAGATACTCTCTTTTCCAAAATCGCATTATTAGGCGAAAGTGAGTTACAATTCAGTACCCTATCCTAAATCTTGCTGTTAGGAGGGAATCTGCAGCTTGAAGTAAAAACGCTTCCAGAGGGGAGTCTAATGAGGGAAACATTTGATGGTAGCAGCTTCCCTGCGGGAGATACTCTCTTTGCCAAAATCGCATTATTAACTGCAGTTAAGTTACAATTCAGTACCCTATCCTAAAGCTTGCTGTTAGGAGGGAATCTGCATCTTGCAGTGAAAGCGCTTCCAGAGGGGAGTCCAATGAGGGCAAACATTTGATGGTAGCAGCTTCCCTGCGGGAGATACTCTCTTTGCCACAATCGCATTATTAGCTGCAGTTAAGTTACAATTCAGTACCCTATCCTAAAGCTTGCTGTTAGGAGGGAATCTGCAGCTTGCAGTGAAAGCGCTTCCAGAGGGGAGTATAACAAGGGTAAACATTTGATGGTAGCAGCTTCCCTGCGGGAGATATTCTCTTTGCCATTATCGCATTATTAGGCGAAAGTAAGTTACATTTCAGTACCCTATCCTAAAGCTTGCTGTTAGGAGGGAATCTGCAGCTTGCAGTGAAAGCGCTTCCAGAGGGGAGTCCAATGAGGGCAAACATTTGATGGTAGCAGCTTCCCTGCGGGAGATACTCTCTTTGCCAAAATCGCATTATTAGGCGAAAGTAAGTTACAATTCAGTACCCTATCCTAAAGCTTGCTGTTAGGAGGGAATCTGCAGCTTGCAGTGAAAGCGCTTCCAGAGGGGAGTCTAATGAGGGCAAACATTTGATGGTAGCAGCTTCCCTGCGGGAGATACTCTCTTTGCCAAAATCGCATTATTAGGCGAAAGTAAGTTACAATTCAGTACCCTATCCTAAAGCTTGCTGTTAGGAGGGAATCTGCAGCTTGCAGTGAAAGCGCTTCCAGAGGGGAGTCTAACGAGGGCAAACATTTGATGGTAGCAGCTTCCCTGCGGAAGATACTCTCTTTGACAAAATCGCATTATTAGCTGCAGTTAAGTTACAATTCAGTACCCTATCCTAAAGCTTGCTGTTAGGAGGGAATCTGCTGCTTGCAGGGAAAGCGCTTCCAGAGGGGAGTCTAACGAGGGCAAACATTTGATGGTAGCAGCTTCCCTGCGGGAGATACTCTCTTTTCCAAAATCGCATGATTAGGCGAACGTAAGTTACAATTCAGTACCCTATCCTAAAGCTTGCTGTTAGGAGGGAATCTGCAGCTTGCAGTGAAAGCGCTTCCAGAGGGGAGTCTAATGAGGGCAAACATTTGATGGTAGCAGCTTCCCTGCGGGAGATACTCTCTTTACCAAAATCGCATGATTAGGCAAAAGTAAGTTACAATTCAGTACCCTATCCTAAAGCTTGCTGTTAGGAGGGAATCTGCAGATTGAAGTAAAAGCGCTTCCAGAGGGGAGTCTAATGAGGGCAAACATTTGATGGTAGCAGCTTCCCTGCGGGAGATACTCTCTTTGCCAAAATCGCATTATTAGGCGAAAGTAAGTTACAATTCAGTACCCTATCCTAAAGCTTGCTGTTAGGAGGGAATCTGCAGCTTGCAGTGAAAGCGCTTCCAGAGGGGAGTCTAATGAGGGCAAACATTTAATGGTAGCAGCTTCCCTGCGGGAGATATTCTCTTTTCCAAAATCGCATGATTAGCCGCAATTAAGTTACAATTCAGTACCCTATCCTAAGGCTTGCTGTTAGGTAGTGAATCTGCAGCTTGCAGTGAAAGCGCTTCCAGAGGGGAGTCTAACGAGGGCAAACATTTGATGGTAGCAGCTTCCCTGCGGGAGATACTCTCTTTGCCAAAATCGCATTATTAGGCGAAAGTAAGTTACAATTCAGTACCCTATCCTAAAGCTTGCTGTTAGGAGGGAATCTGCATCTTGCAGTGAAAGCGCTTCCAGAGGGGAGTCAAATGAGGGCAAACATTTGATGGTAGCAGCTTCCCTGCGGGAGATACTCTCTTTGCCAAAATCGCATTATTAGGCGAAAGAAAGTTACAATTCAGTACCCTATCCTAAAGCTTGCTGTTAGGAGGGAATCTGCAGCTTGCAGTGAAAGCGCTTCCAGAGGGGAGTCTAACGAGGGCAAACATTTGATGGTAGCAGCTTCCCTGCGGGAGATACTCTCTTTGCTAAAATCGCATTATTAGCTGCAGTTAAGTTACAATTCAGTACCCTATCCTAAAGCTTGCTGTTAGGAGGGAATCTGCAGCTTGCAGTGAAAGCGCTTCCAGAGGGGAGTCTAATGAGGGCAAACATTTGATGGTAGCAGCTTCCCTGCGGGAGATACTCTCTTTGCCAAAATCGCATTATTAGGCGAAAGTAAGTTACAATTCAGTACCCTATCCTAAAGCTTGCTGTTAGGAGGGAATCTGCATCTTGCAGTGAAAGCGCTTCCAGAGGGGAGTCTAATGAGGGCAAACATTTGATGGTAGCAGCTTCCCTGCGGGAGATACTCTCTTTGCCAAAATCGCATTATTAGGCGAAAGTAAGTTACAATTCAGTACCCTATCCTAAAGCTTGCTGTTAGGAGGGAATCTGCAGCTTGCAGTGAAAGCGCCTCCAGAGGGGAGTCTAATGAGGGCAAACATTTGATGGTAGCAGCTTCCCTGCGGGAGATACTCTCTTTGCTAAAATCGCATTATTAGATGCAGTTAAGTTACAATTCAGTACCCTATCCTAAAGCTTGCTGTTAGGAGGGAATCTGCAGCTTGCAGTGAAAGCGCTTCCAGAGGGGAGTATAACAAGGGTAAACATTTGATGGTAGCAGCTTCCCTGCGGGAGATACTCTCTTTGCCAAAATCGCATTATTAGGCGAAAGTAAGTTACAATTCAGTACCCTATCCTAAAGCTTGCTGTTAGGAGGGAATCTGCAGCTTGCAGTGAAAGCGCTTCCAGAGGGGAGTCTAATGAGGGCAAACATTTGATGGTAGCAGCTTCCCTGCGGGAGATACTCTCTTTGCCAAAATCGCATTATTAGGCGAAAGTAAGTTACAATTCAGTACCCTATCCTAAAGCTTGCTGTTAGGAGGGAATCTGCAGCTTGCAGTGAAAGCGCTTCCAGAGGGGAGTCTAACGAGGGCAAACATTTGATGGTAGCAGCTTCCCTGCGGAAGATACTCTCTTTGACAAAATCGCATTATTAGCTGCAGTTAAGTTACAATTCAGTACCCTATCCTAAAGCTTGCTGTTAGGAGGGAATCTGCTGCTTGCAGGGAAAGCGCTTCCAGAGGGGAGTCTAACGAGGGCAAACATTTGATGGTAGCAGCTTCCCTGCGGGAGATACTCTCTTTTCCAAAATCGCATGATTAGGCGAACGTAAGTTACAATTCAGTACCCTATCCTAAAGCTTGCTGTTAGGAGGGAATCTGCAGCTTGCAGTGAAAGCGCTTCCAGAGGGGAGTCTAATGAGGGCAAACATTTGATGGTAGCAGCTTCCCTGCGGGAGATACTCTCTTTACCAAAATCGCATGATTAGGCAAAAGTAAGTTACAATTCAGTACCCTATCCTAAAGCTTGCTGTTAGGAGGGAATCTGCAGCTTGAAGTAAAAGCGCTTCCAGAGGGGAGTCTAATGAGGGCAAACATTTGATGGTAGCAGCTTCCCTGCGGGAGATACTCTCTTTGCCAAAATCGCATTATTAGGCGAAAGTAAGTTACAATTCAGTACCCTATCCTAAAGCTTGCTGTTAGGAGGGAATCTGCAGCTTGCAGTGAAAGCGCTTCCAGAGGGGAGTCTAATGAGGGCAAACATTTAATGGTAGCAGCTTCCCTGCGGGAGATATTCTCTTTTCCAAAATCGCATGATTAGCCGCAATTAAGTTACAATTCAGTACCCTATCCTAAGGCTTGCTGTTAGGTAGTGAATCTGCAGCTTGCAGTGAAAGCGCTTCCAGAGGGGAGTCTAACGAGGGCAAACATTTGATGGTAGCAGCTTCCCTGCGGGAGATACTCTCTTTGCCAAAATCGCATTATTAGGCGAAAGTAAGTTACAATTCAGTACCCTATCCTAAAGCTTGCTGTTAGGAGGGAATCTGCATCTTGCAGTGAAAGCGCTTCCAGAGGGGAGTCAAATGAGGGCAAACATTTGATGGTAGCAGCTTCCCTGCGGGAGATACTCTCTTTGCCAAAATCGCATTATTAGGCGAAAGAAAGTTACAATTCAGTACCCTATCCTAAAGCTTGCTGTTAGGAGGGAATCTGCAGCTTGCAGTGAAAGCGCTTCCAGAGGGGAGTCTAACGAGGGCAAACATTTGATGGTAGCAGCTTCCCTGCGGGAGATACTCTCTTTGCTAAAATCGCATTATTAGCTGCAGTTAAGTTACAATTCAGTACCCTATCCTAAAGCTTGCTGTTAGGAGGGAATCTGCAGCTTGCAGTGAAAGCGCTTCCAGAGGGGAGTCTAATGAGGGCAAACATTTGATGGTAGCAGCTTCCCTGCGGGAGATACTCTCTTTGCCAAAATCGCATTATTAGGCGAAAGTAAGTTACAATTCAGTACCCTATCCTAAAGCTTGCTGTTAGGAGGGAATCTGCATCTTGCAGTGAAAGCGCTTCCAGAGGGGAGTCTAATGAGGGCAAACATTTGATGGTAGCAGCTTCCCTGCGGGAGATACTCTCTTTGCCAAAATCGCATTATTAGGCGAAAGTAAGTTACAATTCAGTACCCTATCCTAAAGCTTGCTGTTAGGAGGGAATCTGCAGCTTGCAGTGAAAGCGCCTCCAGAGGGGAGTCTAATGAGGGCAAACATTTGATGGTAGCAGCTTCCCTGCGGGAGATACTCTCTTTGCCAAAATCGCATTATTAGGTGAAAGAAAGTTACAATTCAGTACCCTATCCTAAAGCTTGCTGTTAGGAGGGAATCTGCAGCTTGCAGTGAAAGCGCTTCCAGAGGGGAGTCTAACGAGGGCAAACATTTGATGGTAGCAGCTTCCCTGCGGGAGATACTCTCTTTGCTAAAATCGCATTATTAGATGCAGTTAAGTTACAATTCAGTACCCTATCCTAAAGCTTGCTGTTAGGAGGGAATCTGCAGCTTGCAGTGAAAGCGCTTCCAGAGGGGAGTCTAATGAGGGCAAACATTTGATGGTAGCAGCTTCCCTGCGGGAGATACTCTCTTTGCCAAAATCGCATTATTAGGCGAAAGTAAGTTACAATTCAGTACCCTATCCTAAAGCTTGCTGTTAGGAGGGAATCTGCATCTTGCAGGGAAAGCGCTTCCAGAGGGGAGTCTAATGAGGGCAAACATTTGATGGTAGCATCTTCCCTGCGGAAGATACTCTCTTTGCCAAAATCGCATTATTAGGCGAAAGTAGGTTACAATTCAGTACCCTATCCTAAAGCTTGCTGTTAGGAGGGAATCTGCATCTTGCAGTGAAAGCGCTTCCAGAGGGGAGTCTAATGAGGGCAAACATTTGATGGTAGCAGCTTCCCTGCGGGAGATACTCTCTTTGCCAAAATCGCATTATTAGGCGAAAGTAAGTTACAATTCAGTACCCTATCCTAAAGCTTGCTGTTAGGAGGGAATCTGCATCTTGCAGTGAAAGCGCTTCCAGAGGGGAGTCAAATGAGGGCAAACATTTGATGGTAGCAGCTTCCCTGCGGGAGATACTCTCTTTGCCAAAATCGCATTATTAGGCGAAAGTGAGTTACAATTCAGTACCCTATCCTAAAGCTTGCTGTTAGGAGGGAATCTGCAACTTGCAGTGAAAGCGCTTCCAGAGGGGAGTCTAATGAGGGCAAACATTTGATGGTAGCAGCTTCCCTGCGGGAGATACTCTCTTTGCCAAAATCGCATTATTAGGCGAAAGGAAGTTACAATTCAGTACCCTATCCTAAAGCTTGCTGTTAGGAGGGAATCTGCAGCTTGCAGTGAAAGCGCTTCCAGAGGGGAGTCTAATGAGGGCAAACATTTGATGGTAGCAGCTTCCCTGCGGGAGATACTCTCTTTGCCAAAATCGCATTATTAGGCGAAAGTAAGTTACAATTCAGTACCCTATCCTAAAGCTTGCTGTTAGGAGGGAATCTGCAGCTTGCAGTGAAAGCGCTTCCAGAGGGGAGTCTAATGAGGGCAAACATTTGATGGTAGCAGCTTCCCTGCGGGAGATACTCTCTTTGCCAAAATCGCATTATTAGGCGAAAGTAAGTTACAATTCAGTACCCTATCCTAAAGCTTGCTGTTAGGAGGGAATCTGCTGCTTGCAGTGAAAGCGCTTCCAGAGGGGAGTCTAATGAGGGCAAACATTTAATGGTAGCAGCTTCCCTGCGGGAGATACTCTCTTTGCCAAAATCGCATTATAAGGCGAAAGTAAGTTACAATTCAGTACCCTATCCTAAAGCTTGTTGTTAGGAGGGAATCTGCAGCTTGCAGTGAAAGCGCTTCCTGAGGGGAGTCTAATGAGGGCAAACATTTGATGGTAGCAGCTTCCCTGCGGGAGATACTCTCTTTTCCACAATCGCATTATTAGGCGAAAGTAAGTTACAATTCAGTACCCTATCCTAAAGCTTGCTGTTAGGAGGGAATCTGCAGCTTGCAGTGAAAGCGCTTCCAAAGTGGAGTATAACAAGGGCAAACATTTGATGGTAGCAGCTTCCCTGCGGGAGATATTCTCTTTGCCAATATCGCATGATTAGCCGCAATTAAGTTACAATTCAGTACCCTATCCTAAGGCTTGCTGTTAGGTAGTGAATCTGCAGCTTGCAGTGAAAGCGCTTCCAGAGGGGAGTCTAACGAGGGCAAACATTTGATGGTAGCAGCTTCCCTGCGGGAGATACTCTCTTTGCCAAAATCGCATTATTAGGCGAAAGTAAGTTACAATTCAGTACCCTATCCTAAAGCTTGCTGTTAGGAGGGAATCTGCATCTTACAGTGAAAGCGCTTCCAGAGGGGAGTCTAATGAGGGCAAACATTTGATGGTAGCAGCTTCCCTGCGGGAGATACTCTCTTTGCCAAAATCGCATTATTAGGCGAAAGAAAGTTACAATTCAGTACCCTATCCTAAAGCTTGCTGTTAGGAGGGAATCTGCAGCTTGCAGTGAAAGCGCTTCCAGAGGGGAGTCTAATGAGGGCAAACATTTGATGGTAGCAGCTTCCCTGCGGGAGATACTCTCTTTGCCAAAATCGCATTATTAGGCGAAAGTAAGTTACAATTCAGTACCCTATCCTAAAGCTTGCTGTTAGGAGGGAATCTGCATCTTGCAGTGAAAGCGCTTCCAGAGGGGAGTCTAATGAGGGCAAACATTTGATGGTAGCAGCTTCCCTGCGGGAGATACTCTCTTTGCCAAAATCGCATTATTAGGCAAAAGTAAGTTACAATTCAGTACCCTATCCTAAAGTTTGCTGTTAGGAGGGAATCTGCAGCTTGCAGTGAAAGCGCCTCCAGAGGGGAGTCTAATGAGGGCAAACATTTGATGGTAGCAGCTTCCCTGCGGGAGATACTCTCTTTGCCAAAATCGCATTATTAGGTGAAAGAAAGTTACAATTCAGTACCCTATCCTAAAGCTTGCTGTTAGGAGGGAATCTGCAGCTTGCAGTGAAAGCGCTTCCAGAGGGGAGTCTAACGAGGGCAAACATTTGATGGTAGCAGCTTCCCTGCGGGAGATACTCTCTTTGCTAAAATCGCATTATTAGATGCAGTTAAGTTACAATTCAGTACCCTATCCTAAAGCTTGCTGTTAGGAGGGAATCTGCAGCTTGCAGTGAAAGCGCTTCCAGAGGGGAGTCTAATGAGGGCAAACATTTGATGGTAGCAGCTTCCCTGCGGGAGATACTCTCTTTGCCAAAATCGCATTATTAGGCGAAAGTAAGTTACAATTCAGTACCCTATCCTAAAGCTTGCTGTTAGGAGGGAATCTGCATCTTGCAGGGAAAGCGCTTCCAGAGGGGAGTCTAATGAGGGCAAACATTTGATGGTAGCAGCTTCCCTGCGGAAGATACTCTCTTTGCCAAAATCGCATTATTAGGCGAAAGTAAGTTACAATTCAGTACCCTATCCTAAAGCTTGCTGTTAGGAGGGAATCTGCATCTTGCAGGGAAAGCGCTTCCAGAGGGGAGTCTAATGAGGGCAAACATTTGATGGTAGCAGCTTCCCTGCGGAAGATACTCTCTTTGCCAAAATCGCATTATTAGGCGAAAGTGAGTTACAATTCAGTACCCTATCCTAAAGCTTGCTGTTAGGAGGGAATCTGCATCTTGCAGTGAAAGCGCTTCCAGAGGGGAGTCTAATGAGGGCAAACATTTGATGGTAGCAGCTTCCCTGCGGGAGATACTCTCTTTGCCAAAATCGCATTATAGGGCGAAAGTAAGTTACAATTCAGTACCCTATCCTAAAGCTTGCTGTTAGGAGGGAATCTGCAGCTTGCAGTGAAAGCGCTTCCAGAGGGGAGTCTAATGAGGGCAAACATTTGATGGTAGCAGCTTCCCTGCGGGAGATACTCTCTTTGCCAAAATCGCATTATTAGGCGAAAGTAAGATACAATTCAGTACCCTATCCTAAAGCTTGCTGTTAGGAGGGAATCTGCATCTTGCAGTGAAAGCGCTTCCAGAGGGGAGTCTAATGTGGGCAAACATTTGATGGTAGCAGCTTCCCTGCGGGAGATACTCTCTTTGCCAAAATCGCATTATTAGGCGAAAGTGAGTTACAATTCAGTACCCTATCCTAAAGCTTGCTGTTAGGAGGGAATCTGCAGCTTGCAGTGAAAGCGCTTCCAGAGGGGAGTCTAATGAGGGCAAACATTTGATGGTAGCAGCTTCCCTGCGGGAGATACTCTCTTTGCCAAAATCGCATTATTAGGCGAAAGTGAGTTACAATTCAGTACCCTATCCTAAAGCTTGCTGTTAGGAGGGAATCTGCAGCTTGCAGTGAAAGCGCTTCCAGAGGGGAGTCTAATGAGGGCAAACATTTGATGGTAGCAGCTTCCCTGCGGGAGATACTATCTTTGCCAAAATCGCATTATTAGCTGCAGTTAAGTTACAATTCAGTACCCTATCCTAAAGCTTGCTGTTAGGAGGGAATCTGCAGCTTGCAGTGAAAGCGCTTCCAGAGGGGAGTCTAATGAGGGCAAACATTTGATGGTAGCAGCTTCCCTGCGGGAGATACTCTCTTTGCCAAAATCGCATTATTAGGCGAAAGTAAGTTACAATTCAGTACCCTATCCTAAAGCTTGCTGTTAGGAGGGAATCTGCATCTTGCAGTGAAAGCGCTTCCAGAGGGGAGTCTAATGAGGGCAAACATTTGATGGTAGCAGCTTCCCTGCGGGAGATACTCTCTTTGCCAAAATCGCATTATTAGGCGAAAGTAAGTTACAATTCAGTACCCTATCCTAAAGCTTGCTGTTAGGAGGGAATCTGCAGCTTGCAGTGAAAGCGCTTCCAGAGGGGAGTCTAATGAGGGCAAACATTTAATGGTAGCAGCTTCCCTGCGGGAGATATTCTCTTTTCCAAAATCGCATGATTAGCCGCAATTAAGTTACAATTCAGTACCCTATCCTAAGGCTTGCTGTTAGGTAGTGAATCTGCAGCTTGCAGTGAAAGCGCTTCCAGAGGGGAGTCTAACGAGGGCAAACATTTGATGGTAGCAGCTTCCCTGCGGGAGATACACTCTTTGCTAAAATCGCATTATTAGCTGCAGTTAAGTTACAATTCAGTACCCTATCCTAAAGCTTGCTGTTAGGAGGGAATCTGCAGCTTGCAGTGAAAGCGCTTCCTGAGGGGAGTCTAATGAGGGCAAACATTTGATGGTAGCAGCTTCCCTGCGGGAGATACTCTCTTTGCCAAAATCGCATTATTAGGCGAAAGTAAGTTACAATTCAGTACCCTATCCTAAAGCTTGCTGTTAGGAGGGAATCTGCATCTTGCAGTGAAAGCGCTTCCAGAGGGGAGTCTAATGAGGGCAAACATTTGATGGCAGCAGCTTCCCTGCGGGAGATACTCTCTTTGCCAAAATCGCATTAATAGGCGAAAGTAAGTTACAATTCAGTACCCTATCCTAAAGCATGCTGTTAGGAGGGAATCTGCGTCTTGCAGTGAAAGCGCTTCCAGAGGGGAGTCTAATGAGGGCAAACATTTGATGGTAGCAGCTTCCCTGCGGGAGATACTCTCTTTGCCAAAATCGCATTATTAGGTGAAAGAAAGTTACAATTCAGTACCCTATCCTAAAGCTTGCTGTTAGGAGGGAATCTGCATCTTACAGTGAAAGCGCTTCCAGAGGGGAGTCTAATGAGGGCAAACATTTGATGGTAGCAGCTTCCCTGCGGGAGATACTCTCTTTGCCAAAATCGCATTATTAGGCGAAAGAAAGTTACAATTCAGTACCCTATCCTAAAGCTTGCTGTTAGGAGGGAATCTGCAGCTTGCAGTGAAAGCGCTTCCAGAGGGGAGTCTAATGAGGGCAAACATTTGATGGTAGCAGCTTCCCTGCGGGAGATACTCTCTTTGCCAAAATCGCATTATTAGGCGAAAGTAAGTTACAATTCAGTACCCTATCCTAAAGCTTGCTGTTAGGAGGGAATCTGCATCTTGCAGTGAAAGCGCTTCCAGAGGGGAGTCTAATGAGGGCAAACATTTGATGGTAGCAGCTTCCCTGCGGGAGATACTCTCTTTGCCAAAATCGCATTATTAGGCAAAAGTAAGTTACAATTCAGTACCCTATCCTAAAGTTTGCTGTTAGGAGGGAATCTGCAGCTTGCAGTGAAAGCGCCTCCAGAGGGGAGTCTAATGAGGGCAAACATTTGATGGTAGCAGCTTCCCTGCGGGAGATACTCTCTTTGCCAAAATCGCATTATTAGGTGAAAGAAAGTTACAATTCAGTACCCTATCCTAAAGCTTGCTGTTAGGAGGGAATCTGCAGCTTGCAGTGAAAGCGCTTCCAGAGGGGAGTCTAACGAGGGCAAACATTTGATGGTAGCAGCTTCCCTGCGGGAGATACTCTCTTTGCTAAAATCGCATTATTAGATGCAGTTAAGTTACAATTCAGTACCCTATCCTAAAGCTTGCTGTTAGGAGGGAATCTGCAGCTTGCAGTGAAAGCGCTTCCAGAGGGGAGTCTAATGAGGGCAAACATTTGATGGTAGCAGCTTCCCTGCGGGAGATACTCTCTTTGCCAAAATCGCATTATTAGGCGAAAGTAAGTTACAATTCAGTACCCTATCCTAAAGCTTGCTGTTAGGAGGGAATCTGCATCTTGCAGGGAAAGCGCTTCCAGAGGGGAGTCTAATGAGGGCAAACATTTGATGGTAGCAGCTTCCCTGCGGAAGATACTCTCTTTGCCAAAATCGCATTATTAGGCGAAAGTAAGTTACAATTCAGTACCCTATCCTAAAGCTTGCTGTTAGGAGGGAATCTGCAGCTTGCAGGGAAAGCGCTTCCAGAGGGGAGTCTAATGAGGGCAAACATTTGATGGTAGCAGCTTCCCTGCGGAAGATACTCTCTTTGCCAAAATCGCATTATTAGGCGAAAGTGAGTTACAATTCAGTACCCTATCCTAAAGCTTGCTGTTAGGAGGGAATCTGCATCTTGCAGTGAAAGCGCTTCCAGAGGGGAGTCTAATGAGGGCAAACATTTGATGGTAGCAGCTTCCCTGCGGGAGATACTCTCTTTGCCAAAATCGCATTATAGGGCGAAAGTAAGTTACAATTCAGTACCCTATCCTAAAGCTTGCTGTTAGGAGGGAATCTGCAGCTTGCAGTGAAAGCGCTTCCAGAGGGGAGTCTAATGAGGGCAAACATTTGATGGTAGCAGCTTCCCTGCGGGAGATACTCTCTTTGCCAAAATCGCATTATTAGGCGAAAGTAAGATACAATTCAGTACCCTATCCTAAAGCTTGCTGTTAGGAGGGAATCTGCATCTTGCAGTGAAAGCGCTTCCAGAGGGGAGTCTAATGTGGGCAAACATTTGATGGTAGCAGCTTCCCTGCGGGAGATACTCTCTTTGCCAAAATCGCATTATTAGGCGAAAGTGAGTTACAATTCAGTACCCTATCCTAAAGCTTGCTGTTAGGAGGGAATCTGCAGCTTGCAGTGAAAGCGCTTCCAGAGGGGAGTCTAATGAGGGCAAACATTTGATGGTAGCAGCTTCCCTGCGGGAGATACTCTCTTTGCCAAAATCGCATTATTAGGCGAAAGTGAGTTACAATTCAGTACCCTATCCTAAAGCTTGCTGTTAGGAGGGAATCTGCAGCTTGCAGTGAAAGCGCTTCCAGAGGGGAGTCTAATGAGGGCAAACATTTGATGGTAGCAGCTTCCCTGCGGGAGATACTATCTTTGCCAAAATCGCATTATTAGCTGCAGTTAAGTTACAATTCAGTACCCTATCCTAAAGCTTGCTGTTAGGAGGGAATCTGCAGCTTGCAGTGAAAGCGCTTCCAGAGGGGAGTCTAATGAGGGCAAACATTTGATGGTAGCAGCTTCCCTGCGGGAGATACTCTCTTTGCCAAAATCGCATTATTAGGCGAAAGTAAGTTACAATTCAGTACCCTATCCTAAAGCTTGCTGTTAGGAGGGAATCTGCATCTTGCAGTGAAAGCGCTTCCAGAGGGGAGTCTAATGAGGGCAAACATTTGATGGTAGCAGCTTCCCTGCGGGAGATACTCTCTTTGCCAAAATCGCATTATTAGGCGAAAGTAAGTTACAATTCAGTACCCTATCCTAAAGCTTGCTGTTAGGAGGGAATCTGCAGCTTGCAGTGAAAGCGCTTCCAGAGGGGAGTCTAATGAGGGCAAACATTTAATGGTAGCAGCTTCCCTGCGGGAGATATTCTCTTTTCCAAAATCGCATGATTAGCCGCAATTAAGTTACAATTCAGTACCCTATCCTAAGGCTTGCTGTTAGGTAGTGAATCTGCAGCTTGCAGTGAAAGCGCTTCCAGAGGGGAGTCTAACGAGGGCAAACATTTGATGGTAGCAGCTTCCCTGCGGGAGATACACTCTTTGCTAAAATCGCATTATTAGCTGCAGTTAAGTTACAATTCAGTACCCTATCCTAAAGCTTGCTGTTAGGAGGGAATCTGCAGCTTGCAGTGAAAGCGCTTCCTGAGGGGAGTCTAATGAGGGCAAACATTTGATGGTAGCAGCTTCCCTGCGGGAGATACTCTCTTTGCCAAAATCGCATTATTAGGCGAAAGTAAGTTACAATTCAGTACCCTATCCTAAAGCTTGCTGTTAGGAGGGAATCTGCATCTTGCAGTGAAAGCGCTTCCAGAGGGGAGTCTAATGAGGGCAAACATTTGATGGCAGCAGCTTCCCTGCGGGAGATACTCTCTTTGCCAAAATCGCATTAATAGGCGAAAGTAAGTTACAATTCAGTACCCTATCCTAAAGCATGCTGTTAGGAGGGAATCTGCGTCTTGCAGTGAAAGCGCTTCCAGAGGGGAGTCTAATGAGGGCAAACATTTGATGGTAGCAGCTTCCCTGCGGGAGATACTCTCTTTGCCAAAATCGCATTATTAGGCGAAAGTAAGTTACAATTCAGTACCCTATCCTAAAGCTTGCTGTTAGGAGGGAATCTGCAGCTTGCAGTGAAAGCGCTTCCAGAGGGGAGTCTAATGAGGGCAAACATTTGATGGTAGCAGCTTCCCTGCGGGAGATACTCTCTTTGACAAAATCGCATTATAAGGCGAAAGTAAGTTACAATTCAGTACCCTATCCTAAAGCTTGCTGTTAGGAGGGAATCTGCAGCTTGCAGTGAAAGCGCTTCCAGAGGGGAGTCTAACGAGGGCAAACATTTGATGGTAGCAGCTTCCCTGCGGGAGATACTCTCTTTGCCAAAATCGCATTATTAGGCGAAAGTAAGTTACAATTCAGTACCCTATCCTAAAGCTTGCTGTTAGGAGGGAATCTGCATCTTACAGTGAAAGCGCTTCCAGAGGGGAGTCTAATGAGGGCAAACATTTGATGGTAGCAGCTTCCCTGCGGGAGATACTCTCTTTGCCAAAATCGCATTATTAGGCGAAAGAAAGTTACAATTCAGTACCCTATCCTAAAGCTTGCTGTTAGGAGGGAATCTGCAGCTTGCAGTGAAAGCGCTTCCAGAGGGGAGTCTAACGAGGGCAAACATTTGATGGTAGCAGCTTCCCTGCGGGAGATACTCTCTTTCCTAAAATCGCATTATTAGCTGCAGTTAAGTTACAATTCAGTACCCTATCCTAAAGCTTGCTGTTAGGAGGGAATCTGCATCTTGCAGTGAAAGCGCTTCCAGAGGGGAGTCTAATGAGGGCAAACATTTGATGGTAGCAGCTTCCCTGCGGGAGATACTCTCTTTGCCAAAATCGCATTATTAGGCGAAAGTAAGATACAATTCAGTACCCTATCCTAAAGCTTGCTGTTAGGAGGGAATCTGCAGCTTGCAGTGAAAGCGCTTCCAGAGGGGAGTCTAATGTGGGCAAACATTTGATGGTAGCAGCTTCCCTGCGGGAGATACTCTCTTTGCCAAAATCGCATTATTAGGCGAAAGTGAGTTACAATTCAGTACCCTATCCTAAAGCTTGCTGTTAGGAGGGAATCTGCAGCTTGCAGTGAAAGCGCTTCCAGAGGGGAGTCTAATGAGGGCAAACATTTGATGGTAGCAGCTTCCCTGCGGGAGATACTCTCTTTGCCAAAATCGCATTATTAGGCGAAAGTAAGTTACAATTCAGTACCCTATCCTAAAGCTTGCTGTTAGGAGGGAATCTGCAGCTTGCAGTGAAAGCGCTTCCAGAGGGGAGTCTAATGAGGGCAAACATTTGATGGTAGCAGCTTCCCTGCGGGAGATACTCTCTTTACCAAAATCGCATTATTAGGCAAAAGTAAGTTACAATTCAGTACCCTATCCTAAAGCTTGCTGTTAGGAGGGAATCTGCAGCTTGCAGTGAAAGCGCTTCCAGAGGGGAGTCTAATGAGGGCAAACATTTGATGGTAGCAGCTTCCCTGCGGGAGATACTCTCTTTGCCAAAATCGCATTATTAGGCGAAAGTAAGTTACAATTCAGTACCCTATCCTAAAGCTTGCTGTTAGGAGGGAATCTGCAGCTTGCAGTGAAAGCGCTTCCAGAGGGGAGTCTAATGAGGGCAAACATTTGATGGTAGCAGCTTCCCTGCGGGAGATACTCTCTTTGCCAAAATCGCATTATTAGGCGAAAGTAAGTTACAATTCAGTACCCTATCCTAAAGCTTGCTGTTAGGAGGGAATCTGCAGCTTGCAGTGAAAGCGCTTCCAGAGGGGAGTCTAATGAGGGCAAACATTTAATGGTAGCAGCTTCCCTGCGGGAGATATTCTCTTTTCCAAAATCGCATGATTAGCCGCAATTAAGTTACAATTCAGTACCCTATCCTAAGGCTTGCTGTTAGGTAGTGAATCTGCAGCTTGCAGTGAAAGCGCTTCCAGAGGGGAGTCTAACGAGGGCAAACATTTGATGGTAGCAGCTTCCCTGCGGGAGATACACTCTTTGCTAAAATCGCATTATTAGCTGCAGTTAAGTTACAATTCAGTACCCTATCCTAAAGCTTGCTGTTAGGAGGGAATCTGCAGCTTGCAGTGAAAGCGCTTCCTGAGGGGAGTCTAATGAGGGCAAACATTTGATGGTAGCAGCTTCCCTGCGGGAGATACTCTCTTTGCCAAAATCGCATTATTAGGCGAAAGTAAGTTACAATTCAGTACCCTATCCTAAAGCTTGCTGTTAGGAGGGAATCTGCAGCTTGCAGTGAAAGCGCTTCCAGAGGGGAGTCTAATGAGGGCAAACATTTGATGGCAGCAGCTTCCCTGCGGGAGATACTCTCTTTGCCAAAATCGCATTATTAGGCGAAAGTAAGTTACAATTCAGTACCCTATCCTAAAGCTTGCTGTTAGGAGGGAATCTGCAGCTTGCAGTGAAAGCGCTTCCAGAGGGGAGTCTAATGAGGGCAAACATTTGATGGTAGCAGCTTCCCTGCGGGAGATACTCTCTTTGCCAAAATCGCATTATTAGGCGAAAGTAAGTTACAATTCAGTACCCTATCCTAAAGCTTGCTGTTAGGAGGGAATCTGCAGCTTGCAGTGAAAGCGCTTCCAGAGGGGAGTCTAATGAGGGCAAACATTTGATGGTAGCAGCTTCCCTGCGGGAGATACTCTCTTTGCCAAAATCGCATTATAAGGCGAAAGTAAGTTACAATTCAGTACCCTATCCTAAAGCTTGCTGTTAGGAGGGAATCTGCAGCTTGCAGTGAAAGCGCTTCCAGAGGGGAGTCTAATGAGGGCAAACATTTGATGGTAGCAGCTTCCCTGCGGGAGATACTCTCTTTGCCAAAATCGCATTATTAGGCGAAAGTAAGTTACAATTCAGTACCCTATCCTAAAGCTTGCTGTTAGGAGGGAATCTGCATCTTGCAGTGAAAGCGCTTCCAGAGGGGAGTCAAATGAGGGCAAACATTTGATGGTAGCAGCTTCCCTGCGGGAGATACTCTCTTTTCCAAAATCGCATTATTAGGCGAAAGTGAGTTACAATTCAGTACCCTATCCTAAATCTTGCTGTTAGGAGGGAATCTGCAGCTTGCAGTGAAAGCGCTTCCAGAGGGGAGTCTAACGAGGGCAAACATTTGATGGTAGCAGCTTCCCTGCGGAAGATACTCTCTTTGACAAAATCGCATTATTAGCTGCAGTTAAGTTACAATTCAGTACCCTATCCTAAAGCTTGCTGTTAGGAGGGAATCTGCAGCTTGCAGTGAAAGCGCTTCCAGAGGGGAGTCTAATGAGGGCAAACATTTGATGGCAGCAGCTTCCCTGCGGGAGATACTCTCTTTGCCAAAATCGCATTATTAGGCGAAAGTAAGTTACAATTCAGTACCCTATCCTAAAGCTTGCTGTTAGGAGGGAATCTGCAGCTTGCAGTGAAAGCGCTTCCAGAGGGGAGTCTAATGAGGGCAAACATTTGATGGTAGCAGCTTCCCTGCGGGAGATACTCTCTTTGCCAAAATCGCATTATTAGGCGAAAGTAAGTTACAATTCAGTACCCTATCCTAAAGCTTGCTGTTAGGAGGGAATCTGCAGCTTGCAGTGAAAGCGCTTCCAGAGGGGAGTCTAATGAGGGCAAACATTTGATGGTAGCAGCTTCCCTGCGGGAGATACTCTCTTTGCCAAAATCGCATTATAAGGCGAAAGTAAGTTACAATTCAGTACCCTATCCTAAAGCTTGCTGTTAGGAGGGAATCTGCAGCTTGCAGTGAAAGCGCTTCCAGAGGGGAGTCTAATGAGGGCAAACATTTGATGGTAGCAGCTTCCCTGCGGGAGATACTCTCTTTGCCAAAATCGCATTATTAGGCGAAAGTAAGTTACAATTCAGTACCCTATCCTAAAGCTTGCTGTTAGGAGGGAATCTGCATCTTGCAGTGAAAGCGCTTCCAGAGGGGAGTCAAATGAGGGCAAACATTTGATGGTAGCAGCTTCCCTGCGGGAGATACTCTCTTTTCCAAAATCGCATTATTAGGCGAAAGTGAGTTACAATTCAGTACCCTATCCTAAATCTTGCTGTTAGGAGGGAATCTGCAGCTTGCAGTGAAAGCGCTTCCAGAGGGGAGTCTAACGAGGGCAAACATTTGATGGTAGCAGCTTCCCTGCGGAAGATACTCTCTTTGACAAAATCGCATTATTAGCTGCAGTTAAGTTACAATTCAGTACCCTATCCTAAAGCTTGCTGTTAGGAGGGAATCTGCTGCTTGCAGTGAAAGCGCTTCCAGAGGGGAGTCTAACGAGGGCAAACATTTGATGGTAGCAGCTTCCCTGCGGGAGATACTCTCTTTTCCAAAATCGCATTATTAGGCGAAAGTAAGTTACAATTCAGTACCCTATCCTAAAGCTTGCTGTTAGGAGGGAATCTGCAGATTGAAGTAAAAGCGCTTCCAGAGGGGAGTCTAATGAGGGCAAACATTTGATGGTAGCAGCTTCCCTGCGGGAGATACTCTCTTTGCCAAAATCGCATTATTAGGCGAAAGTAAGTTACAATTCAGTACCCTATCCTAAAGCTTGCTGTTAGGAGGGAATCTGCAGCTTGCAGTGAAAGCGCTTCCAGAGGGGAGTCTAATGAGGGCAAACATTTGATGGTAGCAGCTTCCCTGCGGGAGATATTCTCTTTTCCAAAATCGCATGATTAGCCGCAAATAAGTTACAATTCAGTACCCTATCCTAAGGCTTGCTGTTAGGTAGTGAATCTGCAGCTTGCAGTGAAAGCGCTTCCAGAGGGGAGTCTAACGAGGGCAAACATTTGATGGTAGCAGCTTCCCTGCGGGAGATACTCTCTTTGCCAAAATCGCATTATTAGGCGAAAGTAAGTTACAATTCAGTACCCTATCCTAAATCTTGCTGTTAGGAGGGAATCTGCATCTTGCAGTGAAAGCGCTTCCAGAGGGGAGTCTAACGAGGGCAAACATTTGATGGTAGCAGCTTCCCTGCGGGAGATACTCTCTTTTCCAAAATCGCATGATTAGGCGAAAGTAAGTTACAATTCAGTACCCTATCCTAAAGCTTGCTGTTAGGAGGGAATCTGCATCTTGCAGTGAAAGGGCTTCCAGAGGGGAGTCTAATGAGGGCAAACATTTGATGGTAGCAGCTTCCCTGCGGGAGATACTCTCTTTTCCAAAATCGCATGATTAGGCGAAAGTAAGTTACAATTCAGTACCCTATCCTAAAGCTTGCTGTTAGGACGGAATCTGCAGCTTGCAGTGAAAGCGCTTCCAGAGGGGAGTCCAATGAGGGCAAATATTTGATGGTAGCAGCTTCCCTGCGGGAGATTCTCTCTTTTCCAAAATCGCATTATTAGGCGAAAGTAAGTTACAATTCAGTACCCTATCCTAAAGCTTGCTGTTAGGAGGGAATCTGCAGCTTGCAGTGAAAGCGCTTCCAGAGGGGAGTCCAATGAGGGCAAACATTTGATGGTAGCAGCTTCCCTGCGGGAGATACTCTCTTTGCCAAAATCGCATTATTAGGCGAAAGTAAGTTACAATTCAGTACCCTATCCTAAAGCTTGCTGTTAGGAGGGAATCTGCAGCTTGCAGTGAAAGCGCTTCCAGAGGGGAGTCTAATGAGGGCAAACATTTGATGGTAGCAGCTTCCCTGCGGGAGATACTCTCTTTGCCAAAATCGCATTATTAGGCGAAAGTAAGTTACAATTCAGTACCCTATCCTAAAGCTTGCTGTTAGGAGGGAATCTGCAGCTTGCAGTGAAAGCGCTTCCAGAAGGGAGTCCAATGAGGGCAAACATTTGATGGTAGCAGCTTCCCTGCGGGAGATACTCTCTTTGCCACAATCGCATTATTAGGCGAAAGTAAGTTACAATTCAGTACCCTATCCTAAAGCTTGCTGTTAGGAGGGAATCTGCAGCTTGCAGTGAAAGCGCTTCCAGAGGGGAGTCTAATGAGGGCAAACATTTGATGGTATCAGCTTCCCTGCGGGAGATACTCTCTTTGCCAAAATCGCATGATTAGGCGAAAGTAAGTTACAATTCAGTACCCTATCCTAAAGCTTGCTGTTAGGAGGGAATCTGCAGCTTGCAGTGAAAGCGCTTCCAAAGTGGAGTATAACAAGGGCAAACATTTGATGGTAGCAGCTTCCCTGCGCGAGATATTCTCTTTGCCAATATCGCATTATTAGGCGAAAGTAAGTTACAATTCAGTACCCTATCCTAAAGCTTGCTGTTAGGAGGGAATCTGCAGCTTGCAGTGAAAGCGCTTCCAGAGGGGAGTCCAATGAGGGCAAACATTTGATGGTAGCAGCTTCCCTGCGGGAGATACTCTCTTTGCCAATATCGCATTATTAGGCGAAAGTAAGTTACAATTCAGTACCCTATCCTAAAGCTTGCTGTTAGGAGGGAATCTGCAGCTTGCAGTGAAAGCGCTTCCAGAGGGGAGTCTAACGAGGGCAAACATTTGATGGTAGCAGCTTCCCTGCGGGAGATACTCTCTTTGCCAAAATCGCATTATTAGGCGAAAGTAAGATACAATTCAGTACCTTATCCTAAAGCTTGCTGTTAGGAGGGAATCTGCATCTTGCAGTGAAAGGGCTTCCAGAGGGGAGTCTAATGAGGGCAAACATTTGATGGTAGCAGCTTCCCTGCGGGAGATACTCTCTTTGCCAAAATCACATTATTAGGCGAAAGTAAGGTACAATTCAGTACCCTATCCTAAAGCTTGCTGTTAGGAGGGAATCTGCAGCTTGCAGTGAAAGCGCTTACAGAGGGGAGTCTAATGAGGGCAAACATTTGATGGTAGCAGCTTCCCTGCGGGAGATACTATCTTTGCCAAAATCGCATTATTAGCTGCAGTTAAGTTACAATTCAGTACACTATCCTAAAGCTTGCTGTTAGGAGGGAATCTGCAGCTTGCAGTGAAAGCGCTTCCAGAGGGGAGTCCAATGAGGGCAAACATTTGATGGTAGCAGCTTCCCTGCCGGAGATACTCTCTTTGCCACAATCGCATTATTAGGCGAAAGTAAGGTACAATTCAGTACCCTATCCTAAAGCTTGCTGTTAGGAGGGAATCTGCATCTTGCAGTGAAAGCGCTTCCAGAGGGGAGTCTAATGAGGGCAAACATTTGATGGTAGCAGCTTCCCTGCGGGAGATACTCTCTTTGCCAAAATCGCATTATTAGGCGAAAGTAAGTTACAATTCAGTACCCTATCCTAAAGCTTGCTGTTAGGAGGGAATCTGCAGCTTGCAGTGAAAGCGCTTCCAGAGGGGAGTCTAATGAGGGCAAACATTTGATGGTAGCAGCTTCCCTGCGGGAGATACTCTCTTTGCCAAAATCGCATTATTAGGCGAAAGTAAGTTACAATTCAGTACCCTATCCTAAAGCTTGCTGTTAGGAGGGAATCTGCATCTTGCAGTGAAAGCGCTTCCAGAGGGGAGTCAAATGAGGGCAAACATTTGATGGTAGCAGCTTCCCTGCGGGAGATACTCTCTTTTCCAAAATCGCATTATTAGGCGAAAGTGCGTTACAATTCAGTACCCTATCCTAAAGCTTGCTGTTAGGAGGGAATCTGCATCTTGCAGTGAAAGCGCTTCCAGAGGGGAGTCTAATTAGGGCAAACATTTGATGGCAGCAGCTTCCCTGCGGGAGATACTATCTTTGCCAATATCGCATTATTAGCTGCAGTTAAGTTACAATTCAGTACCCTATCCTAAAGCTTGCTGTTAGGAGGGAATCTGTAGCTTGCAGTGAAAGCGCTTCCAGAGGGGAGTCCAATGAGGGCAAACATTTGATGGTAGCAGCTTCCCTGCGGGAGATACTCTCTTTGCCAAAATCGCATTATTAGGTGAAAGTAAGTTACAATTCAGTACCCTATCCTAAAGCTTGCTGTTAGGAGGGAATCTGCATCTTGCAGTGAAAGCGCTTCCAGAGGGGAGTCTAATGAGGGCAAACATTTGATGGTAGCAGCTTCCCTGCGGGAGATACTCTCTTTGCCAAAATCGCATTATTAGGCGAAAGTAAGTTACAATTCAGTACCCTATCCTAAAGCTTGCTGTTAGGAGCGAATCTGCATCTTGCAGTGAAAGCGCTTCCAGAGGGGAGTCTAATGAGGGCAAACATTTGATGGTAGCAGCTTCCCTGCAGGAGATACTCTCTTTGCCAAAATCGCATTATTAGGCGAAAGTAAGTTACAATTCAGTACCCTATCCTAAAGCTTGCTGTTAGGAGGGAATCTGCATCTTGCAGTGAAAGCGCTTCCAGAGGGGAGTCTAATGAGGGCAAACATTTGATGGTAGCAGCTTCCCTGCGGGAGATACTCTCTTTGCCAAAATCGCATTATTAGGCGAAAGTAAGTTACAATTCAGTACCCTATCCTAAAGCTTGCTGTTAGGAGGGAATCTGCAGCTTGCAGTGAAAGCGCTTCCAGAGGGGAGTCTAACGAGGGCAAACATTTGATGGTAGCAGCTTCCCTGCGGGAGATACTCTCTTTGCCAAAATCGCATTATTAGGCGAAAGTAAGTTACAATTCAGTACCCTATCAAAAAGCTTGCTGTTAGGAGGGAATCTGCAGCTTGCAGTGAAAGCGCTTCCAGAGGGGAGTCCAATGAGGGCAAACATTTGATGGTAGCAGCTTCCCTGCGGGAGATACTCACTTTGCCAAAATCGCATTATGAGATGCAGTTAAGTTACAATTCAGTACCCTATCCTAAATCTTGCTGTTAGGAGGGAATCTGCATCTTGCAGTGAAAGGGCTTCCAGAGGGGAGTCTAATGAGGGCAAACATTTGATGGTAGCAGCTTCCCTGCGGGAGATACTCTCTTTGCCATAATCAAATTATTAGGCGAAATTAAGGTACAATTCAGTACCCTATCCTAAAGCTTGCTGTTAGGAGGGAATCTGCAGCTTGCAGTGAAAGCGCTTCCAGAGGGGAGTCTAATGAGGGCAAACATTTGATGGTAGCTGCTTCCCTGCGGGAGATACTATCTTTGCTAAAATCGCATTATTAGCTGCAGTTAAGTTACAATTCAGTACACTATCCTAAAGCTTGCTGTTAGGAGGGAATCTGCAGCTTGCAGTGAAAGCGCTTCCAGAGGGGAGTCCAATGAGGGCAAACATTTGATGGTAGCAGCTTCCCTGCGGGAGATACTCTCTTTGCCACAATCGCATTATTAGGCGAAAGTAAGTTACAATTCAGTACCCTATCCTAAAGCTTGCTGTTAGGAGGGAATCTGCATCTTGCAGTGAAAGCGCTTCCAGAGGGGAGTCTAACGAGGGCAAACATTTGATGGTAGCAGCTTCCCTGCGGGAGATACTCTCTTTGCCACAATCGCATTATTAGGCGAAAGTAAGTTACAATTCAGTACCCTATCCTAAAGCTTGCTGTTAGGAGTGAATCTGCATCTTGCAGTGAAAGCGCTTCCAGAGGGGAGTCAAATGAGGGCAAACATTTGATGGTAGCAGCTTCCCTGCGGGAGATACTCTCTTTTCCAAAATCGCATTATTAGGCGAAAGTGAGTTACAATTCAGTACCCTATCCTAAAGCTTGCTGTTAGGAGGGAATCTGCAGCTTGCAGTGAAAGCGCTTCCAGAGGGGAGTCTAATGAGGGCAAACATTTGATGGTAGCAGCTTCCCTGCGGGAGATACTCTCTTTGCCAAAATCGCATTATTAGGCGAAAGTAAGTTACAATTCAGTACCCTATCCTAAAGCTTGCTGTTAGGAGGGAATCTGCATCTTGCAGTGAAAGCGCTTCCAGAGGGGAGTCCAATGAGGGCAAACATTTGATGGTAGCAGCTTCCCTGCGGGAGATACTCTCTTTGCCAAAATCGCATTATTAGGGGAAAGTAAGTTACAATTCAGTACCCTATCCTAAAGCTTGCTGTTAGGAGGGAATCTGCAGCTTGCAGTGAAAGCGCTTCCAGAGGGGAGTCTAATGAGGGCAAACATTTGATGGTAGCAGCTTCCCTGCGGAAGATACTCTCTTTGCCAAAATCGCCTTATTAGCCGCAGTTAAGTTACAATTCAGTACCCTATCCTAAAGCTTGCTGTTAGGAGGGAATCTGCAGCTTGCAGTGAAAGCGCTTCCAGAGGGGGGTCCAATGAGGGCAAACATTTGATGGTAGCAGCTTCTCTGCGGGAGATACTCTCTTTGCCAAATCGCATTATTAGGCGAAAGTAAGTTACAATTCAGTACCCTATCCTAAAGCTTGCTGTTAGGAGGGAATCTGCAGCTTGCAGTGAAAGCGCTTCCAGAGGGGAGTCTAACGAGGGCAAACATTTGATGGTAGCAGCTTCCCTGCGGGAGATACTCTCTTTTCCAAAATCGCATTCTTAGGCAAAAGTAAGTTACAATTCAGTGCCCTATCCTAAAGCTTGCTGTTAGGAGGGAATCTGCAGCTTGAAGTAAAAACGCTTCCAGAGGGGAGTCTAATGAGGGAAACATTTGATGGTAGCAGCTTCCCTGCGGGAGATACTCTCTTTGCCAAAATCGCATTATTAGGCGAAAGTAAGTTACAATTCAGTACCCTATCCTAAAGCTTGCTGTTAGGAGGGAATCTGCAGCGTGCAGTGAAAGCGCTTCCAGAGGGGAGTCCAATGAGGGCAAACATTTGATGGTAGCAGCTTCCCTGCGGGAGATACTCTCTTTGCCACAATCGCATTATTAGCTGCAGTTAAGTTACAATTAAGTACCCCATCCTAAAGCTTGCTGTTAGGAGGGAATCTGCAGCTTGCAGTGAAAGCGCTTCCAGAGGGGAGTCTAACGAGGGCAAACATTTGATGGTAGCAGCTTCCCTGCGGGAGATACTCTCTTTGCCAAAATCGCATTATTAGGCGAAAGTAAGTTACAATTCAGTACCCTATCCTAAAGCTTGCTGTTAGGAGGGAATCTGCAGCTTGCAGTGAAAGCGCTTCCAGAGGGGAGTCTAATGAGGGCAAACATTTGATGGTAGCAGCTTCCCTGCGGGAGATACTCTCTTTGCCAAAATCGCATTATTAGGCGAAAGTAAGTTACAATTCAGTACCCTATCCTAAAGCTTGCTGTTAGGAGGGAATCTGCATCTTGCAGTGAAAGCGCTTCCAGAGGGGAGTCTAATGAGGGCAAACATTTGATGGTAGCAGCTTCCCTGCGGGAGATACTCTCTTTGCCAAAATCGCATTATTAGGCGAAAGTAAGTTACAATTCAGTACCCTATCAAAAAGCTTGCTGTTAGGAGGGAATCTGCAGCTTGCAGTGAAAGCGCTTCCAGAGGGGAGTCTAATGAGGGCAAACATTTGATGGTAGCAGCTTCCCTGCGGGAGATACTCTCTTTGCCAAAATCGCATTATTAGTCGAAAGTAAGTTACAATTCAGTACCCTATCCTAAAGCTTGCTGTTAGGAGGGAATCTGCAGCTTGCAGTGAAAGCACTTCCAGAGGGGAGTCTAATGAGGGCAAACATTTGATGGTAGCAGCTTCCCTGCGGGAGATACTCTCTTTGCCAAATCGCATTAGTAGGCGAAAGTAAGTTACAATTCAGTACCCTATCCTAAAGCTTGCTGTTAGGAGGGAATCTGCATCTTGCAGTGAAAGCGCTTCCAGAGGGGAGTCAAATGAGGGCAAACATTTGATGGTAGCAGCTTCCCTGCGGGAGATACTCTCTTTTCCAAAATCGCATTATTAGTCGAAAGTGAGTTACAATTCAGTACCCTATCCTAAAGCTTGCTGTTAGGAGGGAATCTGCAGCTTGCAGTGAAAGCGCTTCCAGAGGGGAGTCTAATGAGGGCAAACATTTGATGGTAGCAGCTTCCCTGCGGGAGATACTCTCTTTGCCAAAATCGCATTATTAGGCGAAAGTAAGTTACAATTCAGTACCCTATCCTAAAGCTTGCTGTTAGGAGGGAATCTGCATCTTGCAGTGAAAGCGCTTCCAGAGGGGAGTCCAATGAGGGCAAACATTTGATGGTAGCAGCTTCCCTGCGGGAGATACTCTCTTTTCCAAAATCGCATTATTAGGCGAAAGTAAGTTACAATTCAGTACCCTATCCTAAAGCTTGCTGTTAGGAGGGAATCTGCAGCTTGCAGTGAAAGCGCTTCCAGAGGGGAGTCTAATGAGGGCAAACATTTGATGGTAGCAGCTTCCCTGCGGGAGATACTCTCTTTGCCAAAATCGCATTATTAGCCGCAGTTAAGTTACAATTCAGTACCCTATCCTAAAGCTTGCTGTTAGGAGGGAATCTGCAGCTTGCAGTGAAAGCGCTTCCAGAGGGGGGTCCAATGAGGGCAAACATTTGATGGTAGCAGCTTCCCTGCGGGAGATACTCTCTTTGCCAAATCGCATTATTAGGCGAAAGTAAGTTACAATTCAGTACCCTATCCTAAAGCTTGCTGTTAGGAGGGAATCTGCAGCTTGCAGTGAAAGCGCTTCCAGAGGGGAGTCTAACGAGGGCAAACATTTGATGGTAGCAGCTTCCCTGCGGGAGATACTCTCTTTGCCAAAATCGCATTATTAGGCGAAAGTAAGTTACAATTCAGTACCCTATCCTAAAGCTTGCTGTTAGGAGGGAATCTGCATCTTGCAGTGAAAGCGCTTCCAGAGGGGAGTCTAATGAGGGCAAACATTTGATGGTAGCAGCTTCCCTGCGGGAGATACTCTCTTTGCCAAATCGCATTATTAGGCGAAAGTAAGTTACAATTCAGTACCCTATCCTAAAGCTTGCTGTTAGGAGGGAATCTGCAGCTTGCAGTGAAAGCGCTTCCAGAGGGGAGTCAAATGAGGGCAAACATTTGATGGTAGCAGCTTCCCTGCGGGAGATACTCTCTTTTCCATAATCGCATTATTATGCGAAAGTGAGTTACAATTCAGTACCCTATCCTAAAGCTTGCTGTTAGGAGGGAATCTGCAGCTTGCAGTGAAAGCGCTTCCAGAGGGGAGTCTAACGAGGGCAAACATTTGATGGTAGCAGCTTCCCTGCGGGAGATACTCTCTTTACCAAAATCGCATTCTTAGGCAAAAGTAAGTTACAATTCAGTGCCCTATCCTAAAGCTTGCTGTTAGGAGGGAATCTGCAGCTTGAAGTAAAAACGCTTCCAGAGGGGAGTCTAATGAGGGAAACATTTGATGGTAGCAGCTTCCCTGCGGGAGATACTCTCTTTGCCAAAATCGCATTATTAACTGCAGTTAAGTTAAAATTCAGTACCCTATCCTAAAGCTTGCTGTTAGGAGGGAATCTGCAGCGTGCAGTGAAAGCGCTTCCAGAGGGGAGTCCAATGAGGGCAAACATTTGATGGTAGCAGCTTCCCTGCGGGAGATACTCTCTTTGCCAAAATCGCATTATTAGGCGAAAGTAAGTTACAATTCAGTACCCTATCCTAAAGCTTGCTGTTAGGAGGGAATCTGCAGCTTGCAGTGAAAGCGCTTCCAGAGGGGAGTCTAACGAGGGCAAACATTTGATGGTAGCAGCTTCCCTGCGGGAGATACTCTCTTTACAAAAATCGCATTATTAGGCAAAAGTAAGTTACAATTCAGTGCCCTATCCTAAAGCTTGCTGTTAGGAGGGAATCTGCCGCTTGAAGTAAAAAGGCTTCCAGAGGGGAGTCAAATGAGGGCAAACATTTGATGGTAGCAGCTTCCCTGCGGGAGATACTCTCTTTGCCAAAATCGCATTATTAGGCGAAAGAAAGTTCAATTCAGTACCCTATCCTAAAGCTTGCTGTTAGGAGGGAATCTGCATCTTGCAGTGAAAGCGCTTCCAGAGGGGAGTCTAATGAGGGCAAACATTTGATGGTAGCAGCTTCCCTGCGGGAGATACTCTCTTTTCCAAAATCGCATTATTAGGCGAAAGTGAGTTACAATTCAGTACCCTATCCTAAAGCTTGCTGTTAGGAGGGAATCTGCATCTTGCAGTGAAAGCGCTTCCAGAGGGGAGTCTAATGAGGGCAAACATTTGATGGTAGCAGCTTCCCTGCGGGAGATACTCTCTTTGCCAAAATCGCATTATTAGGCGAAAGTAAGTTACAATTCAGTACCCTATCCTAAAGCTTGCTGTTAGGAGGGAATCTGCAGCTTGCAGTGAAAGCGCTTCCAGAGGGGAGTCTAACGAGGGCAAACATTTGATGGTAGCAGCTTCCCTGCGGGAGATACTCTCTTTGCCAAAATCGCATTATTAGGCGAAAGTAAGTTACAATTCAGTACCCTATCAAAAAGCTTGCTGTTAGGAGGGAATCTGCAGCTTGCAGTGAAAGCGCTTCCAGAGGGGAGTCCAATGAGGGCAAACATTTGATGGTAGCAGCTTCCCTGCGGGAGATACTCACTTTGCCAAAATCGCATTATGAGATGCAGTTAAGTTACAATTCAGTACCCTATCCTAAATCTTGCTGTTAGGAGGGAATCTGCATCTTGCAGTGAAAGGGCTTCCAGAGGGGAGTCTAATGAGGGCAAACATTTGATGGTAGCAGCTTCCCTGCGGGAGATACTCTCTTTGCCAAAATCGCATTATTAGGCGAAATTAAGGTACAATTCAGTACCCTATCCTAAAGCTTGCTGTTAGGAGGGAATCTGCAGCTTGCAGTGAAAGCACTTCCAGAGGGGAGTCTAATGACGGCAAACATTTGATGGTAGCAGCTTCCCTGCGGGAGATACTATCTTTGCTAAAATCGCATTATTAGCTGCAGTTAAGTTACAATTCAGTACACTATCCTAAAGCTTGCTGTTAGGAGGGAATCTGCAGCTTGCAGTGAAAGCGCTTCCAGAGGGGAGTCCAATGAGGGCAAACATTTGATGGTAGCAGCTTCCCTGCGGGAGATACTCTCTTTGCCACAATCGCATTATTAGGCGAAAGTAAGTTACAATTCAGTACCCTATCCTAAAGCTTGCTGTTAGGAGGGAATCTGCATCTTGCAGTGAAAGCGCTTCCAGAGGGGAGTCAAATGAGGGCAAACATTTGATGGTAGCAGCTTCCCTGCGGGAGATACTCTCTTTTCCAAAATCGCATTATTAGGCGAAAGTGAGTTACAATTCAGTACCCTATCCTAAAGCTTGCTGTTAGGAGGGAATCTGCAGCTTGCAGTGAAAGCGCTTCCAGAGGGGAGTCTAATGAGGGCAAACATTTGATGGTAGCAGCTTCCCTGCGGGAGATACTCTCTTTGCCAAAATCGCATTATTAGGCGAAAGTAAGTTACAATTCAGTACCCTATCCTAAAGCTTGCTGTTAGGAGGGAATCTGCAGCTTGCAGTGAAAGCGCTTCCAGAGGGGAGTCCAATGAGGGCAAACATTTGATGGTAGCAGCTTCCCTGCGGGAGATACTCTCTTTGCCAAAATCGCATTATTAGGCGAAAGTAAGTTACAATTCAGTACCCTATCCTAAAGCTTGCTGTTAGGAGGGAATCTGCAGCTTGCAGTGAAAGCGCTTCCAGAGGGGAGTCTAATGAGGGCAAACATTTGATGGTAGCAGCTTCCCTGCGGGAGATACTCTCTTTGCCAAAATCGCCTTATTAGCCGCAGTTAAGTTACAATTCAGTACCCTATCCTAAAGCTTGCTGTTAGGAGGGAATCTGCAGCTTGCAGTGAAAGCGCTTCCAGAGGGCGGTCCAATGAGGGCAAACATTTGATGGTAGCAGCTTCTCTGCGGGAGATACTCTCTTTGCCAAATCGCATTATTAGGCGAAAGTAAGTTACAATTCAGTACCCTATCCTAAAGCTTGCTGTTAGGAGGGAATCTGCAGCTTGCAGTGAAAGCGCTTCCAGAGGGGAGTCTAACGAGGGCAAACATTTGATGGTAGCAGCTTCCCTGCGGGAGATACTCTCTTTTCCAAAATCGCATTCTTAGGCAAAAGTAAGTTACAATTCAGTGCCCTATCCTAAAGCTTGCTGTTAGGAGGGAATCTGCAGCTTGAAGTAAAAACGCTTCCAGAGGGGAGTCTAATGAGGGAAACATTTGATGGTAGCAGCTTCCCTGCGGGAGATACTCTCTTTGCCAAAATCGCATTATTAACTGCCGTTAAGTTACAATTCAGTACCCTATCCTAAAGCTTGCTGTTAGGAGGGAATCTGCAGCGTGCAGTGAAAGCGCTTCCAGAGGGGAGTCAAATGAGGGCAAACATTTGATGGTAGCAGCTTCCCTGCGGGAGATACTCTCTTTGCCACAATCGCATTATTAGCTGCAGTTAAGATACAATTAAGTACCCTATCCTAAAGCTTGCTGTTAGGAGGGAATCTGCAGCTTGCAGTGAAAGCGCTTCCAGAGGGGAGTCTAACGAGGGCAAACATTTGATGGTAGCAGCTTCCCTGCGGGAGATACTCTCTTTTCCAAAATCGCATTATTAGGCGAAAGTAAGTTACAATTCAGTACCCTATCCTAAAGCTTGCTGTTAGGAGGGAATCTGCAGCTTGCAGTGAAAGCGCTTCCAGAGGGGAGTCTAATGAGGGCAAACATTTGATGGTAGCAGCTTCCCTGCGGGAGATACTCTCTTTGCCAAAATCGCATTATTAGCCGCAGATAATTTACAATTCAGTACCCTATCCTAAAGCTTGCTGTTAGGAGGGAATCTGCATCTTGCAGTGAAAGCGCTTCCAGAGGGGAGTCAAATGAGGGCAAACATTTGATGGTAGCAGCTTCCCTGAGGGAGATACTCTCTTTGCCAAAATCGCATTATTAGTCGAAAGTGAGTTACAATTCAGTACCCTATCCTAAAGCTTGCTGTTAGGAGGGAATCTGCAGCTTGCAGTGAAAGCGCTTCCAGAGGGGAGTCTAATGAGGGCAAACATTTGATGGTAGCAGCTTCCCTGCGGGAGATACTCTCTTTGCCAAAATCGCATTATTAGGCGAAAGTAAGTTACAATTCAGTACCCTATCCTAAAGCTTGCTGTTAGGAGGGAATCTGCATCTTGCAGTGAAAGCGCTTCCAGAGGGGAGTCCAATGAGGGCAAACATTTGATGGTAGCAGCTTCCCTGCGGGAGATACTCTCTTTTCCAAAATCGCATTATGAGGCGAAAGTAAGTTACAATTCAGTACCCTATCCTAAAGCTTGCTGTTAGGAGGGAATCTGCAGCTTGCAGTGAAAGCGCTTCCAGAGGGGAGTCTAATGAGGGCAAACATTTGATGGTAGCAGCTTCCCTGCGGGAGATACTCTCTTTGCCAAAATCGCATTATTAGCCGCAGTTAAGTTACAATTCAGTACCCTATCCTAAAGCTTGCTGTTAGGAGGGAATCTGCAGCTTGCAGTGAAAGCGCTTCCAGAGGAGGGTCCAATGAGGGCAAACATTTGATGGTAGCAGCTTCCCTGCGGGAGACACTCTCTTTGCCAAATCGCATTATTAGGCGAAAGTAAGTTACAATTCAGTACCCTATCCTAAAGCTTGCTGTTAGGAGGGAATCTGCATCTTGCAGTGAAAGCGCTTCCAGAGGGGAGTCTAACGAGGGCAAACATTTGATGGTAGCAGCTTCCCTGCGGGAGATACTCTCTTTGCCAAAATCGCATTATTAGGCGAAAGTAAGTTACAATTCAGTACCCTATCCTAAAGCTTGCTGTTAGGAGGGAATCTGCATCTTGCAGTGAAAGCGCTTCCAGAGGGGAGTCTAATGAGGGCAAACATTTGATGGTAGCAGCTTCCCTGCGGGAGATACTCTCTTTGCCAAATCGCATTATTAGGCGAAAGTAAGTTACAATTCAGTACCCTATCCTAAAGCTTGCTGTTAGGAGGGAATCTGCAGCTTGCAGTGAAAGCGCTTCCAGAGGGGAGTCTAACGAGGGCAAACATTTGATGGTAGCAGCTTCCCTGCGGGAGATACTCTCTTTGCCAAAATCGCATTATTAACTGCAGTTAAGTTACAATTCAGTACCCTATCCTAAAGCTTGCTGTTAGGAGGGAATCTGCAGCGTGCAGTGAAAGCGCTTCCAGAGGGGAGTCCAATGAGGGCAAACATTTGATGGTAGCAGCTTCCCTGCGGGAGATACTCTCTTTGCCACAATCTCATTATTAGCTGCAGTTAAGTTACAATTCAGTACCCTATCCTAAAGCTTGCTGTTAGGAGGGAATCTGCATCTTGCAGTGAAAGCGCTTCCAGAGGGGAGTCTAACGAGGGCAAACATTTGATGGTAGCAGCTTCCCTGCGGGAGATACTCTCTTTTCCAAAATCGCATTATTAGGCGAATGTAAGTTACAATTCAGTACCCTATCCTAAAGCTTGCTGTTAGGAGGGAATCTGCAGCTTGCAGTGAAAGCGCTTCCAGAGGGGAGTCTAATGAGGGCAAACATTTGATGGTAGCAGCTTCCCTGCGGGAGATACTCTCTTTGCCAAAATCGCATTATTAGCCGCAGATAATTTACAATTCAGTACCCTATCCTAAAGCTTGCTGTTAGGAGGGAATCTGCAGCTTGCAGTGAAAGCGCTTCCAGAGGGGAGTCTAATGAGGGCCAATATTTGATGGTAGCAGCTTCCCTGCGGGAGATATTCTCTTTGCCAAAATCGCATTATTAGCCGCAGTTAAGATACAATTCAGTACCCGATCCTAAAGCTTGCTGTTAGGAGGGAATCTGCAGCTTGCAGTGAAGGCGCTTCCAGAGGGGAGTCTAATGAGGGCAAACATTTAATGGTAGCAGCTTCCCTGCGGGAGATATTCTCTTTTCCAAAATCGCATGATTAGCCGCAATTAAGTTACAATTCAGTACCCTATCCTAAGGCTTGCTGTTAGGTAGTGAATCTGCAGCTTGCAGTGAAAGCGCTTCCAGAGGGGAGTCTAACGAGGGCAAACATTTGATGGTAGCAGCTTCCCTGCGGGAGATACTCTCTTTGCCAAAATCGCATTATTAGGCGAAAGTAAGTTACAATTCAGTACCCTATCCTAAAGCTTGCTGTTAGGAGGGAATCTGCAGCTTGCAGTGAAAGCGCTTCCAGAGGGGAGTCTAATGAGGGCAAACATTTGATGGTAGCAGCTTCCCTGCGGGAGATACTCTCTTTGCCAAAATCGCATTATTAGGCGAAAGTAAGTTACAATTCAGTACCCTATCCTAAAGCTTGCTGTTAGGAGGGAATCTGCAGCTTGCAGTGAAAGCGCTTCCAGAGGGGAGTCTAACGAGGGCAAACATTTGATGGTAGCAGCTTCCCTGCGGGAGATACTCTCTTTACCAAAATCGCATTCTTAGGCAAAAGTAAGTTACAATTCAGTGCCCTATCCTAAAGCTTGCTGTTAGGAGGGAATCTGCAGCTTGAAGTAAAAACGCTTCCAGAGGGGAGTCTAATGAGGGAAACATTTGATGGTAGCAGCTTCCCTGCGGGAGATACTCTCTTTGCCAAAATCGCATTATTAACTGCAGTTAAGTTACAATTCAGTACCCTATCCTAAAGCTTGCTGTTAGGAGGGAATCTGCAGCGTGCAGTGAAAGCGCTTCCAGAGGGGAGTCCAATGAGGGCAAACATTTGATGGTAGCAGCTTCCCTGCGGGAGATACTCTCTTTGCCAAAATCGCATTATTAGCTGCAGTTAAGTTACAATTCAGTACCCTATCCTAAAGCTTGCTGTTAGGAGGGAATCTGCATCTTGCAGTGAAAGCGCTTCCAGAGGGGAGTCCAATGAGGGCAAACATTTGATGGTAGCAGCTTCCCTGCGGGAGATACTCTCTTTGCCATAATCGCATTATTAGGCGAAAGTAAGTTACAATTCAGTACCCTATCCTAAAGCTTGCTGTTAGGAGGGAATCTGCAGCTTGCAGTGAAAGCGCTTCCAGAGGGGAGTCTAACGAGGGCAAACATTTGATGGTAGCAGCTTCCCTGCGGGAGATACTCTCTTTACCAAAATCGCATTATTAGGCAAAAGTAAGTTACAATTCAGTGCCCTATCCTAAAGCTTGCTGTTAGGAGGGAATCTGCCGCTTGAAGTAAAAAGGCTTCCAGAGGGGAGTCAAATGAGGGCAAACATTTGATGGTAGCAGCTTCCCTGCGGGAGATACTCTCTTTGCCAAAATCGCATTATTAGGCGATATAAAGTTCAATTCAGTACCCTATCCTAAAGCTTGCTGTTAGGAGGGAATCTGCAGCGTGCAGTGAAAGCGCTTCCAGAGGGGAGTCCAATGAGGGCAAACATTTGATGGTAGCAGCTTCCCTGCGGGAGATACTCTCTTTGCCACAATCGCATTATTAGCTGCAGTTAAGTTACAATTCAGTACCCAATCCTAAAGCTTGCTGTTAGGAGGGAATCTGCAGCTTGCAGTGAAAGCGCTTCCAGAGGGGAGTCTAATGAGGGCAAACATTTGATGGTAGCAGCTTCCCTGCGGGAGATACTCTCTTTTCCAAAATCGCATTATTAGGCGAAAGTGAGTTACAATTCAGTACCCTATCCTAAAGCTTGCTGTTAGGAGGGAATCTGCATCTTGCAGTGAAAGCGCTTCCAGAGGGGAGTCTAATGAGGGCAAACATTTGATGGTAGCAGCTTCCCTGCGGGAGATACTCTCTTTGCCAAAATCGCATTATTAGGCGAAAGTAAGTTACAATTCAGTACCCTATCCTAAAGCTTGCTGTTAGGAGGGAATCTGCAGCTTGCAGTGAAAGCGCTTCCAGAGGGGAGTCTAACGAGGGCAAACATTTGATGGTAGCAGCTTCCCTGCGGGAGATACTCTCTTTGCCAAAATCGCATTATTAGCCGCAGATAATTTACAATTCAGTACCCTATCCTAAAGCTTGCTGTTAGGAGGGAATCTGCATCTTGCAGTGAAAGGGCTTCCAGAGGGGAGTCTAATGAGGGCAAACATTTGATGGTAGCAGCTTCCCTGCGGGAGATACTCTCTTTGCCAAAATCGAATTATTAGGCGAAATTAAGGTACAATTCAGTACCCCATCCTAAAGCTTGCTGTTAGGAGGGAATCTGCATCTTGCAGTGAAAGCGCTTCCAGAGGGGAGTCTAATGAGGGCAAACATTTGATGGTAGCTGCTTCCCTGCGGGAGATACTATCTTTGCCAAAATCGCATTATTAGCTGCAGTTAAGTTACAATTCAGTACCCTATCCTAAAGCTTGCTGTTAGGAGGGAATCTGCAGCTTGCAGTGAAAGCGCTTCCAGAGGGGAGTCCAATGAGGGCAAACATTTGATGGTAGCAGCTTCCCTGCGGGAGATACTCTCTTTGCCACAATCGCATTATTAGGCGAAAGTAAGTTACAATTCAGTACCCTATCCTAAAGCTTGCTGTTAGGAGGGAATCTGCAGCTTGCAGTGAAAGCGCTTCCAGAGGGGAGTCTAACGAGGGCAAACATTTGATGGTAGCAGCTTCCCTGCGGGAGATACTCTCTTTGCCACAATCGCATTATTAGGCGAAAGTAAGTTACAATTCAGTACCCTATCCTAAAGCTTGCTGTTAGGAGCGAATCTGCATCTTGCAGTGAAAGCGCTTCCAGAGGGTAGTCTAATGAGGGCAAACATTTGATGGTAGCAGCTTCCCTGCGGGAGATACTCTCTTTGCCAAATCGCATTATGAGATGCAGTTAAGTTACAATTCAGTACCCTATCCTAAATCTTGCTGTTAGGAGGGAATCTGCATCTTGCAGTGAAAGGGCTTCCAGAGGGGAGTCTAATGAGGGCAAACATTTGATGGTAGCAGCTTCCCTGCGGGAGATACTCTCTTTGCCAAAATCGCATTATTAGCTGCAGTTAAGTTACAATTCAGAACCCTATCCTAAAGCTTGCTGTTAGGAGGGAATCTGCAGCTTGCAGTGAAAGCGCTTCCAGAGGGGAGTCCAATGAGGGCAAACATTTGATGGTAGCAGCTTCCCTGCGGGAGATACTCTCTTTGCCACAATCGCATTATTAGGCGAAAGTAAGTTACAATTCAGTACCCTATCCTAAAGCTTGCTGTTAGGAGGGAATCTGCAGCTTGCAGTGAAAGCGCTTCCAGAGGGGAGTCTAACGAGGGCAAACATTTGATGGTAGCAGCTTCCCTGCGGGAGATACTCTCTTTGCCACAATCGCATTATTAGGCGAAAGTAAGTTACAATTCAGTACCCTATCCTAAAGCTTGCTGTTAGGAGCGAATCTGCATCTTGCAGTGAAAGCGCTTCCAGAGGGGAGTCTAATGAGGGCAAACATTTGATGGTAGCAGCTTCCCTGCGGGAGATACTCTCTTTGCCAAATCGCATTATTAGGCGAAAGTAAGTTACAATTCAGTACCCTATCCTAAAGCTTGCTGTTAGGAGGGAATCTGCATCTTGCAGTGAAAGCGCTTCCAGAGGGGAGTCAAATGAGGGCAAACATTTGATGGTAGCAGCTTCCCTGCGGGAGATACTCTCTTTTCCAAAATCGCATTATTAGGCGAAAGTAAGTTACAATTCAGTACCCTATCCTAAAGCTTGCTGTTAGGAGGGAATCTGCAGCTTGCAGTGAAATCTCTTCCAGAGGGGAGTCTAATGAGGGCAAACATTTGATGGTAGCAGCTTCCCTGCGGGAGATACTCTCTTTGCCAAAATCGCATTATTAGGCGAAAGTAAGTTACAATTCAGTACCCTATCCTAAAGCTTGCTGTTAGGAGGGAATCTGCATCTTGCAGTGAAAGCGCTTCCAGAGGGGAGTCCAATGAGGGCAAACATTTGATGGTAGCAGCTTCCCTGCGGGAGATACTCTCTTTTCCAAAATCGCATTATTAGGGGAAAGTAAGTTACAATTCAGTACCCTATCCTAAAGCTTGCTGTTAGGAGGGAATCTGCAGCTTGCAGTGAAAGCGCTTCCAGAGGGGAGTCTAATGAGGGCAAACATTTGATGGTAGCAGCTTCCCTGCGGGAGATACTCTCTTTGCCAAAATCGCCTTATTAGCCGCAGTTAAGTTACAATTCAGTACCCTATCCTAAAGCTTGCTGTTAGGAGGGAATCTGCAGCTTGCAGTGAAAGGGCTTCCAGAGGGGGGTCCAATGAGGTCAAAGATTTGATGGTAGCAGCTTCTCTGCGGGAGATACTCTCTTTGCCAAATCGCATTATAAGGCGAAAGTAAGTTACAATTCAGTACCCTATCCTAAAGCTTGCTGTTAGGAGGGAATCTGCAGCTTGCAGTGAAAGCGCTTCCAGAGGGGAGTCTAACGAGGGCAAACATTTGATGGTAGCAGCTTCCCTGCGGGAGATATTCTCTTTGCCAAAATCGCATTGTTAGCTGCAGTTAAGTTACAATTCAGTACCCTATCCTAAAGCTTGCTGTTAGGAGGGAATCTGCAGCTTGCAGTGTAAGCGCTTCCAAAGGGGAGTATAACAAGGGCAAACATTTGATGGTAGCAGCTTCCCTGCGGGAGATATTCTATTTGCCATTATCGCATTATTAGGCGAAAGTAAGTTACAATTCAGTACCCTATCCTAAAGCTTGCTGTTAGGAGGGAATCTGCAGCTTGCAGTGAAAGCGCTTCCAGAGGGGAGTCCAATGAGGGCAAACATTTGATGGTAGCAGCTTCCCTGCGGGAGATACTCTCTTTGCCAAAATCGTATTATTAGGCGAAAGTAAGTTACAATTCAGTACCCTATCCTAAAGCTTGCTGTTAGGAGGGAATCTGCAGCTTGCAGTGAAAGCGCTTCCAGAGGGGAGTCTAATGAGGGCAAACATTTGATGGTAGCAGCTTCCCTGCGGGAGATACTCTCTTTGCCAAAATCGCTTTATTAGGCAAAAGTAAGTTACAATTCAGTACCTTATCCTAAAGCTTGCTGTTAGGAGGGAATCTGCAGCTTGAAGTAAAAACGCTTCCAGAGGGGAGTCTAATGAGGGTAAACATTTGATAGTAGTAGCTTCCCTGCGGGAGATACTCTCTTTGCCAAAATCTCATTATTAACTGCAGTTAAGTTACAATTCAGTACCCTATCCTAAAGCTTGCTGTTAGGAGGGAATCTGCAGCTTGCAGTGAAAGCGCTTCCAGAGGGGAGTCCAATGAGGGCAAACATTTGATGGTAGCAGCTTCCCTGCGGGCGATACTCTCTTTGCCAAAATCGCATTATTAGGCGAAAGTAAGTTACAATTCAGTACCCTATCCTAAAGCTTGCTGTTAGGAGGGAATCTGCAGCTTGCAGTGAAAGCGCTTCCAGAGGGTAGTATAATGAGGGAAAACATTTGATGGTAGCAGCTTCCCTGCGGGAGATACTCTCTTTTCCAAAATCGCATAATTAGGCGAAAGTAAGTTACAATTCAGTACCCTATCCTAAAGCTTGCTGTTAGGAGGGAATCTGCAGCTTGCAGTGAAAGCGCTTCCAGAGGGGAGTCTAACGAGGGCAAACATTTGATGGTAGCAGCTTCCCTGCGGAAGATACTCTCTTTGACAAAATCGCATTATTACCTGCAGTTAAGTTACAATTCAGTACCCTATCCTAAAGCTTGCTGTTAGGAGGGAATCTGCAGCTTGCAGTGAAAGCGCTTCCAGAGGGGAGTCTAATGAGGGCAAACATTTAATGGTAGCAGCTTCCCTGCGGGAGATATTCTCTTTTCCAAAATCGCATGATTAGCCGCAATTAAGTGACAATTCAGTACCCTATCCTAAGGCTTGCTGTTAGGTAGTGAATCTGCAGCTTGCAGTGAAAGCGCTTCCAGAGGGGAGTCTAACGAGGGCAAACATTTGATGGTAGCAGCTTCCCTGCGGGAGATACTCTCTTTGCCAAAATCGCATTATTAGGCGAAAGTAAGTTACAATTCAGTACCCTATCCTAAAGCTTGCTGTTAGGAGGGAATCTGCATCTTGCAGTGAAAGCGCTTCCAGAGGGGAGTCTAATGAGGGCAAACATTTGATGGTAGCAGCTTCCCTGCGGGAGATACTCTCTTAGCTAAAATCGCATTATTAGCTGCAGTTAAGTTACAATTCAGTACCCTATCCTAAAGCTTGCTGTTAGGAGGGAATCTGCAGCTTGCAGTGAAAGCGCTTCCAGAGGGGAGTCTAATGAGGGCAAACATTTGATGGTAGCAGCTTCCCTGCGGGAGATACTCTCTTTGCCAAAATCGCATTATTAGGCGAAAGTAAGTTACAATTCAGTACCCTATCCTAAAGCTTGCTGTTAGGAGGGAATCTGCATCTTGGAGGGAAAGCGCTTCCAGAGGGGAGTCTAATGAGGGCAAACATTTGACGGTAGTAGCTTCCCTGCGGGAGATACTCTCTTTGCCAAAATCGCATTATTAGGCGAAAGTGAGCTACAATTCAGTACCCTATCCTAAAGTTTGCTGTTAGGAGGGAATCTGCAGCTTGCAGTGAAAGCGCTTCCAGAGGGGAGTCTAATGAGGGCAAACATTTGATGGTAGCAGCTTCCCTGCGGGAGATACTCTCTTTGCCAAAATCGCATTATTAGCCGCAGATAATTTACAATTCAGTACCCTATCCTAAAGCTTGCTGTTAGGAGGGAATCTGCATCTTGCAGTGAAAGGGCTTCCAGAGGGGAGTCTAATGAGGGCCAATATTTGATGGTAGCAGCTTCCCTGCGGGAGATATTCTCTTTGCCAAAATCGCATTATTAGCCGCAGTTAAGATACAATTCAGTACCCTATCCTAAAGCTTGCTGTTAGGAGGGAATCTGCATCTTGCAGTGAAAGCGCTTCCAGAGGGGAGTCTAATGAGGGCAAACATTTGATGGTAGCAGCTTCCCTGCGGGAGATACTCTCTTTGCCAAAATCGCATTATTAGGCGAAAGTAAGTTACAATTCAGTACCGTATCGTAAAGCTTGCTGTTAGGAGGGAATCTGCAGCTTGCAGTGAAAGCGCTTCCAGAGGGGAGTCTAATGAGGGCAAACATTTGATGGTAGCAGCTTCCCTGCGGGAGATACTCTCTTTGCCAAAATCGCATTGTTAGCTGCAGTTAAGTTACAATTCAGTACCCTATCCTAAAGCTTGCTGTTAGGAGGGAATCTGCAGATTGCAGTGTAAGCGCTTCCAAAGGGGAGTATAACAAGGGCAAACATTTGATGGTAGCAGCTTCCCTGCGGGAGATATTCTATTTGCCATTATCGCATTATTAGGCGAAAGTAAGTTACAATTCAGTACCCTATCCTAAAGCTTGCTGTTAGGAGGGAATCTGCAGCTTGCAGTGAAAGCGCTTCCAGAGGGGAGTCCAATGAGGGCAAACATTTGATGGTAGCAGCTTCCCTGCGGGAGATACTCTCTTTGCCAAAATCGTATTATTAGGCGAAAGTAAGTTACAATTCAGTACCCTATCCTAAAGCTTGCTGTTAGGAGGGAATCTGCAGCTTGCAGTGAAAGCGCTTCCAGAGGGGAGTCTAATGAGGGCAAACATTTGATGGTAGCAGCTTCCCTGCGGGAGATACTCTCTTTGCCAAAATCGCATTATTAGGCAAAAGTAAGTTACAATTCAGTACCTTATCCTAAAGCTTGCTGTTAGGAGGGAATCTGCAGCTTGAAGTAAAAACGCTTCCAGAGGGGAGTCTAATGAGGGCAAACATTTGATGGTAGTAGCTTCCCTGCGGGAGATACTCTCTTTGCCAAAATCTCATTATTAACTGCAGTTAAGTTACAATTCAGTACCCTATCCTAAAGCTTGCTGTTAGGAGGGAATCTGCAGCTTGTAGTGAAAGCGCTTCCAGAGGGGAGTCCAATGAGGGCAAACATTTGATGGTAGCAGCTTCCCTGCGGGCGATACTCTCTTTGCCAAAATCGCATTATTAGGCGAAAGTAAGTTACAATTCAGTACCCTATCCTAAAGCTTGCTGTTAGGAGGGAATCTGCAGCTTGCAGTGAAAGCGCTTCCAGAGGGGAGTCTAATGAGGGCAAACATTTGATGGTAGCAGCTTCCCTGCGGGAGATACTCTCTTTTCCAAAATCGCATTATTAGGCGAAAGTAAGTTACAATTCAGTACCCTATCCTAAATCTTGCTGTTAGAAGGGAATCTGCAGCTTGCAGTGAAAGCGCTTCCAGAGGGGAGTCTAACGAGGGCAAACATTTGATGGTAGCAGCTTCCCTGCGGAAGATACTCTCTTTGACAAAATCGCATTATTACCTGCAGTTAAGTTACAATTCAGTACCCTATCCTAAAGCTTGCTGTTAGGAGGGAATCTGCTGCTTGCAGTGAAAGCGCTTCCAGAGGGGAGTCTAATGAGGGCAAACATTTGATGGTAGCAGCTTCCCTGCGGGAGATACTCTCTTTGCCAAAATCGCATTATTAGGCGAAAGTAAGTTACAATTCAGTACCCTATCCTAAAGCTTGCTGTTAGGAGGGAATCTGAATCTTGCAGTGAAAGTGCTTCCAGAGGGGAGTCTAATGAGGGCAAACATTTGATGGTAGCAGCTTCCCTGCGGGAGATACTCTCTTTGCCAAAATCGCATTATTAGGCGAAAGTAAGTTACAATTCAGTACCCTATCCTAAAGCTTGCTGTTAGGAGGGAATCTGCATCTTGCAGTGAAAGCGCTTCCAGAGGGGAGTCTAACGAGGGCAAACATTTGATGGTAGCAGCTTCCCTGCGGGAGATACTCTCTTAGCTAAAATCGCATTATTAGCTGCAGTTAAGTTACAATTCAGTACCCTATCCTAAAGCTTGCTGTTAGGAGGGAATCTGCAGCTTGCAGTGAAAGCGCTTCCAGAGGGGAGTCTAATGAGGGCAAACATTTGATGGTAGCAGCTTCCCTGCGGGAGATACTCTCTTTGCCAAAATCGCATTATTAGGCGAAAGTAAGTTACAATTCAGTACCCTATCCTAAAGCTTGCTGTTAGGAGGGAATCTGCATCTTGCAGGGAAAGCGCTTCCAGAGGGGAGTCTAATGAGGGCAGACATTTGACGGTAGTAGCTTCCCTGCGGGAGATACTCTCTTTGCCAAAATCGCATTATTAGGCGAAAGTGAGCTACAATTCAGTACCCTATCCTAAAGCTTGCTGTTAGGAGGGAATCTGCAGCTTGCAGGGAAAGCGCTTCCAGAGGGGAGTCTAATGAGGGCAAACATTTGATGGTAGCAGCTTCCCTGCGGGAGATACTCTCTTTGCCAAAATCGCATGATTAGCCGCAATTAAGTTACAATTCAGTACCCTATCCTAAGGCTTGCTGTTAGGAGGGAATCTGCAGCTTGCAGTGAAAGCGCTTCCAGAGGGGAGTCTAACGAGGGCAAACATTTGATGGTAGCAGCTTCCCTGCGGGAGATACTCTCTTTGCCAAAATCGCATTATTAGGCGAAAGTAAGTTACAATTCAGTACCCTATCCTAAAGCTTGCTGTTAGGAGGGAATCTGCAGCTTGCAGTGAAAGCGCTTCCAGAGGGGAGTCTAATGAGGGCAAACATTTGATGGTAGCAGCTTCCCTGCGGGAGATACTCTCTTTGCCAAAATCGCATTATTAGGCGAAAGTGAGTTACAATTCAGTGCCCTATCCTAAAGCTTGCTGTTAGGAGGGAATCTGCAGCTTGCAGTGAAAGCGCTTCCAGAGGGGAGTCTAATGAGGGCAAACATTTGATGGTAGCAGCTTCCCTGCGGGAGATACTCTCTTTTCCAAAATCGCATTATTAGGCGAAAGTGAGCTACAATTCAGTACCCTATCCTAAAGCTTGCTGTTAGGAGGGAATCTGCAGCTTGCAGTGAAAGCGCTTCCAGAGGGGAGTCTAATGAGGGCAAACATTTGATGGTAGCAGCTTCCCTGCGGGAGATATTCTCTTTTCAAAAATCGCATTATTAGCCGCAACTAATTTACAATTCAGTACCCTATCCTAAAGCTTGCTGTTAGGAGTGAATCTGCAGCTTGCAGTGAAAGCGCTTCCAGAGGGGAGTCTAACGAGGGCAAACATTTGATGGTAGCAGCTTCCCTGCGGGAGATACTCTCTTTGCTAAAATCGCATTATTAGGCAAAAGTAAGTTACAATTCAGTACCCTATCCTAAAGCTTGCTGTTAGGAGGGAATCTGCAGCTTGCAGTGAAAGCGCTTCCAAAGGGGAGTATAACGAGGGCAAACATTTGATGGTAGCAGCTTCCCTGCGGGAGATACTCTCTTTGCCAAAATCGCATTATTAGGCGAAAGTAAGTTACAATTCAGTACCCTATCCTAAAGCTTGCTGTTAGGAGGGAATCTGCAGCTTGCAGTGAAAGTGCTTCCAGAGGGGAGTCTAATGAGGGCAAACATCTGATGGTAGCAGCTTCCCTGCGGGAGATACTCTCTTTGCCAAAATCGCATTATTAGGCGAAAGTAAGTTACAATTCAGTACCCTATCAAAAAGCTTGCTGTTAGGAGGGAATCTGCAGCTTGCAGTGAAAGCGCTTCCAAAGGGGAGTATAACGAGGGCAAACATTTGATGGTAGCAGCTTCCGTGCGGGAGATATTCTCTTTGCAAATATCGCATTATTAGGCGAAAGTAAGTTACAATTCAGTACCCTATCCTAAAGCTTGCTGTTAGGAGGGAATCTGCAGCTTGCAGTGAAAGCGCTTCCAGAGGGGAGTCCAATGAGGGCAAACATTTGATGGTAGCAGCTTCCCTGCGGGAGATATTCTCTTTGCCAATATCGCATTATTAGGCGAAAGTAAGTTACAATTCAGTACCCTATCCTAAAGCTTGCTGTTAGGAGGGAATCTGCAGCTTGCAATGAAAGCGCTTCCAGAGGGGAGTCCAATGAGGGCAAACATTTGATGGTAGCAGCTTCCCTGCGGGAGATACTCTCTTTGCCAAAATCGCATTATTAGGCGAAAGTAAGTTACAATTCAGTGCCCTATCCTAAAGCTTGCTGTTAGGAGGGAATCTGCATCTTGCAGTGAAAGCGCTTCCAGAGGGGAGTCTAATGAGGGCAAACATTTGATGGTAGCAGCTTCCCTGCGGGAGATACTCTCTTTTCCAAAATCGCATTATTAGGCGAAAGTAAGTTACAATTCAGTACCCTATCCTAAAGCTTGCTGTTAGGAGGGAATCTGCAGCTTGCAGTGAAAGCGCTTCCAGAGGGGAGTCTAACGAGGGCAAACATTTGATGGTAGCAGCTTCCCTGCGGGAGATATTCTCTTTGCCAATATCGCATTATTAGCCGCAGTTAAGTTACAATTCAGAACCCTATCCTAAAGCTTGCTGTTAGGAGGGAATCTGCAGCTTGCAGTGAAAGCGCTTCCAAAGGGGAGTATAACAAGGGCAAACATTTGATGGTAGCAGCTTCCCTGCGGGAGATATTCTCTTTGCCAATATCGCATTATTAGGCGAAAGTAAGTTACAATTCAGTACCCTATCCTAAAGCTTGCTGTTAGGAGGGAATCTGCAGCTTGCAGTGAAAGCGCTTCCAGAGGGGAGTCCAATGAGGGCAAACATTTGATGGTAGCAGCTTCCCTGCGGGAGATACTCTCTTTGCCAAAATCGCATTATTAGGCGAAAGTAAGTTACAATTCAGTGCCCTATCCTAAAGCTTGCTGTTAGGAGGGAATCTGCAGCTTGCAGTGAAAGCGCTTCCAGAGGGGAGTCTAATGAGGGCAAACATTTGATGGTAGCAGCTTCCCTGCGGGAGATACTCTCTTTGCCAAAATCGCATTATTAGGCGAAAGTAAGTTACAATTCAGTACCCTATCCTAAAGCTTGCTGTTAGGAGGGAATCTGCAGCTTGCAGTGAAAGCGCTTCCAGAGGGGAGTCTAACGAGGGCAAACATTTGATGGTAGCAGCTTCCCTGCGGGAGATATTCTCTTTGCCAATATCGCATTATTAGCCGCAGTTAAGTTACAATTCAGAACCCTATCCTAAAGCTTGCTGTTAGGAGGGAATCTGCAGCTTGCAGTGAAAGCACTTCCAGAGGGGAGTCTAATGAGGGCAAACATTTAATGGTAGCAGCTTCCCTGCGGGAGATACTCTCTTTGCCAAAATCGCATTATTAGCTGCAGTTAAGTTACAATTCAGTATCCTATCCTAAAGCTTGCTGTTAGGAGGGAATCTGCAGCTTGCAGTGAAAGCGCTTCCAGAGGGGAGTCCAATGAGGGCAAACATTTGATGGTAGCAGCTTCCCTGCGGGAGATACTCTCTTTGCCAAAATCGCATTATTAGGCGAAAGTAAGTTACAATTCAGTACCCTATCCTAAAGCTTGCTGTTAGGAGGGAATCTGCAGCTTGCAGTGAAAGCGCTTCCAGAGGGGAGTCTAATGAGGGCAAACATTTGATGGTAGCAGCTTCCCTGCGGGAGATACTCTCTTTGCCAAAATCGAACTATTAGGCGAAAGTAAGTTACAATTCAGTACCTATCCTAAAGCTTGCTGTTAGGAGGGAATCTGCAGCTTGCAGTGAAAGCGCTTCCAGAGGGGAGTCTAACGAGGGCAAACATTTGATGGTAGCAGCTTCCCTGCGGGAGATACTCTCTTTGCCAAAATCGCATTATTAGGCGAAAGTAAGTTACAATTCAGTACCCTATCCTAAAGCTTGCTGTTAGGAGGGAATCTGCATCTTGCAGTGAAAGCGCTTCCAGAGGGGAGTCTAATGAGGGCAAACATTTGATGGTAGCAGCTTCCCTGCGGGAGATACTTTCTTTGCCAAAATCGCATTATTAGGCGAAAGTAAGTTACAATTCAGTACCCTATCCTAAAGCTTGCTGTTAGGAGGGAATCTGCAGCTTGCAGTGAAAGGGCTTCCAGAGGGGAGTCTAATGAGGGCAAACATTTGATGGTAGCAGCTTCCCTGCGGGAGATACTCTCTTTGCCAAAATCGCATTATAAGGCGAAGGTAAGTTACAATTCAGTACCCTATCCTAAAGCTTGCTGTTAGGAGGGAATCTGCATCTTGCAGTGAAAGCGCTTCCAGAGGGGAGTCTAATGAGGGCAAACATTTGATGGTAGCAGCTTCCCTGCGGGAGATACTCTCTTTTCCAAAATCGCATTATTAGGCGAAAGTAAGTTACAATTCAGTACCCTATCCTAAAGCTTGCTGTTAGGAGGGAATCTGCAGCTTGCAGTGAAAGCGCTTCCAGAGGGGAGTCCAATGAGGGCAAACATTTGATGGTAGCAGCTTCCCTGCTGGAGATACTCTCTTTGCCACAATCGCATTATTAGGCGAAAGTAAGTTACAATTCAGTACCCTATCCTAAAGCTTGCTGTTAGGAGGGAATCTGCAGCTTGCAGTGAAAGCGCTTCCAGAGGGGAGTCCAATGAGGGCAAACATTTGATGGTAGCAGCTTCCCTGCGGGAGATACTCTCTTTGCCACAATCGCATTATTAGGCGAAAGTAAGTTACAATTCAGTACCCTATCCTAAAGCTTGCTGTTAGGAGGGAATCTGCAGATTGCAGGGAAAGCGCTTCCAGAGGGGAGTCTAATGAGGGCAAACATTTGATGGTAGCAGCTTCCCTGCGGGAGATACTCTCTTTGCCAAAATCGCATTATTAGGCGAAAGTAAGTTACAATTCAGTACCCTATCCTAAAGCTTGCTGTTAGGAGGGAATCTGCAGCTTGCAGTGAAAGCGCATCCAGAGGGGAGTCCAATGAGGGCAAACATTTGATGGTAGCAGCTTCCCTGCGGGAGATACTCTCTTTGCCACAATCGCATTATTAGGCGAAAGTAAGTTACAATTCAGTACCCTATCCTAAAGCTTGCTGTTAGGAGGGAATCTGCATCTTGCAGTGAAAGCGCTTCCAGAGGGGAGTCTAATGAGGGCAAACATTTGATGGTAGCAGCTTCCCTGCGGGAGATACTCTCTTTGCCAAAATCGCATTATTAGGCGAAAGTAAGTTACAATTCAGTACCCTATCCTAAAGCTTGCTGTTAGGAGGGAATCTGCATCTTGCAGTGAAAGCGCTTCCAGAGGGGAGTGCAATGAGGGCAAACATTTGATGGTAGCAGCTTCCCTGCGGAAGATACTCTCTTTGCCAAAATCGCATTATTAGGCGAAAGTAAGTTACAATTCAGTACCCTATCCTAAAGCTTGCTGTTAGGAGGGAATCTGCATCTTGCAGTGAAAGCACTTCCAGAGGGGAGTCTAATGAGCGCAAACATTTGATGGTAGCAGATTCCCTGCGGGAGATACTCTCTTTGCCAAAATCGCATTATTAGATGCAGTTAAGTAACAATTCAGTACCCTATCCTAAAGCTTGCTGTTAGGAGGGAATCTGCAGCTTGCAGGGAAAGCGCTTCCAGAGGGGAGCCCAATGAGGGCAAACATTTGATGGTAGCAGCTTCCCTGCGGGAGATACTCTCTTTGCCACAATCGCATTATTAGGCGAAAGTAAGTTACAATTCAGTACCCTATCCTAAAGCTTGCTGTTAGGAGGGAATCTGCATCTTGCAGTGAAAGGGCTTCCAGAGGGGAGTCTAATGAGGGCAAACATTTGATGGTAGCAGCTCCCCTGCAGGAGATACTCTCTTTGCCAAAATCACATTATTAGGCGAAAGTAAGTTACAATTCAGTACCCTATCCTAAAGCTTGCTGTTAGGAGGGAATCTGCAGCTTGCAGTGAAAGCGCTTCCAGAGGGGAGTCTAATGAGGGCAAACATTTGATGGTAGCAGCTTCCCTGCGGGAGATACTATCTTTGCCAAAATCGCATTATTAGCTGTAGTTAAGTTACAATTCAGTACCCTATCCTAAAGCTTGCTGTTAGGAGGGAATCTGCAGCTTGCAGTGAAAGCGCTTCCAGAGGGGAGTCCAATGAGGGCAAACATTTGATGGTATCAGCTTCCCTGCGGGAGATACTCTCTTTGCCAAAATCGCATGATTAGGCGAAAGTAAGTTACAATTCAGTACCCTATCCTAAAGCTTGCTGTTAGGAGGGAATCTGCAGCTTGCAGTGAAAGCGCTTCCAGAGGGGAGTCTAATGAGGGCAAACATTTGATGGTAGCAGCTTCCCTGCGGGAGATACTCTCTTTGCCAAAATCGCATTATTATGCGAAAGTGAGCTACAATTCAGTACCCTATCCTAAAGCTTGCTGTTAGGAGGGAATCTGCAGCTTGCAGTGAAAGCGCTTCCAGAGGGGAGTCCAATGAGGGCAAACATTTGATGGTAGCAGCTTCCCTGCGGGAGATACTCTCTTTGCCAAAATCGCATTATTAGGCGAAAGTGAGTTACAATTCAGTACCCTATCCTAAAGCTTGCTGTTAGGAGGGAATCTGCATCTTGCAGTGAAAGCGCTTCCAGAGGGGAGTCTAACGAGGGCAAACATTTGATGGTAGCAGCTTCCCTGCGGGAGATACTCTCTTTGCCAAAATCGCATTATTAGGCGAAAGTAAGTTACAATTCAGTACCCTATCCTAAAGCTTGCTGTTAGGAGGGAATCTGCATCTTGCAGTGAAAGCGCTTCCAGAGGGGAGTCTAATGAGGGCAAACATTTGATGGTAGCAGCTTCCCTGCGGGAGATACTCTCTTTGCCACAATCACATTATTAGATGCAGTTAAGTTACAATTCAGTACCCTATCCTAAAGCTTGCTGTTAGGAGGGAATCTGCAGCTTGCAGGGAAAGCGCTTCCAGAGGGGAGTCCAATGAGGGCAAACATTTGATGTTAGCAGCTTCCCTGCGGGAGATACTCTCTTTGCCACAATCGCATTATTAGGCGAAAGTAAGTTACAATTCAGTACCCTATCCTAAAGCTTGCTGTTAGGAGGGAATCTGCAGCTTGCAGGGAAAGCGCTTCCAGAGGGGAGTCTAACGAGGGCAAACATTTGATGGTAGCAGCTTCCCTGCGGGAGATATTCTCTTTGCCAATATCGCATTATTAGCCACAGTTAAGTTACAATTCAGTACCCTATCCTAAAGCTTGCTGTTAGGAGGGAATCTGCAGCTTGCAGTGAAAGCGCTTCCAGAGGGGAGTCTAATGAGGGCAAACATTTGATGGTAGCAGCTTCCCTGCGGGAGATACTCTCTTTGCCAAAATCGCATTATTAGGCGAAAGTAAGTTACAATTCAGTACCGTATCGTAAAGCTTGCTGTTAGGAGGGAATCTGCAGCTTGCAGTGAAAGCGCTTCCAGAGGGGAGTCTAATGAGGGCAAACATTTGATGGTAGCAGCTTCCCTGCGGGAGATACTCTCTTTGCCAAATCGCATTATTAGGCAAAAGTAAGTTACAATTCAGTACCCTATCCTAAAGCTTGCTGTTAGGAGGGAATCTGCATCTTGCAGTGAAAGCGCTTCCAGAGGGGAGTCTAATGAGGGCAAACATTTGATGGTAGCAGCTTCCCTGCGGGAGATACTCTCTTTTCCAAAATCGCATTATTAGGCGAAAGTGAGTTACAATTCAGTACCCTATCCTAAAGCTTGCTGTTAGGAGGGAATCTGCAGCTTGCAGTGAAAGCGCTTCCAGAGGGGAGACTAATGAGGGCAAACATTTGATGGTAGCAGCTTCCCTGCGGGAGATACTCTCTTTTCCAAAATCGCATTATTAGGCGAAAGTAAGTTACAATTCAGTACCCTATCCTAAAGCTTGCTGTTAGGAGGGAATCTGCAGCTTGCAGTGAAAGCGCTTCCAGAGGGGAGTCTAATGAGGGCAAACATTTGATGGTAGCAGCTTCCCTGCGGGAGATACTCTCTTTTCCACAATCGCATTATCCGCAGTTAAGTTACAATTCAGTACCCTATCCTAAAGCTTGCTGTTAGGAGGGAATCTGCAGCTTGCAGTGAAAGCGCTTCCAGAGGGGAGTCTAATGAGGGTTAACATTTGATGGTAGCAGCTTCCCTGCGGGAGATACACTCTTTTTCCTTAATCTCCTTATTAGCCGCAGTTAAGATACAATTCAGTACCCTATCCTAAAGCTTGCTGTTAGGAGGGAATCTGCAGCTTGCAGTGAAAGCGCTTCCAGAGGGGACTCTAATGAGGGCAAACATTTGATGGCAGCAGCTTCCCTGCAGGAGATACTCTCTTTTCCAAAATTGCTTTATTAACCGCAGTTAAGTTACAATTCAGTACCCTATCCTAAAGCTTGCTGTTAGGAGGGAATCTGCAGCTTGCAGTGAAAGCGCTTCCAGAGGGGAGTCTAATGAGGGCAAACATTTGATGGTAGCAGCTTCCCTGCGGGAGATAATCTCTTTTCCAAAATCGCATTATTAGCCGCAGTTAAGTTACAATTCAGTACCCTATCCTAAAGCTTGCTGTTAGGAGGGAATCTGCAGCTTGCAGTGAAAGCGCTTCCAGAGGGGAGACTAATGAGGGCAAACATTTGATGGTAGCAGCTTCCCTGCGGGAGATACTCTCTTTTCAAAAATCGCATTATTAGGCGAAAGTAAGTTACAATTCAGTACCCTATCCTAAAGCTTGCTGTTAGGAGGGAATCTGCAGCTTGCAGGGAAAGCGCTTCCAGAGGGGAGTCAAATGAGGGCAAACATTTGATGGTAGCAGCTTCCCTGCGGGAGATACTCTCTTTGCCACAATCGCATTATTAGGCTAAAGTAAGATACAATTCAGTACCCTATCCTAAAGCTTGCTGTTAGGAGGGAATCTGCAGCTTGCAGTGAAAGCGCTTCCAGAGGGGAGTCTAATGAGGGCAAACATTTGATGGTAGCTGCTTCCCTGCGGGAGATACTCTCTTTTCCATAATCGCCTTTTTAAGGCGACAGTAAGAAACAATTCAGTACCCTATCCTAAAGCTTGCTGTTAGGAGGGAATCTGCAGCTTGCAGTGAAAGCGCTTCCAGAGGGGAGTCTAATGAGGGCAAACATTTGATGGTAGCAGCTTCCCTGCGGGAGATACTCTCTTTTCCACAATCGCATTAGCCGCAGTTACGTTACAATTCAGTACCCTATCCTAAAGCTTGCTGTTAGGAGGGAATCTGCAGCTTGCAGTGAAAGCGCTTCCAGAGGGGAGTCTAATTAGGGTTAACATTTGATGGTAGCAGCTTCCCTGCGGGAGATACTCTCTTTTCCATAATCTCCTTATTAGCCGCAGTTAAGTTACAATTCAGTACCCTATCCTAAAGCTTGCTGTTAGGAGGGAATCTGCAGCTTGCAGTGAAAGCGCTTCCAGAGGGGAGTCTAATGAGGGCAAACTTTTGATGGTAGCAGCTTCCCTGCGGGAGATACTCTCTTTTCCAAAATCGCCTTTTTAAGGCGAAACTAAGATAGAATTCATTACCCTATCCTAAAGCTTGCTGTTAGGAGGGAATCTGCAGCTTGCAGTGAAAGCGCTTCCAGAGGGGAGTCTAATGAGGGCAAACATTTGATGGTAGCAGCTTCCCTGCGGGAGATACTCTCTTTTCCAAAATCACATTATTAGCCGCAGTTAAGTTATAATTCAGTACCCTAACCTAAAGCATGCTGTTAGGAGGGAATCTGCAGCTTGCAGTGAAAGCGCTTCCAGAGGGGAGTCCAATGAGGGCAAACATTTGATGGTAGCTGCTTCCCTGCGGGAGATACTCTCTTTTCCAAAATCGCATTATTGGGCGAAAGTAAGTTACAATTCAGTACCCTATCCTAAAGCTTGCTGTTAGGAGGGAATCTGCAGCTTGCAGTGAAAGCGCTTCCAGAGGGGAGTCTAATGAGGGCAAACATTTGATGGTAGCAGCTTCCCTGCGGGAGATACTCTCATTTCCAAAATCTCCTCATTAGCCGCAGTTAAGTTACAATTCAGTACCCTATCCTAAAGCTTGCTGTTAGGAGGGAATCTGCAGCTTGCAGTGAAAGCGCTTCCAGAGGGGAGTCTAATGAGGGCAAACATTTGATGGTAGCTGCTTCCCTGCGGGAGATACTCTCTTTTCCATAATCGCCTTTTTAAGGCGAAACTAAGATAGAATTCATTACCCTATCCTAAAGCTTGCTGTTAGGAGGGAATCTGCAGCTTGCAGTGAAAGCGCTTCCAGAGGGGAGTCTAATGAGGGCAAACATTTGATGGTAGCTGCTTCCCTGCGGGAGATACTCTCTTTTCCAAAATCGCCTTTTTAAGGCGAAACTATAATAGAATTCATTACCCTATCCTAAAGCTTGCTTTTAGGAGGGAATCTGCAGCTTGCAGTGAAAGCGCTTCCAGAGGGGAGTCAAATGAGGGCAAACATTTGATGGTAGCAGCTTCCCTGCGGGAGATAATCTCTTTTCCAAAATCACATTATTAGCCGCAGATAAGTTACAATTCAGTACCCTACCCTAAAGCTTGCTGTTAGGAGGGAATCTGCAGCTTGCAGGGAAAGCGCTTCCAGAGGGGAGTCTAATGAGGGCAAACATTTGATGGTAGCAGCTTCCCTGCGGGAGATACTCTCCTTGCCAAAATCACATTATTAGGCTAAAGTAAGATACAATTCAGTACCCTATCCTAAAGCTTGCTGTTAGGAGGGAATCTGCAGCTTGCAGTGAAAGCGCTTCCAGAGGGGAGTCTAATGAGGGCAAACATTTGATGGTAGCAGCTTCCCTGCGGGAGATACTCTCTTTTCCAAAATCACATTATTAGCCGTAGTTAAGATATAATTCAGTACCCTAACCTAAAGCATGCTGTTAGGAGGGAATCTGCAGCTTGCAGTGAAAGCGCTTCCAGAGGGGAGTCTAATGAGGGCAAACATTTGATGGTAGCTGCTTCCCTGCGGGAGATACTCTCTTTTCCAAAATCGCATTATTAGGCGAAAGTAAGTTACAATTCAGTACCCTATCCTAAAGCTTGCTGTTAGGAGGGAATCTGCAGCTTGCAGTGAAAGCGCTTCCAGAGGGGAGTCTAATGAGGGCAAACTTTTGATGGTAGCAGCTTCCCTGCGGGAGATACTCTCTTTTCCAAAATCACATTATTAGCCGCAGTTAAGTTATAATTCAGTACACTAACTTAAAGCTTGCTGTTAGGAGGGAATCTGCATCTTGCAGTGAAAGCGCTTCCAGAGGGGAGTCTAATGAGGGCAAACATTTGATGGTAGCAGCTTCCCTGCGGGAGATACTCTCTTTTCCAGAATCATATTATTATCCGCAGTTAAGTTACAATTCAGTACCCTATCCTAAAGCTTGCTGTTAGGAGGGAATCTGCAGCTTGCAGTGAAAGCGCTTCCAGAGGGGAGTCTAATGAGGGCAAACATTTGATGGTAGCAGCTTCCCTGCGGGAGATACTCTCTTTGGCAAAATCGCATTATTAGGCGAAAGTAAGTTACAATTCAGTACCCTATCCTAAAGCTTGCTGTTAGGAGGGAATCTGCAGCTTGCAGTGAAAGCGCTTCCAGAGGGGAGTCTAATGAGGGCAAACATTTGATGGTAGCTGCTTCCCTGCGGGAGATACTCTCTTTTCCATAATCGCCTTTTTAAGGCGAAACTAAGATAGAATTCATTACCCTATCCTAAAGCTTGCTGTTAGGAGGGAATCTGCAGCTTGCAGTGAAAGCGCTTCCAGAGGGGAGTCTAATGAGGGCAAACATTTGATGGTAGCTGCTTCCCTGCGGGAGATACTCTCTTTTCCAAAATCGCCTTTTTAAGGCGAAACTATGATAGAATTCATTACCCTATCCTAAAGCTTGCTTTTAGGAGGGAATCTGCAGCTTGCAGTGAAAGCGCTTCCAGAGGGGAGTCAAATGAGGGCAAACATTTGATGGTAGCAGCTTCCCTGCGGGAGATAATCTCTTTTCCAAAATCACATTATTAGCCGCAGATAAGTTACAATTCAGTACCCTACCCTAAAGCTTGCTGTTAGGAGGGAATCTGCAGCTTGCAGGGAAAGCGCTTCCAGAGGGGAGTCTAATGAGGGCAAACATTTGATGGTAGCAGCTTCCCTGCGGGAGATACTCTCTTTGCCAAAATCACCATTTTAAGGCGAAACTAAGATACAATTCAGTACCCTATCCTAAAGCTTGCTGTTAGGAGGGAATCTGCAGCTTGCAGTGAAAGCGCTTCCAGAGGGGAGTCTAATGAGGGCAAACATTTGATGGTAGCAGCTTCCCTGCGGGAGATACTCTCTTTTCCAGAATCATATTATTATCCGCAGTTAAGTTACAATTCAGTACCCTATCCTAAAGCTTGCTGTTAGGAGGGAATCTGCAGCTTGCAGGGAAAGCGCTTCCAGAGGGGAGTCTAATGAGGGCAAACATTTGATGGTAGCAGCTTCCCTGCGGGAGATACTCTCTTTGGCAAAATCGCATTATTAGGCGAAAGTAAGTTACAATTCAGTACCCTATCCTAAAGCTTGCTGTTAGGAGGGAATCTGCAGCTTGCAGTGAAAGCACTTCCAGAGGGGAGTCTAATGAGGGCAAACATTTGATGGTAGCAGCTTCCCTGCGGGAGATACTCTCTTTGCCAAAATCGCATTATTAGGCAAAAGTAAGATACAATTCAGTACCTTATCCTAAAGCTTGCTGTTAGGAGGGAATCTGCATCTTGCAGTGAAAGGGCTTCCAGAGGGGAGTCTAATGAGGGCAAACATTTGATGGTAGCAGCTTCCCTGCGGGTGATACTCTCTTTGCCAAAATCAAATTTTTAGGCGAAAGTAAGGAACAATTCAGTACCCTATCCTAAAGCTTGCTGTTAGGAGGGAATCTGCAGCTTGCAGTGAAAGCGCTTCCAGAGGGGAGTCTAATGAGGGCAAACATTTGATGGTAGCTGCTTCGCTGCGGGAGATACTATCTTTGCCAATATCGCATTATTAGCTGCAGTTAAGTTACAATTCAGTACCCTATCCTAAAGCTTGCTGTTAGGAGGGAATCTGCAGCTTGCAGTGAAAGCGCTTCCAGAGGGGAGTCCAATGAGGGCAAACATTTGATGGTAGCAGCTTCCCTGCGGGAGATACTCTCTTTGCCACAATCTCATTATTAGCTGCAGTTAAGTTACAATTCAGTACCCTATCCTAAAGCTTGCTGTTAGGAGGGAATCTGCAGCTTGCAGTGAAAGCGCTTCCAGAGGGGAGTCCAATGAGGGCAAACATTTGATGGAAGCAGCTTCCCTGCGGGAGATACTCTCTTTTCCAAAATCGCATTATTAGGCGAAAGTAAGTTACAATTCAGTACCCTATCCTAAAGCTTGCTGTTAGGAGGGAATCTGCAGCTTGCAGTGAAAGCGCTTCCAGAGGGGAGTCTAATGAGGGCAAACATTTGATGGTAGCAGCTTCCCTGCGGGAGATACTCTCTTTGCCAAAATCGCCTTATTAGGCGAAAGTAAGTTACAATTCAGTACCCTATCCTAAAGCTTGCTGTTAGGAGGGAATCTGCAGCTTGCAGTGAAAGCGCTTCCAGAGGGGGGTCCAATGAGGGCAAACATTTGATGGTAGCTGCTTCCCTGCGGGAGATACTCTCTTTTCCATAATCGCCTTTTTAAGGCGAAACTAAGATAGAATTCATTACCCTATCCTAAAGCTTGCTGTTAGGAGGGAATCTGCAGCTTGCAGTGAAAGCGCTTCCAGAGGGGAGTCTAATGAGGGCAAACATTTGATGGTAGCTGCTTCCCTGCGGGAGATACTCTCTTTTCCAAAATCGCCTTTTTAAGGCGAAACTATGATAGAATTCATTACCCTATCCTAAAGCTTGCTTTTAGGAGGGAATCTGCAGCTTGCAGTGAAAGCGCTTCCAGAGGGGAGTCAAATGAGGGCAAACATTTGATGGTAGCAGCTTCCCTGCGGGAGATAATCTCTTTTCCAAAATCACATTATTAGCCGCAGATAAGTTACAATTCAGTACCCTACCCTAAAGCTTGCTGTTAGGAGGGAATCTGCAGCTTGCAGTGAAAGCGCTTCCAGAGGGGAGTCTAATGAGGGCAAACATTTGATGGTAGCAGCTTCCCTGCGGGAGATACTCTCTTTTCCAAAATCGCATTATTAGGCGAAAGTGAGTTACAATTCAGTACCATATCCTAAAGCTTGCTGTTAGGAGGGAATCTGCAGCTTGCAGTGAAAGCGCTTCCAGAGGGGAGTCTAATGAGGGCAAACATTTGATGGTAGCAGCTTCCCTGCGGGAGATACTCTCTTTGCCAAAATCGCATTATTAGGCGAAAGTAAGTTACAATTCAGTACCCTATCCTAAAGCTTGCTGTTAGGAGGGAATCTGCAGCTTGCAGTGAAAGGGCTTCCAGAGGGGAGTCTAACGAGGGCAAACATTTGATGGTAGCAGCTTCCCTGCGGGAGATACTCTCTTCTCCAAAATCACATTATTAGCCGCAGTTAAGTTATAATTCAGTACCCTAACCTAAAGCTTGCTGTTAGGAGGGAATCTGCAGCTTGCAGTGAAAGCGCTTCCAGAGGGGAGTCTAATGAGGGCAAACATTTGATGGTAGCAGCTTCCCTGCGGGAGATACTGTCTTTTCCATAATCACCATTTTAAGGCGAAACTAAGATACAATTCAGTACCCTATCCTAAAGCTTGCTGTTAGGAGGGAATCTGCAGCTTGCAGTGAAAGCGCTTCCAGAGGGGAGTCTAATGAGGGCAAACATTTGATGGTAGCAGCTTCCCTGCGGGAGATACTCTCTTTTCCAGAATCATATTATTATCCGCAGTTAAGTTACAATTCAGTACCCTATCCTAAAGCTTGCTGTTAGGAGGGAATCTGCAGCTTGCAGGGAAAGCGCTTCCAGAGGGGAGTCTAATGAGGGCAAACATTTGATGGTAGCAGCTTCCCTGCGGGAGATACTCTCTTTGCCAAAATCGCATTATTAGGCGAAAGTAAGTTACAATTCAGTACCCTATCCTAAAGCTTGCTGTTAGGAGGGAATCTGCAGCTTGCAGTGAAAGCACTTCCAGAGGGGAGTCTAATGAGGGCAAACATTTAATGGTAGCAGCTTCCCTGCGGGAGATACTCTCTTTGCCAAAATCGCATTATTAGGCGAAAGTAAGATACAATTCAGTACCTTATCCTAAAGCTTGCTGTTAGGAGGGAATCTGCAGCTTGCAGTGAAAGGGCTTCCAGAGGGGAGTCTAATGAGGGCAAACATTTGATGGTAGCAGCTTCCCTGCGGGTGATACTCTCTTTGCCAAAATCAAATTTTTAGGCGAAAGTAAGGAACAATTCAGTACCCTATCCTAAAGCTTGCTGTTAGGAGGGAATCTGCAGCTTGCAGTGAAAGCGCTTCCAGAGGGGAGTCTAATGACGGCAAACATTTGATGGTAGCTGCTTCGCTGCGGGAGATACTATCTTTGCCAATATCGCATTATTAGCTGCAGTTAAGTTACAATTCAGTACCCTATCCTAAAGCTTGCTGTTAGGAGGGAATCTGCAGCTTGCAGTGAAAGCGCTTCCAGAGGGGAGTCTAATGAGGGCAAACATTTGATGGTAGCAGCTTCCCTGCGGGAGATACTCTCTTTGCCAAAATCGCATTATTAGGCGAAAGTAAGTTACAATTCAGTACCCTATCCTAAAGCTTGCTGTTAGGAGGGAATCTGCATCTTGCAGTGAAAGCGCTTCCAGAGGGGAGTCTAACGAGGGCAAACATTTGATGGTAGCAGCTTCCCTGCGGGAGATACTCTCTTTGCCAAAATCGCATTATTAGGCGAAAGTAAGTTACAATTCAGTACCCTATCCTAAAGCTTGCTGTTAGGAGGGAATCTGCAGCTTGCAGTGAAAGCGCTTCCAGAGGGGAGTCAAATGAGGGCAAACATTTGATGGTAGCAGCTTCCCTGCGGGAGATACTCTCTTTGCTAAAATCGCATTATTAGGCGAAAGTGAGTTACAATTCAGTACCCTATCCTAAAGCTTGCTGTTAGGAGGGAATCTGCAGCTTGCAGTGAAAGCGCTTCCAGAGGGGAGTCTAATGAGGGCAAACATTTGATGGTAGCAGCTTCCCTGCGGGAGATACTCTCTTTGCCAAAATCGCATTATTAGGCGAAAGTAAGTTACAATTCAGTACCCTGTCCTAAAGCTTGCTGTTAGGAGGGAATCTGCAGCTTGCAGTGAAAGCGCTTCCAGAGGGGAGTCTAACGAGGGCAAACATTTGATGGTAGCAGCTTCCCTGCGGGAGATACTCTCTTTGCCAAAATCGCATTATTAGCTGCAGTTAAGTTACAATTCAGTACCCTATCCTAAAGCTTGCTGTTAGGAGGGAATCTGCAGCTTGCAGTGAAAGCGCTTCCAGAGGGGAGTCTAATGAGGGCAAACATTTGATGGTAGCAGCTTCCCTGCGGGAGATACTGTCTTTTCCAAAATCACCATTTTAAGGCGAAACTAAGATACAATTCAGTACCCTATCCTAAAGCTTGTTGTTAGGAGGGAATCTGCAGCTTGCAGTGAAAGCGCTTCCAGAGGGGAGTCTAATGAGGGCAAACATTTGATGGTAGCAGCTTCCCTGCGGGAGATACTCTCTTTTCCAGAATCATATTATTATCCGCAGTTAAGTTACAATTCAGTACCCTATCCTAAAGCTTGCTGTTAGGAGGGAATCTGCAGCTTGCAGGGAAAGCGCTTCCAGAGGGGAGTCTAATGAGGGCAAATATTTGATGGTAGCAGCTTCCCTGCGGGAGATACTCTCTTTGCCAAAATCGCATTATTAGGCGAAAGTAAGTTACAATTCAGTACCCTATCCTAAAGCTTGCTGTTAGGAGGGAATCTGCAGCTTGCAGTGAAAGCACTTCCAGAGGGGAGTCTAATGAGGGCAAACATTTAATGGTAGCAGCTTCCCTGCGGGAGATACTCTCTTTGCCAAAATCGCATTATTAGGCGAAAGTAAGATACAATTCAGTACCTTATCCTAAAGCTTGCTGTTAGGAGGGAATCTGCATCTTGCAGTGAAAGCGCTTCCAGAGGGGAGTCTAATGAGGGCAAACATTTGATGGTAGCAGCTTCCCTGCGGGAGATACTCTCTTTGCCAAAATCGCATTATTAGGCGAAAGTAAGTTACAATTCAGTACCCTGTCCTAAAGCTTGCTGTTAGGAGGGAATCTGCAGCTTGCAGTGAAAGCGCTTCCTGAGGGGAGTCTAACGAGGGCAAACATTTGATGGTAGCAGCTTCCCTGCGGGAGATACTCTCTTTGCCAAAATCGCATTATTAGGCGAAAGTAAGTTACAATTCAGTACCCTATCCTAAAGCTTGCTGTTAGGAGGGAATCTGCAGCTTGCAGTGAAAGCGCTTCCAGAGGGGAGTCCAATGAGGGCAAACATTTGATGGTAGCAGCTTCCCTGCGGGAGATACTCTCTTTTCCAAAATCGCATTATTAGGCGAAAGTAAGTTACAATTCAGTACCCTATCCTAAAGCTTGCTGTTAGGAGGGAATCTGCATCTTGCAGTGAAAGCGCTTCCAGAGGGGAGTCTAATGAGGGCAAACATTTGATGGTAGCAGCTTCCCTGCGGGAGATACTCTCTTTGCCAAAATCGCATTATTAGGCGAAAGTAAGTTACAATTCAGTACCCTATCCTAAAGCTTGCTGTTAGGAGGGAATCTGCAGCTTGCAGTGAAAGCGCTTCCAGAGGGGGGTCCAATGAGGGCAAACATTTGATGGTAGCAGCTTCTCTGCGGGAGATACTCTCTTTGCCAAAATCGCTTTATTAGGCGAAAGTAAGTTACAATTCAGTACACTATCCTAAAGCTTGCTGTTAGGAGGGAACCTGCAGCTTGCAGTGAAAGCGCTTCCAGAGGGGAGTCTAACGAGGGCAAACATTTGATGGTAGCAGCTTCCCTGCGGGAGATACTCTCTTTACCAAAATCGCATTATTAGGCAAAAGTAAGTTACAATTCAGTGCCCTATCCTAAAGCTTGCTATTAGGAGGGAATCTGCAGCTTGAAGTAAAAACGCTTCCAGAGGGGAGTCTAATGAGGGCAAACATTTGATGGTAGCAGCTTCCCTGCGGGAGATACTCTCTTTGCCACAATCGCATTATTAGCTGCAGTTAAGTTACAATTCAGTACCCTATCCTAAAGCTTGCTGTTAGGAGGGAATCTGCATCTTGCAGTGAAAGCGCTTCCAGAGGGGAGTCTAATGAGGGCAAACATTTGATGGTAGCAGCTTCCCTGCGGGAGATACTCTCTTTTCCAAAATCGCATTATTAGGCGAAAGTGAGTTACAATTCAGTACCATATCCTAAAGCTTGCTGTTAGGAGGGAATCTGCAGCTTGCAGTGAAAGCGCTTCCAGAGGGGAGTCTAATGAGGGCAAACATTTGATGGTAGCAGCTTCCCTGCGGGAGATACTCTCTTTGCCAAAATCGCATTATTAGGCGAAAGTAAGTTACAATTCAGTACCCTATCCTAAAGCTTGCTGTTAGGAGGGAATCTGCAGCTTGCAGTGAAAGCGCTTCCAGAGGGGAGTCTAACGAGGGCAAACATTTGATGGTAGCAGCTTCCCTGCGGGAGATACTCTCTTTGCCATAATCGCATTATTAGCTGAAAGTAAGTTACAATTCAGTACCCTATCCTAAAGCTTGCTGTTAGGAGGGAATCTGCATCTTGCAGTGAAAGCGCTTCCAGAGGGGAGTCCAATGAGGGCAAACATTTGATGGTAGCAGCTTCCCTGCGGGAGATACTCTCTTTTCCATAATCTCCTTACTAGCCGCAGTTAAGTTACAATTCAGTACCCTATCCTAAAGCTTGCTGTTAGGAGGGAATCTGCAGCTTGCAGTGAAAGCGCTTCCAGAGGGGAGTCTAATGAGGGCAAACTTTTGATGGTAGCAGCTTCCCTGCGGGAGATACTCTCTTTTCCAAAATCGCCTTTTTAAGGCGAAACTAAGATAGAATTCATTACCCTATCCTAAAGCTTGCTGTTAGGAGGGAATCTGCAGCTTGCAGTGAAAGCGCTTCCAGAGGGGAGTCTAATGAGGGCAAACATTTGATGGTAGCAGCTTCCCTGCGGGAGATACTCTCTTTTCCAAAATCACATTATGAGCCGCAGTTAAGTTATAATTCAGTACCCTAACCTAAAGCATGCTGTTAGGAGGGAATCTGCAGCTTGCAGTGAAAGCGCTTCCAGAGGGGAGTCTAATGAGGGCAAACATTTGATGGTAGCTGCTTCCCTGCGGGAGATACTCTCTTTTCCAAAATCGCATTATTAGGCGAAAGTAAGTTACAATTCAGTACCCTATCCTAAAGCTTGCTGTTAGGAGGGAATCTGCAGCTTGCAGTGAAAGCGATTCCAGAGGGGAGTCTAATGAGGGCAAACATTTGATGGTAGCAGCTTCCCTGCAGGAGATACTCTCATTTCCAAAATCTCCTCATTAGCCGCAATTAAGTTACAATTCAGTACCCTATCCTAAAGCTTGCTGTTAGGAGGGAATCTGCAGCTTGCAGTGAAAGCGCTTCCAGAGGGGAGTCTAATGAGGGCAAACATTTGATGGTAGCTGCTTCCCTGCGGGAGATACTCTCTTTTCCATAATCGCCTTTTTAAGGCGAAACTAAGATAGAATTCATTACCCTATCCTAAAGCTTGCTGTTAGGAGGGAATCTGCAGCTTGCAGTGAAAGCGCTTCCAGAGGGGAGTCTAATGAGGGCAAACATTTGATGGTAGCTGCTTCCCTGCGGGAGATACTCTCTTTTCCAAAATCGCCTTTTTAAGGCGAAACTATGATAGAATTCATTACCCTATCCTAAAGCTTGCTTTTAGGAGGGAATCTGCAGCTTGCAGTGAAAGCGCTTCCAGAGGGGAGTCAAATGAGGGCAAACATTTGATGGTAGCAGCTTCCCTGCGGGAGATAATCTCTTTTCCAAAATCACATTATTAGCCGCAGATAAGTTACAATTCAGTACCCTACCCTAAAGCTTGCTGTTAGGAGGGAATCTGCAGCTTGCAGGGAAAGCGCTTCCAGAGGGGAGTCTAATGAGGGCAAACATTTGATGGTAGCAGCTTCCCTGCGGGAGATACTCTCTTTTCCAAAATCACATTATTAGGCTAAAGTAAGTTACAATTCAGTACCCTATCCTAAAGCTTGCTGTTAGGAGGGAATCTGCAGCTTGCAGTGAAAGCGCTTCCAGAGGGGAGTCTAATGAGGGCAAACTTTTGATGGTAGCAGCTTCCCTGCGGGAGATACTCTCTTTTCCAAAATCACATTATTAGCCGCAGTTAAGATATAATTCAGTACCCTATCCTAAAGCTTGCTGTTAGGAGGGAATCTGCAGCTTGCAGTGAAAGCGCTTCCAGAGGGGAGTCTAATGAGGGCAAACATTTGATGGTAGCAGCTTCCCTGCGGGAGATACTCTCTTTTCCAAAATCGCATTATTAGGCGAAAGTAAGTTACAATTCAGTACCCTATCCTAAAGCTTGCTGTTAGGAGGGAATCTGCAGCTTGCAGTGAAAGCGCTTCCAGAGGGGAGTCAAATGAGGGCAAACATTTGATGGTAGCAGCTTCCCTGCGGGAGATACTCTCTTTGCTAAAATCGCATTATTAGGCGAAAGTGAGTTACAATTCAGTACCCTATCCTAAAGCTTGCTGTTAGGAGGGAATCTGCAGCTTGCAGTGAAAGCGCTTCCAGAGGGGAGTCTAATGAGGGCAAACATTTGATGGTAGCTGCTTCCCTGCGGGAGATACTCTCTTTTCCAAAATCGCATTATTAGGCGAAAGTAAGTTACAATTCAGTACCCTATCCTAAAGCTTGCTGTTAGGAGGGAATCTGCAGCTTGCAGTGAAAGCGCTTCCAGAGGGGAGTCTAATGAGGGCAAACATTTGATGGTAGCAGCTTCCCTGCAGGAGATACTCTCATTTCCAAAATCTCCTCATTAGCCGCAATTAAGTTACAATTCAGTACCCTATCCTAAAGCTTGCTGTTAGGAGGGAATCTGCAGCTTGCAGTGAAAGCGCTTCCAGAGGGGAGTCTAATGAGGGCAAACATTTGATGGTAGCTGCTTCCCTGCGGGAGATACTCTCTTTTCCATAATCGCCTTTTTAAGGCGAAACTAAGATAGAATTCATTACCCTATCCTAAAGCTTGCTGTTAGGAGGGAATCTGCAGCTTGCAGTGAAAGCGCTTCCAGAGGGGAGTCTAATGAGGGCAAACATTTGATGGTAGCTGCTTCCCTGCGGGAGATACTCTCTTTGCCAAAATCGCCTTTTTAAGGCGAAACTATGATAGAATTCATTACCCTATCCTAAAGCTTGCTTTTAGGAGGGAATCTGCAGCTTGCAGTGAAAGCGCTTCCAGAGGGGAGTCAAATGAGGGCAAACATTTGATGGTAGCAGCTTCCCTGCGGGAGATAATCTCTTTTCCAAAATCACATTATTAGCCGCAGATAAGTTACAATTCAGTACCCTACCCTAAAGCTTGCTGTTAGGAGGGAATCTGCAGCTTGCAGGGAAAGCGCTTCCAGAGGGGAGTCTAATGAGGGCAAACATTTGATGGTAGCAGCTTCCCTGCGGGAGATACTCTCTTTTCCAAAATCACATTATTAGGCTAAAGTAAGTTACAATTCAGTACCCTATCCTAAAGCTTGCTGTTAGGAGGGAATCTGCAGCTTGCAGTGAAAGCGCTTCCAGAGGGGAGTCTAATGAGGGCAAACTTTTGATGGTAGCAGCTTCCCTGCGGGAGATACTCTCTTTTCCAAAATCACATTATTAGCCGCAGTTAAGTTATAATTCAGTACCCTAACCTAAAGCTTGCTGTTAGGAGGGAATCTGCAGCTTGCAGTGAAAGCGCTTCCAGAGGGGAGTCTAATGAGGGCAAACATTTGATGGTAGCAGCTTCCCTGCGGGAGATACTCTCTTTGCCAAAATCGCATTATTAGGCGAAAGTAAGTTACAATTCAGTACCCTATCCTAAAGCTTGCTGTTAGGAGGGAATCTGCAGCTTGCAGTGAAAGCGCTTCCAGAGGGGAGTCAAATGAGGGCAAACATTTGATGGTAGCAGCTTCCCTGCGGGAGATACTCTCTTTGCTAAAATCGCATTATTAGGCGAAAGTGAGTTACAATTCAGTACCCTATCCTAAAGCTTGCTGTTAGGAGGGAATCTGCAGCTTGCAGGGAAAGCGCTTCCAGAGGGGAGTCTAATGAGGGCAAACATTTGATGGTAGCAGCTTCCCTGCGGGAGATACTCTCTTTGCCAAAATCGCATTATTAGGCGAAAGTAAGTTACAATTCAGTACCCTGTCCTAAAGCTTGCTGTTAGGAGGGAATCTGCAGCTTGCAGTGAAAGCGCTTCCAGAGGGGAGTCTAACGAGGGCAAACATTTGATGGTAGCAGCTTCCCTGCGGGAGATACTCTCTTTGCCAAAATCGCATTATTAGCTGCAGTTAAGTTACAATTCAGTACCCTATCCTAAAGCTTGCTGTTAGGAGGGAATCTGCAGCTTGCAGTGAAAGCGCTTCCAGAGGGGAGTCTAATGAGGGCAAACATTTGATGGTAGCAGCTTCCCTGCGGGAGATACTGTCTTTTCCAAAATCACCATTTTAAGGCGAAACTAAGATACAATTCAGTACCCTATCCTAAAGCTTGCTGTTAGGAGGGAATCTGCAGCTTGCAGTGAAAGCGCTTCCAGAGGGGAGTCTAATGAGGGCAAACATTTGATGGTAGCAGCTTCCCTGCGGGAGATACTCTCTTTTCCAGAATCATATTATTATCCGCAGTTAAGTTACAATTCAGTACCCTATCCTAAAGCTTGCTGTTAGGAGGGAATCTGCAGCTTGCAGGGAAAGCGCTTCCAGAGGGGAGTCTAATGAGGGCAAATATTTGATGGTAGCAGCTTCCCTGCGGGAGATACTCTCTTTGCCACAATCGCATTATTAGGCGAAAGTAAGTTACAATTCAGTACCCTATCCTAAAGCTTGCTGTTAGGAGGGAATCTGCAGCTTGCAGTGAAAGCGCTTCCAGAGGGGAGTCTAACGAGGGCAAACATTTGATGGTAGCAGCTTCCCTGCGGGAGATACTCTCTTTGCCAAAATCGCATTATTAGCTGCAGTTAAGTTACAATTCAGTACCCTATCCTAAAGCTTGCTGTTAGGAGGGAATCTGCAGCTTGCAGTGAAAGCGCTTCCAGAGGGGAGTCCAATGAGGGCAAACATTTGATGGTAGCAGCTTCCCTGCGGGAGATACTCTCTTTTCCAAAATCGCATTATTAGCTGCAGTTAAGTTACAATTCAGTACCCTATCCTAAAGCTTGCTGTTAGGAGGGAATCTGCAGCTTGCAGTGAAAGCGCTTCGAGAGGGGAGTCTAATGAGGGCAAACATTTGATGGTAGCAGCTTCCCTGCGGGAGATACTCTCTTTTCCAAAATCGCATTATTAGGCGAAAGTGAGTTACAATTCAGTACCATATCCTAAAGCTTGCTGTTAGGAGGGAATCTGCAGCTTGCAGTGAAAGCGCTTCCAGAGGGGAGTCTAATGAGGGCAAACATTTGATGGTAGCAGCTTCCCTGCGGGAGATACTCTCTTTGCCAAAATCGCATTATTAGGCGAAAGTAAGTTACAATTCAGTACCCTATCCTAAAGCTTGCTGTTAGGAGGGAATCTGCAGCTTGCAGTGAAAGCGCTTCCAGAGGGGAGTCTAACGAGGGCAAACATTTGATGGTAGCAGCTTCCCTGCGGGAGATACTCTCTTTGCCATAATCGCATTATTAGCTGCAGTTAAGTTACAATTCAGTACCCTATCCTAAAGCTTGCTGTTAGGAGGGAATCTGCATCTTGCAGTGAAAGCGCTTCCAGAGGGGAGTCCAATGAGGGCAAACATTTGATGGTAGCAGCTTCCCTGCGGGAGATACTCTCTTTTCCATAATCTCCTTACTAGCCGCAGTTAAGTTATAATTCAGTACCCTATCCTAAAGCTTGCTGTTAGGAGGGAATCTGCAGCTTGCAGTGAAAGCGCTTCCAGAGGGGAGTCTAATGAGGGCAAACTTTTGATGGTAGCAGCTTCCCTGCGGGAGATACTCTCTTTTCCAAAATCGCCTTTTTAAGGCGAAACTAAGATAGAATTCATTACCCTATCCTAAAGCTTGCTGTTAGGAGGGAATCTGCAGCTTGCAGTGAAAGCGCTTCCAGAGGGGAGTCTAATGAGGGCAAACATTTGATGGTAGCAGCTTCCCTGCGGGAGATAATCTCTTTTCCAAAATCACATTATTAGCCGCAGTTAAGTTATAATTCAGTACCCTAACCTAAAGCATGCTGTTAGGAGGGAATCTGCAGCTTGCAGTGAAAGCGCTTCCAGAGGGGAGTCTAATGAGGGCAAACATTTGATGGTAGCTGCTTCCCTGCGGGAGATACTCTCTTTGCCAAAATCGCATTATTAGGCGAAAGTAAGTTACAATTCAGTACCCTATCCTAAAGCTTGCTGTTAGGAGGGAATCTGCAGCTTGCAGTGAAAGCGCTTCCAGAGGGGAGTCTAATGAGGGCAAACATTTGATGGTAGCAGCTTCCCTGCGGGAGATACTCTCATTTCCAAAATCTCCTCATTAGCCGCAATTAAGTTACAATTCAGTACCCTATCCTAAAGCTTGCTGTTAGGAGGGAATCTGCAGCTTGCAGTGAAAGCGCTTCCAGAGGGGAGTCTAATGAGGGCAAACATTTGATGGTAGCTGCTTCCCTGCGGGAGATACTCTCTTTTCCATAATCGCCTTTTTAAGGCGAAACTAAGATAGAATTCATTACCCTATCCTAAAGCTTGCTGTTAGGAGGGAATCTGCAGCTTGCAGTGAAAGCGCTTCCAGAGGGGAGTCTAATGAGGGCAAACATTTGATGGTAGCAGCTTCCCTGCGGGAGATACTCTCTTTTCCAAAATCGCATTATTAGGCGAAAGTGAGTTACAATTCAGTACCCTATCCTAAAGCTTGCTGTTAGGAGGGAATCTGCAGCTTGCAGTGAAAGCGCTTCCAGAGGGGAGTCTAATGAGGGCAAACATTTGATGGTAGCAGCTTCCCTGCGGGAGATACTCTCTTTGCCAAAATCGCATTATTAGGCGAAAGTAAGATACAATTCAGTACCTTATCCTAAAGCTTGCTGTTAGGAGGGAATCTGCATCTTGCAGTGAAAGGGCTTCCAGAGGGGAGTCTAATGAGGGCAAACATTCGATGGTAGCAGCTTCCCTGCGGGTGATACTCTCTTTGCCAAAATCAAATTTTTAGGCGAAAGTAAGGAACAATTCAGTACCCTATCCTAAAGCTTGCTGTTAGGAGGGAATCTGCAGCTTGCAGTGAAAGCGCTTCCAGAGGGGAGTCTAATGAGGGCAAACATTTGATGGTAGCTGCTTCGCTGCGGGAGATACTATCTTTGCCAATATCGCATTATTAGCTGCAGTTAAGTTACAATTCAGTACCCTATCCTAAAGCTTGCTGTTAGGAGGGAATCTGCATCTTGCAGTGAAAGCGCTTCCAGAGGGGAGTCCAATGAGGGCAAACATTTGATGGTAGCAGCTTCCCTGCGGGAGATACTCTCTTTGCCAAAATCGCCTTATTAGGCGAAAGTAAGTTACAATTCAGTACCCTATCCTAAAGCTTGCTGTTAGGAGGGAATCTGCAGCTTGCAGTGAAAGCGCTTCCAGAGGGGGGTCCAATGAGGGCAAACATTTGATGGTAGCAGCTTCTCTGCGGGAGATACTCTCTTTGCCAAAATCGCATTATTAGGCGAAAGTAAGTTACAATTCAGTACACTATCCTAAAGCTTGCTGTTAGGAGGGAACCTGCAGCTTGCAGTGAAAGCGCTTCCAGAGGGGAGTCTAACGAGGGCAAACATTTGATGGTAGCAGCTTCCCTGCGGGAGATACTCTCTTTACCAAAATCGCATTATTAGGCAAAAGTAAGTTACAATTCAGTGCCCTATCCTAAAGCTTGCTGTTAGGAGGGAATCTGCAGCTTGAAGTAAAAACGCTTCCAGAGGGGAGTCTAATGAGGGCAAACATTTGATGGTAGCAGCTTCCCTGCGGGAGATACTCTCTTTGCCAAAATCGCATTATTAGCTGCAGTTAAGATACAATTCAGTACCCTATCCTAAAGCTTGCTGTTAGGAGGGAATCTGCATCTTGCAGTGAAAGCGCTTCCAGAGGGGAGTCTAATGAGGGCAAACATTTGATGGTAGCAGCTTCCCTGCGGGAGATACTCTCTTTGCCAAAATCGCATTATTAGGCGAAAGTAAGTTACAATTCAGTACCCTATCCTAAAGCTTGCTGTTAGGAGGGAATCTGCATCTTGCAGTGAAAGCGCTTCCAGAGGGGAGTCTAATGAGGGCAAACATTTGATGGTAGCAGCTTCCCTGCGGGAGATACTCTCTTTGCCATAATCGCATTATTAGCTGCAGTTAAGTTACAATTCAGTACCCTATCCTAAAGCTTGCTGTTAGGAGGGAATCTGCATCTTGCAGTGAAAGCGCTTCCAGAGGGGAGTCCAATGAGGGCAAACATTTGATGGTAGCAGCTTCCCTGCGGGAGATACTCTCTTTGCCAAAATCGCATTATTAGGCGAAAGTAAGTTACAATTCAGTACCCTATCCTAAAGCTTGCTGTTAGGAGGGAATCTGCAGCTTGCAGGGAAAGCGCTTCCAGAGGGGAGTCTAACGAGGGCAAACATTTGATGGTAGCAGCTTCCCTGCGGGAGATATTCTCTTTGCCAATATCGCATTATTAGCCGCAGTTAAGTTACAATTCAGTACCCTATCCTAAAGCTTGCTGTTAGGAGGGAATCTGCAGCTTGCAGTGAAAGCGCTTCCAGAGGGGAGTCTAATGAGGGCAAACATTTGATGGTAGCAGCTTCCCTGCGGGAGATACTCTCTTTTCCATAATCTCCTTATTAGCCGCAGTTAAGTTACAATTCAGTACCCTATCCTAAAGCTTGCTGTTAGGAGGGAATCTGCAGCTTGCAGTGAAAGCGCTTCCAGAGGGGAGTCTAATGAGGGCAAACTTTTGATGGTAGCAGCTTCCCTGCGGGAGATACTCTCTTTTCCATAATCGCCTTTTTAAGGCGAAACTAAGATAGAATTCATTACCCTATCCTAAAGCTTGCTGTTAGGAGGGAATCTGCAGCTTGCAGTGAAAGCGCTTCCAGAGGGGAGTCTAATGAGGGCAAACATTTGATGGTAGCAGCTTCCCTGCGGGAGATACTCTCTTTTCCAAAATCACATTATTAGCCGCAGTTAAGTTATAATTCAGTACCCTAACCTAAAGCATGCTGTTAGGAGGGAATCTGCAGCTTGCAGGGAAAGCGCTTCCAGAGGGGAGTCTAATGAGGGCAAACATTTGATGGTAGCTGCTTCCCTGCGGGAGATACTCTCTTTGCCAAAATCGCATTATTAGGCGAAAGTAAGTTACAATTCAGTACCCTATCCTAAAGCTTGCTGTTAGGAGGGAATCTGCAGCTTGCAGTGAAAGCGCTTCCAGAGGGGAGTCTAATGAGGGCAAACATTTGATGGTAGCAGCTTCCCTGCGGGAGATACTCTCATTTCCAAAATCTCCTCATTATCCGCAGTTAAGTTACAATTCAGTACCCTATCCTAAAGCTTGCTGTTAGGAGGGAATCTGCAGCTTGCAGTGAAAGCGCTTCCAGAGGGGAGTCTAATGAGGGCAAACATTTGATGGTAGCTGCTTCCCTGCGGGAGATAATCTCTTTTCCATAATCGCCTTTTTAAGGCGAAACTAAGATAGAATTCATTACCCTATCCTAAAGCTTGCTGTTAGGAGGGAATCTGCAGCTTGCAGTGAAAGCGCTTCCAGAGGGGAGTCTAATGAGGGCAAACATTTGATGGTAGCTGCTTCCCTGCGGGAGATACTCTCTTTTCCAAAATCGCCTTTTTAAGGCGAAACTATGATAGAATTCAGTACCCTAACCTAAAGCTTGCTTTTAGGAGGGAATCTGCAGCTTGCAGTGAAAGCGCTTCCAGAGGGGAGTCAAATGAGGGCAAACATTTGATGGTAGCAGCTTCCCTGCGGGAGATAATCTCTTTTCCAAAATCACATTATTAGCCGCAGATAAGTTACAATTCAGTACCCTACCCTAAAGCTTGCTGTTAGGAGGGAATCTGCAGCTTGCAGGGAAAGCGCTTCCAGAGGGGAGTCTAATGAGGGCAAACATTTGATGGTAGCAGCTTCCCTGCGGGAGATACTCTCTTTTCCAAAATCACATTATTAGGCTAAAGTAAGATACAATTCAGTACCCTATCCTAAAGCTTGCTGTTAGGAGGGAATCTGCAGCTTGCAGTGAAAGCGCTTCCAGAGGGGAGTCTAATGAGGGCAAACATTTGATGGTAGCAGCTTCCCTGCGGGAGATACTCTCTTTTCCAAAATCACATTATTAGCCGTAGTTAAGTTATAATTCAGTACCCTAACCTAAAGCATGCTGTTAGGAGGGAATCTGCAGCTTGCAGTGAAAGCGCTTCCAGAGGGGAGTCTAATGAGGGCAAACATTTGATGGTAGCTGCTTCCCTGCGGGAGATACTCTCTTTTCCAAAATCGCATTATTAGGCGAAAGTAAGTTACAATTCAGTACCCTATCCTAAAGCTTGCTGTTAGGAGGGAATCTGCAGCTTGCAGTGAAAGCGCTTCCAGAGGGGAGTCTAATGAGGGCAAACTTTTGATGGTAGCAGCTTCCCTGCGGGAGATACTCTCTTTTCCAAAATCACATTATTAGCCGCAGTTAAGTCATAATTCAGTACCCTAACCTAAAGTTTGCTGTTAGGAGGGAATCTGCAGCTTGCAGTGAAAGCGCTTCCAGAGGGGAGTCTAATGAGGGCAAACATTTGATGGTAGCAGCTTCCCTGCGGGAGATACTGTCTTTTCCAAAATCACCATTTTAAGGCGAAACTAAGATACAATTCAGTACCCTATCCTAAAGCTTGCTGTTAGGAGGGAATCTGCAGCTTGCAGTGAAAGCGCTTCCAGAGGGGAGTCTAATGAGGGCAAACATTTGATGGTAGCAGCTTCCCTGCGGGAGATACTCTCTTTTCCAGAATCATATTATTATCCGCAGTTAAGTTACAATTCAGTACCCTATCCTAAAGCTTGCTGTTAGGAGGGAATCTGCATCTTGCAGTGAAAGCGCTTCCAGAGGGGAGTCTAATGAGGGCAAACATTTGATGGTAGCAGCTTCCCTGCGGGAGATACTCTCTTTGCCAAAATCGCATTATTAGGCGAAAGTAAGTTACAATTCAGTACCCTATCCTAAAGCTTGCTGTTAGGAGGGAATCTGCAGCTTGCAGTGAAAGCACTTCCAGAGGGGAGTCTAATGAGGGCAAACATTTAATGGTAGCAGCTTCCCTGCGGGAGATACTCTCTTTGCCAAAATCGCATTATTAGGCGAAAGTAAGATACAATTCAGTACCTTATCCTAAAGCTTGCTGTTAGGAGGGAATCTGCATCTTGCAGTGAAAGGGCTTCCAGAGGGGAGTCTAATGAGGGCAAACATTTGATGGTAGCAGCTTCCCTGCGGGTGATACTCTCTTTGCCAAAATCAAATTTTTAGGCGAAAGTAAGGAACAATTCAGTACCCTATCCTAAAGCTTGCTGTTAGGAGGGAATCTGCAGCTTGCAGTGAAAGCGCTTCCAGAGGGGAGTCTAATGAGGGCAAACATTTGATGGTAGCAGCTTCCCTGCGGGAGATACTCTCTTTTCCATAATCGCATTATTAGCTGCAGTTAAGTTACAATTCAGTACCCTATCCTAAAGCTTGCTGTTAGGAGGGAATCTGCAGCTTGCAGTGAAAGCGCTTCCAGAGGGGAGTCCAATGAGGGCAAACATTTGATGGTAGCAGCTTCCCTGCGAGAGATACTCTCTTTGCCACAATCGCATTATTAGGCGAAAGTAAGTTACAATTCAGTACCCTATCCTAAAGCTTGCTGTTAGGAGGGAATCTGCATCTTGCAGTGAAAGCGCTTCCAGAGGGGAGTCTAATGAGGGCAAACATTTGATGGTAGCAGCTTCCCTGCGGGAGATACTCTCTTTGCCAAAATCGCATTATTAGGTGAAAGTAAGTTACAATTCAGTACCCTATCCTAAAGCTTGCTGTTAGGAGCGAATCTGCATCTTGCAGTGAAAGCGCTTCGAGAGGGGAGTCTAATGAGGGCAAACATTTGATGGTAGCAGCTTCCCTGCGGGAGATACTCTCTTTGCCAAAATCGCATTATTAGGCGAAAGTAAGTTACAATTCAGTACCCTATCCTAAAGCTTGCTGTTAGGAGGGAATCTGCATCTTGCAGTGAAAGCGCTTCCAGAGGGGAGTCAAATGAGGGCAAACATTTGATGGTAGCAGCTTCCCTGCGGGAGATACTCTCTTTGCTAAAATCGCATTATTAGGCGAAAGTGAGTTACAATTCAGTACCCTATCCTAAAGCTTGCTGTTAGGAGGGAATCTGCAGCTTGCAGTGAAAGCGCTTCCAGAGGGGAGTCTAATGAGGGCAAACATTTGATGGTAGCAGCTTCCCTGCGGGAGATACTCTCTTTGCCAAAATCGCATTATTAGGCGAAAGTAAGTTACAATTCAGTACCCTATCCTAAAGCTTGCTGTTAGGAGGGAATCTGCAGCTTGCAGTGAAAGCGCTTCCAGAGGGGAGTCTAACGAGGGCAAACATTTGATGGTAGCAGCTTCCCTGCGGGAGATACTCTCTTTGCCAAAATCGCATTATTAGCTGCAGTTAAGTTACAATTCAGTACCCTATCCTAAAGCTTGCTGTTAGGAGGGAATCTGCAGCTTGCAGTGAAAGCGCTTCCAGAGGGGAGTCCAATGAGGGCAAACATTTGATGGTAGCAGCTTCCCTGCGGGAGATACTCTCTTTTCCAAAATCGCATTATTAGGCGAAAGTAAGTTACAATTCAGTACCCTATCCTAAAGCTTGCTGTTAGGAGGGAATCTGCAGCTTGCAGGGAAAGCGCTTCCAGAGGGGAGTCTAATGAGGGCAAACATTTGATGGTAGCAGCTTCCCTGCGGGAGATACTCTCTTTGCCAAAATCGCCTTATTAGGCGAAAGTAAGTTACAATTCAGTACCCTATCCTAAAGCTTGCTGTTAGGAGGGAATCTGCAGCTTGCAGTGAAAGCGCTTCCAGAGGGGGGTCCAATGAGGGCAAACATTTGATGGTAGCAGCTTCTCTGCGGGAGATACTCTCTTTGCCAAAATCGCATTATTAGGCGAAAGTAAGTTACAATTCAGTACACTATCCTAAAGCTTGCTGTTAGGAGGGAACCTGCAGCTTGCAGTGAAAGCGCTTCCAGAGGGGAGTCTAACGAGGGCAAACATTTGATGGTAGCAGCTTCCCTGCGGGAGATACTCTCTTTACCAAAATCGCATTATTAGGCAAAAGTAAGTTACAATTCAGTGCCCTATCCTAAAGCTTGCTGTTAGGAGGGAATCTGCAGCTTGAAGTAAAAACGCTTCCAGAGGGGAGTCTAATGAGGGCAAACATTTGATGGTAGCAGCTTCCCTGCGGGAGATACTCTCTTTGCCACAATCGCATTATTAGCTGCAGTTAAGTTACAATTCAGTACCCTATCCTAAAGCTTGCTGTTAGGAGGGAATCTGCATCTTGCAGTGAAAGCGCTTCGAGAGGGGAGTCTAATGAGGGCAAACATTTGATGGTAGCAGCTTCCCTGCGGGAGATACTCTCTTTGCCAAAATCGCATTATTAGGCGAAAGTAAGTTACAATTCAGTACCCTATCCTAAAGCTTGCTGTTAGGAGGGAATCTGCAGCTTGCAGTGAAAGCGCTTCCAGAGGGGAGTCTAACGAGGGCAAACATTTGATGGTAGCAGCTTCCCTGCGGGAGATACTCTCTTTGCCATAATCGCATTATTAGCTGCAGTTAAGTTACAATTCAGTACCCTATCCTAAAGCTTGCTGTTAGGAGGGAATCTGCATCTTGCAGTGAAAGCGCTTCCAGAGGGGAGTCCAATGAGGGCAAACATTTGATGGTAGCAGCTTCCCTGCGGGAGATACTCTCTTTGCCAAAATCGCATTCTTAGTCAAAAGTAAGTTACAATTCAGTACCCTATCCTAAAGCTTGCTGTTAGGAGGGAATCTGCAGCTTGCAGTGAAAGCGCTTCCAGAGGGGAGTCTAATGAGGGTTAACATTTGATGGTAGCAGCTTCCCTGCGGGAGATACACTCTTTTTCCATAATCTCCTTATTAGCCGCAGTTAAGTTACAATTCAGTACCCTATCCTAAAGCTTGCTGTTAGGAGGGAATCTGCATCTTGCAGTGAAAGCGCTTCCAGAGGGGAGTCTAATGAGGGCAAACATTTGATGGTAGCAGCTTCCCTGCAGGAGATACTCTCTTTTCCAAAATTGCTTTATTAACCGCAGTTAAGTTACAATTCAGTACCCTATCCTAAAGCTTGCTGTTAGGAGGGAATCTGCAGCTTGCAGTGAAAGCGCTTCCAGAGGGGAGTCTAATGAGGGCAAACATTTGATGGTAGCAGCTTCCCTGCGGGAGATAATCTCTTTTCCAAAATCACATTATTAGCCGCAGTTAAGTTACAATTCAGTACCCTATCCTAAAGCTTGCTGTTAGGAGGGAATCTGCATCTTGCAGTGAAAGCGCTTCCAGAGGGGAGTCTAATGAGGGCAAACATTTGATGGTAGCAGCTTCCCTGCGGGAGATACTCTCTTTTCCAAAATCACATTATTAGGCTAAAGTAAGATACAATTCAGTACCCTATCCTACAGCTTGCTGTTAGGAGGGAATCTGCAGCTTGCAGTGAAAGCGCTTCCAGAGGGGAGTCTAATGAGGGCAAACATTTGATGGTAGCTGCTTCCCTGCGGGAGATACTCTCTTTTCCATAATCGCCTTTTTAAGGCGAAAGTAAGAAACAATTCAGTACCCTATCCTAAAGCTTGCTGTTAGGAGGGAATCTGCAGCTTGCAGTGAAAGCGCTTCCAGAGGGGAGTCTAATGAGGGCAAACATTTGATGGTAGCAGCTTCCTTGCGGGAGATACTCTCTTTTCCACAATCGCATTAGCCGCAGTTAAGTTACAATTCAGTACCCTATCCTAAAGCTTGCTGTTAGGAGGGAATCTGCAGCTTGCAGTGAAAGCGCTTCCAGAGGGGAGTCAAATGAGGGCAAACATTTGATGGTAGCAGCTTCCCTGCGGGAGATACTCTCTTTTCCATAATCTCCTTATTAGCCGCAGTTAAGTTACAATTCAGTACCCTATCCTAAAGCTTGCTGTTAGGAGGGAATCTGCAGCTTGCAGTGAAAGCGCTTCCAGAGGGGAGTCTAATGAGGGCAAACTTTTGATGGTAGCAGCTTCCCTGCGGGAGATACTCTCTTTTCCAAAATCGCCTTTTTAAGGCGAAACTAAGATAGAATTCATTACCCTATCCTAAAGCTTGCTGTTAGGAGGGAATCTGCAGCTTGCAGTGAAAGCGCTTCCAGAGGGGAGTCTAATGAGGGCAAACATTTGATGGTAGCAGCTTCCCTGCGGGAGATACTCTCTTTTCCAAAATCACATTATTAGCCGCAGTTAAGTTATAATTCAGTACCCTAACCTAAAGCATGCTGTTAGGAGGGAATCTGCAGCTTGCAGTGAAAGCGCTTCCAGAGGGGAGTCTAATGAGGGCAAACATTTGATGGTAGCTGCTTCCCTGCGGGAGATACTCTCTTTTCCAAAATCGCATTATTAGGCGAAAGTAAGTTACAATTCAGTACCCTATCCTAAAGCTTGCTGTTAGGAGGGAATCTGCAGCTTGCAGTGAAAGCGCTTCCAGAGGGGAGTCTAATGAGGGCAAACATTTGATGGTAGCAGCTTCCCTGCGGGAGATACTCTCATTTCCAAAATCTCCTCATTAGCCGCAGTTAAGTTACAATTCAGTACCCTATCCTAAAGCTTGCTGTTAGGAGGGAATCTGCAGCTTGCAGTGAAAGCGCTTCCAGAGGGGAGTCTAATGAGGGCAAACATTTGATGGTAGCTGCTTCCCTGCGGGAGATACTCTCTTTTCCATAATCGCCTTTTTAAGGCGAAACTAAGATAGAATTCATTACCCTATCCTAAAGCTTGCTGTTAGGAGGGAATCTGCAGCTTGCAGTGAAAGCGCTTCCAGAGGGGAGTCTAATGAGGGCAAACATTTGATGGTAGCTGCTTCCCTGCGGGAGATACTCTCTTTTCCAAAATCGCCTTTTTAAGGCGAAACTATGATAGAATTCATTACCCTATCCTAAAGCTTGCTTTTAGGAGGGAATCTGCAGCTTGCAGTGAAAGCGCTTCCAGAGGGGAGTCAAATGAGGGCAAACATTTGATGGTAGCAGCTTCCCTGCGGGAGATAATCTCTTTTCCAAAATCACATTATTAGCCGCAGATAAGTTACAATTCAGTACCCTACCCTAAAGCTTGCTGTTAGGAGGGAATCTGCAGCTTGCAGGGAAAGCGCTTCCAGAGGGGAGTCTAATGAGGGCAAACATTTGATGGTAGCAGCTTCCCTGCGGGAGATACTCTCTTTTCCAAAATCACATTATTAGGCTAAAGTAAGATACAATTCAGTACCCTATCCTAAAGCTTGCTGTTAGGAGGGAATCTGCAGCTTGCAGTGAAAGCGCTTCCAGAGGGGAGTCTAATGAGGGCAAACATTTGATGGTAGCAGCTTCCCTGTGGGAGATACTCTCTTTTCCAAAATCACATTATTAGCCGCAGTTAAGTTATAATTCAGTACCCTAACCTAAAGCATGCTGTTAGGAGGGAATCTGCAGCTTGCAGTGAAAGCGCTTCCAGAGGGGAGTCTAATGAGGGCAAACATTTGATGGTAGCTGCTTCCCTGCGGGAGATACTCTCTTTTCCAAAATCGCATTATTAGGCGAAAGTAAGTTACAATTCAGTACCCTATCCTAAAGCTTGCTGTTAGGAGGGAATCTGCAGCTTGCAGTGAAAGCGCTTCCAGAGGGGAGTCTAATGAGGGCAAACTTTTGATGGTAGCAGCTTCCCTGCGGGAGATACTCTCTTTTCCAAAATCACATTATTAGCCGCAGTTAAGTCATAATTCAGTACCCTAACCTAAAGCTTGCTGTTAGGAGGGAATCTGCAGCTTGCAGTGAAAGCGCTTCCAGAGGGGAGTCTAATGAGGGCAAACATTTGATGGTAGCAGCTTCCCTGCGGGAGATACTCTCTTTGCCAAAATCACCATTTTAAGGCGAAACTAAGATACAATTCAGTACCCTATCCTAAAGCTTGCTGTTAGGAGGGAATCTGCAGCTTGCAGGGAAAGCGCTTCCAGAGGGGAGTCTAATGAGGGCAAACATTTGATGGTAGCAGTTTCCCTGCGGGAGATACTCTCTTTTCCAAAATCGCATTATTAGCCGCAGTTAAGTTACAATTCAGTACCCTATCCTAAAGCTTGCTGTTAGGAGGGAATCTGCAGCTTGCAGTGAAAGCGCTTCCAGAGGGGAGTCTAATGAGGGCAAACATTTGATGGTAGCAGCTTCCCTGCGGGAGATACTCTCTTTTCCAAAATCACCTTATTAGCCGCACTTAAGTCACATTTCAGTACCCTATATGGAAACGTAGGGTTATTGATGCTTCTGAAGCATCCAGTGATAGCGCTTCCAGAGAAGACTCTAACGAGAGCCAGCATTTGATGGTAGCAGCTTCCCTGCGGGATATATTCTCTTTTCCTAAATCGCCTTATTACCCGCACTTAAGTTACAACTCAGTACCCTATACTAAAGCTTTCTGTTAGTGGTCTTCTGTAGCTTGCAGTGAAAGCGCTTCCAGAGAAGACTCTAACGAGAGCCAGTATTTGATGGTAGCAGCGTCCCTGCGGGAGATACTCTCTTTCCCAAAATCGCCTTATTAGCCGCCCTTAAGTCACAATTCGGTACACTATACTAAAGCTTTCTGTTATTGGTGCTTCTTCAGCTTGCAGTGAAAGCGATTCCAGAGAAGACTCTAACGAGAGCCAGCATTTGATGGTAGCAGCTTCCCTGCGGGAGATACTCTATTTTCCAAAATCGCCATATTAGCCGCTCTTAAGTCACAAATCCGTACCCTATACTAAAGCTTTCTGTTAGGAGTGAATATGCAGCTTGCAGTGAAAGCGATTCTAGGGAAGACTCTAACGCGAGCCAGCATTTGATGGTAGCAGCTTCCCTGCGGGAGATACTCTCTTTTCCAGTATTGCATTATTAGCCGCACTTAAGACACAATACGGTACCCTAGACTAAAGCTTTCTGTTAGGAGTGAATATGCAGCTTGCAGTGAAAGCGCTTGCAGAGACGCCCCTAACGAAAGCCAACATTTGATGGTAGCAGCTTCCCTGCGGGAGATACTCTCTTTTCCAAAATCGCCTTATTAGCCGCACTTAAGTCACAATTCAGTACCCTATACTAAATCTTTCTGTTATTGGTGCTTCTGCAGCTTGCAGTGAAAGCGATTCCAGGGAAGACTCTAACGAGAGCCAGCATTTGATGGTAGCAGCTTCCCTGTGGGAGATACTCTCTTTTCCAAAATCGCCTTATTAGCCGCAATTAAGTCACAATTCAGTACCCTATACTAAAGCTTTCTCTTAGTGGTGCTTCTGAAGCTTGCAGTAAAAGCGCTTCCAGAGAAAACTCTAATGAGAACAATCATTTCATGGTAGGAGCTTCCCTGCGGGAGATACTCTCTTTTCCAAAATCGCCTTATTATCCGTTCTAAAGCTACAACTCAGTACCTATACTAAAGCTTTTGTTAGGAGTGAATATGCAGCTTGCCGTGAAAGCGCATGCAGAGAAGACTCTAACGAGACCAAGCATTTGATGGTAGCCGCTTCCATGCGGGAGATACTCTCTTTTCCAAAATCGCCTTATTAGCCGCACTTAAGTCACAATTCAGTACCCTATATGGAAACGTAGGGTTACTGATGCTTCTGAAGCATCCAGTGATAGCGCTTCCAGAGAAGACTCTAACGAGAGCCAGCATTTGATGGTAGCAGCTTCCCTGCGGGAGATACTCTCTTTTCCATAATCGCTTTATTAGCCGCTCTTAAGACACAATTCAGTACCCTAGACTAAAGCTTTCTGTTATTGGTGCTTCTGCAGCTTGCAGTGAAAGATCTTCCAGAGAAGTCCCTAACGAGAGCCAACATTTGATGGTAGCAGCTTCCCTGCGGGAGATACTCTCTTTTCCAAAATCGCCTTATTAGCCGCACTGAAGTTACAATTCAGTACACTTTACTAAAGCTTCCTGTTAGGAGTGAATATGCAAATTGAAGTGAAAGCGCTTCCAGAGAAGACTCTAACGAGAGCCAACATTTGATGGTAGCAGCTTCCCTGCGGGAGATACTCTCTTTTCCAAAATCGCCTTATTAGCCGCACTGAAGTTACAATTCAGTACACTATACTAAAGATTTCTGTTATTGGTGCTTCAGCAGCTTGCAGTGAAAGCGATTCCAGGGAAGACTCTAACGAGAGCCATCATTTGATGGTAGCAGCTTCCCTGCTGGTGATAGTCTCTTTTCCAAAATCGCGTTATTAGGCGTAGTTAAGTCACAGTTAAGTACCCTATATGGAAACGTTGCGTTAGTGGTGCTTCTGCAGCTTGCAGTAAAAGCGCTTCCAGAGAAGGCTCTAACGAGAGCCAGTATTTGATGGTAGCACCTTCCCTGCAGTACTTATGCTGAACAGTATGAATATTGAAAAGATGCTTTAACAGCCATTGTGATGTAACAGTACACAAGCCAAGACTGAAAGTTCCATAAGTCCTGTTTTCACTGAAAGCGCTCTAAGAGAAGACATTCAGAAGAAGCAGCATTCCATGCTAGCATATTCCCTGTGGGAGATACACCCTTTTACATAAACATGTTATTAGGCATAGTTAAGTCACAATTAAGTACCCTAGACTGAATCGGTGTTTTCATCGCGCTTATGGAGCTTGCAGTGAAAGCACTTCCTGAGTAGACTCTAACGAGAGCCAGCATTTGGTGGTAGCACCTTCCCTGTGGTACTTGTGCTCAATGGTATCAAAATTGAAGAGATGCTTTAACAGCCATTGTGATGTAACAGTACACAAGCCGAGCCTGAAAGATTTACAAGTTTTGCTTTGCACTGAAAGCGCTGTAGGAGAAGATATTCAGAAGCAGCAGCATTCCATGCTAGCATCTTCCCTGCGGGAGATACTCCCTTTTAAACAATCGCGTCATGAGGGGCTGTTAAGTCACAATTCAGTACCCGATACTGTAAAGGTCTATTAGTTGTGCTTATGTAGCTTGGAGGGAAAGCGCTTCCTGAGTAGTGTCTAAACGAGAGCCAGCATTTGATGGTAGCACCTTCCCTGTGGCACTTGTGCTCAACGGTATGAAATTTTGAAGTGACGCTTTAATAGCCATTCTGATGTAACAGTACACAAGCCAAGCCTGAAAGTTTTACAAGTCTTGCTTTACACTGAAAGCGCTGTAGGAGAAGACATTCAGAAGCAGCAGCACTCCATGCTAGCATCTTCCCTGCGGGAGATACTCTCTTTTCCAAAATCAAGTTATTATGCGCACTTTTGCGACAATTCAGTACCCTATACTGAAATGTTCTGTTAGTCATGCTTATGCAGCTTGCAGTGAAAGCGCTTCCTGAGTAGATTCTAACGAGAGCCAGCATTTGATGGTAGCAGGTTCTCTGCGGCACTTATGCTGAAAGGTATGAAAATTGAAGAGACACTTTAATAGCCATTCTGATGTAACAGTACACAAGCCGAGACTCAAAGTTCTACAAGTCTTGCTTTGCACTGAAAGCGCTGTAGGAGAAGACATTCAGAAGCAGCAGCATTCCATGCTAGCATCTTTCCTGCGGGAGATACTCTCTTTTCCAATATCGCGTTATTAGGCACAGTTAAGTCACAATTCAGTACCCTATATGGAAACGTTCTGTTAGTCGTGCTTATGCAGCTTGCAGTGAAAGCGCTTCCTGAGTAGACTCTAATGAGAGCCAGCATTGGATGGTAGCATCTTCCCTGCGGTAGATGTGCTGCAGGGTATGAAAATTGGAAGTGACACTTTAATAGCCATTCTGATGTTACAGTACACAAGCCGAGCCTGAAAGTTCTACAAGTTCTTATTTGCACTGAAAGCGCTCTAAGAGAAGACATTCAGAAGCAGCAGCATTCCATACTAGCATATTCCCTGCGGGAGACACTTTCTTTTCCAAAATCATGTTATTATGCACAGTTAAGTCACAATTCAGTTCCCTATACTAAAACTTACATTTAGTCATGCTAAGGCAGCTTGCTGTGAAAGCAATTTCTGAGTAGACTCTAACAAGAGCCAGCATTTGATGGTAGGACCTTCCCTGCGGTACTTGTGCTGAACGGTATGAAAATTTGAAGTGACGCTTTTAAAGCTATTCTGATGTTACAGTACACAAGCTGAGCCTAAAAGGTCTAGAAGTCTTGCTTTGTACAGAAAGCGCTCTAGGAGAAGACATTCAGAAGCAGCAGCATTCCATGCTAGCATCTTCCCTGCGGGACACTTTCTTTTCCAAAATTTCATTATTAGGCAGAGTTAAGTCACAATTCAGTACTCTATAAGGAAACGAATTGTTAGTCATGCTCGTGCATCTTGCAGTGACAGCGCTTCCTGAGTAGACTCTAATGAGAGCCAGAATTTGATGGTAGCACCTTCCCTGGGGTACTTGTGCTGAATGGTATGCAATTTTGAAGTGACGCTTATTAGCCATTCTGATGTAACAGTACACAAGCCGAGACTCAAAGTTCTACAAGTCATGCTTTGCACTGAAAGCGCTGTAGGAGAAGACATTCGGAAGCAGCAGCATTCCATGCTATCATCTTCCCTGCGGGAGATACTCTCTTTTCCACAATCGTATTATTAGGCGCAGTTAAGTCACAATTTAGTACCCTAGACTAAAACTGTCTATCAGTCGTGCTTATGCAGCGAGCAATGGAAGCGCTTCCTGAGTAGTCTCTAACGAGAGCCAGCATTTGATGGTATCACGTTCCCTGCGGCACTTCTGCTGAATGGTATGAAAATTTGAAGTGATGCTTTAATAGCCATTCTGATGTAACAGTACACAAGCCGAGACTCAAAGTTCTACAAGTCTTGCTTTGCACTGAAAGCGCTGTAGGAGAAGACATTCAGAAGAAGCAGCATTCCATGCTAGCATCTTCCCTGCGGGAGATACTCTCTTTTCCCCAATTGCATTATGAGGTCCAGATAAGTCACAATTCAGTACCCTATACTGAAATGTTCTGTTAGTCATGCTTATGCAGCTTGCAGTGAAAGCGCTTCCTGAGTAGACTCTAATGAGAGCCAGCATTTGATGGTAGCACCTTCCCTGCGATACTTGTGCTCAACGGTATTAAAATTTGAAGTGACGCTTTAATAGCCATTCTGATGTAACAGTACACAAGCCGAGCCTGAAAGTTCTACAAGTCTTGCTTTGCACTGAAAGCGCTGTAGGAGAAGACATTCAGCAGCAGCAGCATTCCATGCTAGCATCTTCCCTGCAGGAACAATACCCTTGTGACTTGTCCTGCTTTGTTTGTCCTGCAAGGGAAAGCTGCTGGTCAGCCTGGAAAAAGTGTCCGTTTATACTAGTAAATACCTGTACCCCCTTTTTCTTGGGAGTTCAGAGAAATCTATCTGCCATTGTTGTCCTGGACAATTGCCTTTCCCAATTGCTCCAACATGTATCCTTTTTGTTGTATTTGGATTATTCTTTAGACAGATCTCACATTTTTGTGTGACTTGTTTTACAAGTAGTAGTATTCAATTTGTAGTATACAAATTCCTACTCACCAATTTCTTACTCAATTGTTTATACAGAGCATCTGTACTCCAATGGGTTCTTCTGTCTTTATCCAAGACCAAATTCCACAGTACCCCCGATGGTACTATGATTCGTCCGTCTAGAACATAGAACCACCCCTCATTACCTTCTCTTCCTGCCATATCATTAATCAAGTTTCTATCTTCCCTTGAATATTTTTCCAAATTTAAATCGGAATCAGGGATTTGAAGCCTACCATCTGGAATCAGAGCAGATAATATTTCTGCTCTTTTGGCGGCTTTCCTGGCCTCAAGATCTGCCAACTTGTTACCAACTCCCTGGTCAGTATTACCTCTCTGGTGTCCTTTGCAATGCATGATAGCCACTTCTTCTGGAAGATTTACAGCTTCCAGCAGCTTTAGGATTTCTGCTGCATGTTTAATGTGTTTTCCTTGGGCAGTAAGGAATCCTCGTTCTTTCCATATAGTACCAGGGGCATGCACCACTCCAAAGGCATATTTTGAATCTGTCCATTCCTTTTGTTCCTTCCTTTTGCTAATTCCAGTGCTTGAGTTAAGGTGATGATTTCAGCTTTCTGGGCCGATGTTCCTGGGGGTAATGGTCTGGCCTCGATCACTTCTCTGGTGGTAGTCACAGCATATCCAGCCTTGTGGTGTCCTTGCTTCACAAAGCTGCTTCCATCGGTGTACCAGGAATCTTCCGCATCCAGGAGCAGTTTTTCCTTTAGATCTAGGCGGCTGGAGTATACTGTCTCCATCGTCTTCAGGCAGGCATGTATCACTGGTTCTGAAGCAGCTCCACTAAGGAAAGATGCTGGATTTACAATGTTAGTTGTGATTATATTCACATCATCTTGCTCTACCAATATGGCTTGATACTTCAAAAATCTAGAGGGGGAAAGCCAGTGACCTCCTTTCTGCTCCAACACTGCTGAGACTGTGTGTGACACCATGACAGTCATTTTTTGGCCCATAGTGAATTTTTGGGCTTCTTTATATTCAGAACTACAGCTGCAACTGCCCATAGGCATCCAGGCCATCCCTTGCTTACATCATCCAATTGTTTGGAGAAGTAGGCTACAGCCCTTTTGTAGGAGCCCAGCTGTTGTGGCAGCACCCCCAGGGTCATTCCCTGTCTTTTGTGAGAAAATAACCAGAATGGTTTTGAAATGTCGGGAAGGCCTAAAGCTGGGGCCTTCATCAATTTTTTCTCTAATTGTTCAAATTCCCTTCTTGCCTCCCCAGTCCAAGCCAATTTCGATGATCCCATTGGGTGTTCTTTCAGTAGTGCGTACAATGGTTTCACTAAGAGTCCGTAGTTATATATCTATAAACAACACCAACCTGTCATTCCCAGAAAGGTTCTGAGCTCCTTTAACGTTTCTGGCATGGGTGTATGGCAGATGGCTACTTTCCGGTCTGTCCCGAGGTCCCTCTGTCCTCCAGAGACTTCGAATCCAAGGTAAGTAACTTCTTGTTGTATCAGCTGGGCTTTCTGCTGAGAGACTTGATACCCACTTAGTTCCAAAAAGTTTAATAGACTTACGGTCCATTGTACACAGTCCTCCTTTGTTTGTGTGGCTATCAGAAGGTCATCCACATACTGCAGCAGAGCTCTGGTGTGAGATGGAGGGTCCCAGGTTTCCAGGTCCCAAGCCAGCTGGTTCCCATAAATAGTTGGGCTGTTCTTAAAACCTTGAGGTAATACTGTCATAGAATCTTAGAATCATAGAATCATGGAATAACCAGGTTGGAAGAGACCCACCGGATCATCGAGTCCAACCATTCCTATCAAAGGAATGTCCAGGTTAGTTGTGTTTTTCTACCAGTTTCAGGGTTCTCCCACTCAAATGCAAATAATTTTTGACTTTCTTCAGCCAACTTGAGGCCATGAGGCAAGTGCAGACCCTAAATTTCAGGAAAGCAGACTTCCAGCACTTCAAGGAATTACTCAGTAGGATCCCCTGGGGCATGCTCCTAGGGGTCAAGGGCACAGAACAGAGCTGGAAAATATTTAAGAATGTTTTCCATGAAGCAGAAGAGCTTTTGGTCCCCATATGTACTAAATCAGGCAGAGAAGGGAAGAGACCACTGTGGCTGAGTCAAGATTTGCTGGTCAAACTCAAGAACAAGAGGGAACTGCACAGGCAGTGCAAGTAGGGACAGGGAACCTGGGAAGTATATAGGGACTCTGTCCAGTTGTGTAGGGATGGGGTCAGGAAGGCCAAAGCGCAGCAGGAGCTTAACTTGGCAAGGGAAGTGAACACTAACAAGATGGGCTTCTACAGGTATGTCAGTTAGAAGAAGAAGATCAAAGAATGGCTGATGGCTGAAAATGGTGACCTTGTATCAACAGATGGGGAGAAGGCTGAGGTAACAATTTCTTTGCCTCAGGCTTCACTGACAACCAATCTCTTCACCCCTCCTGGTTCATGGGACAATGAGATGGTGATCTGGGAGGGGGTGGGGGGAAAGGGTGCAGGGGTGGGTGGGTAAACCCCCTCCCACAGTAAAGGAGGATCAGGTTCCTGATCACCTGAGGAACCTGAACATATATAAGTCTAAGGGACCTGATGAGATGAATTCCAGAGTCCTGAATGACTTAACACTGCTTCTTTGGCAGCATCCGGCAGCAGGACGGTTAGTTCTGTGGTGGGGTAGACATTTTGAGGCGGTGGGAGCTTCCCGGAGCTGGGAAAATCCCAGAAAAACCCAGGCGGGGGCAGGGGTCCTGACAGCCCCCACACGCTGGTGCCGCAAGGTGCCTGATGGGAGGGGGCGGTCCCGGCGAATACCGCGGGAGATTTAAACAGTGCCCCTGGGAGCACCGCGAAGAGGAGTGTGGCAGTGTGAGTGGGCAGGGTGTGAAGGCAGGGCGCAGAGAGGACCTAGAGACTAGACAGAAGACACCGAGGACCATGGTGGCCACCCGGCAGAAGATTAAAGCTGCTCCGTGTGCTGCAGCAGGCAGGATGGATGCTGCCACTCAGACAGAGCCACAGTGGGTGCATGCAGCTACCCAGACCCTGGGCTGCAGGCAGTGCCCCCCTCCCACACCGGCTCGTGCCTCTGGTCCTGGCTCCACTTGTGAAAGCTGTGCTCGAGTGGGGGAACTCCTTCACATGTTGGAGGAGTTAAGGGAGGAGGTATAGAGGCTGAGGCCCATCAGGGAGTGTGAGAGGGAGACAGACCAGTGGAGTAGTGCCCTCTCACTAACTCAGCAGCCTGCTGGAGCTGGTGTGTCCAAACACCGTCCACCTGCGAACTGCAAGGTTGGGGTTACAAGAGATGGGGAATGGCAGCAAGTTCCTGCCAGATGAAAGAAACCTGCTCCCCTCACCCATACACCAAAACCCCAGATCCCCCTGGTGAACAAGTACCAGGTGCTGCAGGTGGAATCCAACCCTGGGGATGAGGATGATGGCTCCCACAGCCTAGAATCCTTCCCTAGGCCGCACCATCCTCAGAAAAAGATAAAAACATCCTCCATTAATAAGAAGAGGAGGGTGATTGTTGTAAGGACTCCCTCCTAAAAGGAACGGCATTGTGGCTAGCATTGTGGCTTTGTCTTTCTTACCAAAAAAGATGTTCCTGTGCTTGGAACAGAAAGATGGTTGCTCGTTTAGTCGGCTTGATCAGCAAATTACTTTCTGTTACTCATTACACCTGGGGCTGAAAAAGAGTTCAGGTAAGAGAGGAGTCTGTATTTTAACTCCTGATAACATTTTCTGTGCATATTTCAGAAGTGCACGACTTTCAGCATTCACTTGTTTGACAGATTGGTTTAAGAAATAATTAGAAAGGGTCACATTAGCTGGGAATCATCACAATAAGATTAATGTGGAACATATTTTTTCATTGTAAAGATAGCCTTCCGTTCTGTATTTCAAAAATATATACAATCTTTTAACAGTGTATACAGGTGTTTGTAGGCTTTCCTCATTCTCTGTTTTTTGATTTCTGGAAGTTGTGCTAATACAGCACTGGTGAACTTAATTTGAGCATTAGAAAAAGTAATCTATTTTAACACTAGTAAACTAGGAAGTGAATTGGTCAAATGATAAAATATTAAGAGATATGTTTTGCAGCCCGCACAGTGCTAATCTAAAATTAACATATAGCCTTCTATTTGCATGACTTGTAGGGAAAGGAAGTCATTATAGTGAATGGACTTTGTATGCAAGTTTACAGAAGGTGTCTTGAACTTAAGTGTGGCTTTAATCAGTTTCACAGTGGTGGAAGTACCATTCAAAGTAGTTTATAGATGGTGCTGCTGGCTTTCAAGGAATATCCAGTCTATTCTGCAATCATGCAACGAAAAGGGCCGAGATCTCATCTGTGCTTTGGACCTTCAAGCATATTGTAAGACATTTTATGCACACTGAGGTGAAATAGTAGATTCTAATACCATTAAATGCACTGACTTTGTCCTGTTGTCAAGCCGGAGAGGAAAGAAACCTTTTTCTGTATGCTTTTTTTTTCCTCAGAGCCTCCCTTAAGTAAACTTTTTACCTGGTTTCCATTTTTTAACGCAGGACAAACAACCTATAGCATCTGATTTGGTAGTCAGGACACTCAAACATAATTGTGTAAAAAGAAAGGTGCATTTTAAAGTCATAGAATCTTTAATTATAAGATATAATGATCAGAGTTGTACAAATACAGTAGTAATATTGATAATTAGATTATTTTATTTTTCACAAAGTATTTGCTTTAATACCAAATAATTGAATACTTATGCAAACAACCTAGATGCAACATTCTGATTTTCTTCTTTATTCAGGTTTATTTTATATAAGCTCTTAAATTTGTTTTTTTTTTTTTAAACAGTGTGGTTTATATTCTTTTCCACACATAGGACTGGGAGGGGAAGGTTGTTTTGTTTTCAGTCTGTAGACACACCTGGAATGAGGAATAAAGCGTCTTTCTAAAAAATATTACTTCTAGGATTCAGTGTCGCCACCAACAAAATTAAGGGCCAAAGTTCTTTTGCATTAACCTAATCTTGCAGTAGTTGTACTGTGAATAAGGTGTACAACTGTGTTTTACTTGATTATTCTTAAATGCAGATTAAACTTTTTTATTTTTATTATTTTATTTTTTGTTTGTTCCCCAGAATGGTTCCACTTCTGTTTGTATCAGATATTCCTCAAAATAACTGGCTGGAAGACTGTATTTGGTTGATACAGCAAACTAATTTGAAAAAGTCTTATCCATCCATGGGGAACCACACAGGCTACTTATTTATTTCTAGATGCTTTTTTAATGTTTTCTAACTGAGGTCATCGAAGTACCTCCAGCCTTAAACTGCTGATTTGCAACTGTGGTCTTCTTTATTCCGGAATTTTTACTTTTTTCTAAAACAAATATTTTTGCAGCAAAGTAAATCTCCTCTTTCTGAAAACAGCTGTTTAAACTTGTCTTTCTGTGCAATTTGCATCTGGTTTACTATACTTTGGTTAAAAGTTAGACGTTTCTTTTGCAAATGAACTCAAAGAGCTAACCAGTATTTTTCACATATTAACGTTCTTCAAACTTGAATATTTAAAGTCATTGTGTTTCTCATGTTCCCTATTTTCCCTATTAGTATTTTTATAATGTTTTTTTCTCTTTGCCATATAAGAAAAATGAACAGGCAACAGAAACTCTGTTCTGCTGCTCAAATGCTGAATACATACAGACTCTATAACACATACAGACTCTATGCATTTTGTCTGGGACATAAAATCCAGCTGATATTGATTTCAAAAAGGAGATATTAATCAACCATCCTTCCTCTTTAATAAAATTGCAAAAGAAGGCTTCCAATTGTATTAATACTGAAGATGTCTCCAAAACAATGAAACTGTAATAAGATAGCAAAAATAGTTGTGCTTTTATGAATGTTGGTTTGTTTTTGGTTTGTTTTTTTTTAATGCATAAACTTCTAACAATTGAATGTTCTTTGGCATTGTATAGCAAAGTAAGATTCATGATGAAAAGGCAGATGCAGTGGAACATGATGTGTGCTAATAAAAAGGTCTCATATAAAACTACATAGCAGATTTAGCTTCATATACAAGACTAATCTTGTGAAAATTGTGTTAACCTATGTTTCCTCTCTCTTGCTCTCCTTTTTTCTTATTTTGTAAGGTCACAATTTCAAAAATTCAGACTTGATAAATTAGGAGAAACAACTGTGGGAAACAATAATGAAATAGCAGAGTACATGCTAAGTGTTCTTTTGGGTCTTTTCAGTATCTGATTCCAGAACAGAGCTTACAATAATGCTAAACAACTTTGGATACAGCATAAAAATATCAAGAACAGGTATGTCACTTATGTGTGGTAGGTAAATGTTATAATTTCAAATATTTTTTTTTTTATTGTCAGGGAGGGAAACATCAATTCATTTTGCTTCTGAAGTTGAGACCTTTCCTTTAGTAAGCTCTGAGAGTAAGCAGTCAATACAAAACCCGTAAGTAACATATGTCCCCAGCTTGTAAGTCTCATTGGTTTTATTGTCTCCTCCCTTCTTTGGGTCATCCACTACTCTGGTTGTTATTATTTCCCTCTTCCTTTTCCTACCAGGATTCCTTTTTCAGAGTCCTCTCTACTCTCTTTTTTATGTACATACTTTCATGAGAAATCCCTTTGATTCAGGCTTGTGGATATGTAGTGTTGCTAGACTGCATTTATTGCTGGCTGCATTGTTTTTGTATTTAGCTTTCATTTTCTCTTCATCAACTGTGAATATAGGCAAAAGGTTTCCTTTATCCTCTTTGCTGGTATACAGCATAAACAGACTTGAGACTACAAAAGTGCAACCAACCATAGTAACAAGTGGTTGATATAAAAGCTTGTTGATTCACCCCATTTAATTTTTGTTACAATACATTTTGTTTATTGGCTCACCAAATCTTCATGGTATTTGCAGAGCTTTGTCCTTGTCTTTGGAGTTTTTAAACTCAAAGTAATTAACTTTCAAATACCTACATGAGTTAGCACTTGGGTTAACCTAGTTAGATAACTTTTGCTGTATTTCTGCAGAACTGTAAAATTATGTACCTAATACGCCTGCAATTCTTCTGTTGATCTGCATTTGATCTGAGAAAGGAGCTCAAGACTTAAGTCCCAATCTGTTCTTCGGAAAATTGTCTCTTTGGGGATAGTGAATAATTATTTTGAAGTAATAGTATGTGCCTGCTGGATTTTTTTAGAAGTGCATAAAGAATTTTAAAATTTGTTTTAAAATCAAAATTTATATTCTATGACTTCTCTGAAATAAACATAACTAATAGGGTAGGTACAATGAGAAACAGATTCTAAGGAGACAGGAACTAACTGAATCCCCCCAAAAGTCATACTAATGGTTAGATATTTTTACTTGAAAAGAATGAAGACAGAAGTTGTTAGAAAGTAAAGTTCTTCCTACCTTAATTTATGGTTCTAAACCTAAAAATAATCTTCTAAGTCCCATTCATTTGAATAGAACAACTTACATAATTGCCATTAAAGCAAATACTAAGAAAATTGTTCATTTGAATTTCATGTTGAGAAGCTAATCTTGCATTCCTTCAGCATCTGCTGACCAAAGGATGGTATCAGTTAAATGAAGGGTAATGCCAAAACTCCTTTTTGCAAAAGAAGTAAATATATATCCCACTGTACAATGTGATTCCACCCTATCACATCTGTCAGTACAGAGCTGATGTAAGCAGCTCCTGCCACCTAAAGCCTGTTTTTAAACTCTCACTCAGTCTCTTCCAGTTGCATTCTTTAGGTGTCCTAAGTAATTTTTAAGACTCTGCTCTTGAGCAGGTAAGAAAGCAAAAATGAACTATATACTTACAGCGTCTTCTTTTTAACAGTGAAAATCTGTATATAAACTTCTAAAGAGCCCACACAAACAGCTCAGCATAACTGAAGGTGAGAGAGCAAGTGTTTAAGGGGGAAGTTCAGTAATACTTGAAAATGCTTTTGCAATCAGAAATTATCATAGGAATCACGTAATTTCTTTGACCCATTGTGCATAAATTAAATTACAGCCAAGCAGCCTTTTCTGGGAGAGTTTTACTTTGTTTTTTTCCCTTTCTGTTCTCACATTAATACAGGAAAAAATTATCCATTTGGTATCCATTTTAGCAGTATTTCCTATAACAAATCCCAATAATGCATTGCTTGCAGCTAACGAGCAAACTAGATTAAAGACAGATGTTTGCTGCAACCATGAAGCTGGCATTCATCACATAGCAGCATATTTAATTTGTGCTGTGTGTTTACTTCTTGGTATGTTGGTTGTCAAGTAGTTGCAGTTCTCTTCTGCTGTAATTTAAGCAAAAAAGAAGCCTCCATGTTGTGCCCTTCAGACATACAAGAAATGGAAAACTGGTAATGGTCATCAGTGTTTCATCCATCAGCACAGAATGCAAGGAGGTCTGATTGTCCAGAAGCTACTCGAGACTGCAAGTCAACAAGAATATGATTTTGGACAAACGCACAATACTTGTAAAACTGGGGAAGTAAGCCAACAAGTTTAACTTCAGAACCAGTTCAGCTCTTCCATTGTGACACTTGCACAGCAGAATCACAGAATAACTAGATTGGAAAAGACCCACTGGATTATCAAGTTCAACAATTCCTAACAGTCAACAAACAATATCCCTCAGTACCTCATCCAACTGTCTTTTAAGCACCTCCAAGGAAGGTGACTCAACCACCTCCCTGAGCAGCCTGTTCCAGTGCCCAATGACCCTTTCTGTGAAAAATTTTTTCCTAATGTCCAGCCTAAACCTCCCCTGGTGGAGCTTGAGGCCATTCCCTCTTGTCCTGTCCCCTATCACTTGGGAGAAGAGGCCAGCAACCTCTCTACAACCTCCTCTCTACAACCTCCTTTCAGGTCGTTATAGAGAGCAATCAGGTCTCCCCTCAGCCTCCTCTTCTCCAGTCTAAACAACCCCAGCTCTCTCAGCTGCTCCTCGTAAGACTTGTTCTACAGCCCCTTCACCAGCTTCGTTGCTCTTCTCTGGACATGCTCCAGAGCCTCAACATCCTTCTTGTGGTGAGGGGCCCAGAACTGAACACAGTATTCGAGGAGCGGTCTCACCATTGCCAAGTACAGAGGGAGAATAACCTCCCTGGATCTGCTGACCACGACGTTTCTGATACAAGCGTGCCCCATCACTAGTAAGGAAGCCTGGGGTTGAGTGGGCCACTCCATGATCAAAGAACCTGAAGTTTTTCTCTTCACACCAGGTTCGACGCCAGGTATTAATCAAGTGATTCTTTTTGACCTCTTGCTCCTCATTCCTCAGTGCTGGAATGGAGCTAAACACCACTTGCACCCCAGAGCCCTCCATCATTCTCCACAGAGCTCTGAAGTCTCTCTTAATGGCTTTCAGCTTTCTGCGCTTTGTGTCATTGTTGCCAATCTGAAATACTACCAGAGGTAATAGTCTGTCTCTTTGACAAAGGAAGGACTTTTTCTAATGATGTCCTTCACTGATGCCCCAGGTAGGCAGGAGACCTCTTTGTGGTGTGGGTCTAGTCTGCAGATGGGTCCCTCTGTTCCTTTTAGAAGGGAATTCCCCAAGACATTCTCCTCTTCTTTTTCTCAGAGGATATTTTGATGGTTGTTTGAGGATGGTGCAGCCTAGAGAATGTTTCCAGGCTGTGGGAGCCATCCTCTTCATCTTTGGGGATGGATTCCACTTGCAGTGCTCCGTATTTATTCTTCAGGGGAGTCTGGGGGTTTGTTGTCTGAGTGGGGACAGCAGGCTTCCTGCGCCAATCTGGAACTTGCTATCAGCCCCCATCTCTTATTCCCCCAATCTTGCAGTTGGCCGATGGGTGTTGTACAGCCACTCTAGCTCTGGCAGCCTTCTAAGTTTGTGAGAGGGCACTGCTCCACTGATCTATTTCCCTGTCACACTCCCTGATAGTCTTTAGTCTAGTTACCTCCTCCCCGACATGAGCACAGCTTCCACAAGTGAAGTCAGTACCGGTGGCATGAGTCTGTGTGCGAGGGAGACACTGCATGCAGCCCAGTGTCTGGGTGGCTGCATGTGGCCACTGAGGCTCTCTCTGGGTGACAACATCCATCCTGGCTGCTGCAGCACCTGGAGCTGCTTTAATTTTCCGCTGGGTGGCCACCATGGTCCCTTGCAGCTGGCCTCCAGCTCTGCACCCTCCCTGCTCACCCTGCCCACTCAAACTGCTGCTCAAACTGCCTTTACACTAATGCACCCTGCACCTGTTTGCCATGCTCCTGTTCGCCGTGCTCTAGGTCATGGTACTCCCAAGGGACCATTAAAATCTCCCACGGTATCTGCCGGGACCACCCCCTCCCCAAGGATGTGGGAAGAAGTTAGAAATTCTAACTTCTAGAAGTTCTAAGTTCTAGAAGTTAGAAGTTCTAACCCATCTCTACTGTTTTAACTCAGACATGATGTTCGGCATATGCTAGTCTTCTACAGCAAATTGAGAAGTGAGTGTATGCATCTCTGGGTTGCCCAACCTATTCATGCCAATAAACAAGAAAGAAAGCATCATACTCATTCTACCAAACAAAAAAATCACAGAATAACCAGGTTGGAAGAGACCCACCGGATCATCGAGTCCAACCGTTCCTATCAAACACTAAACCATATCCCTCAGCACCTCGTCCACCCGTGCCTTAAACACCTCCAGGGAAGGTGACTCAACCACCTCCCTGGGCAGCCTGTTCCAGTGCCCAATGACCCTTTCTGTAAAGAATTTTTTCCTAACGTCCAGCCTAAATCTCCCCTGGCGGAGCTTGAAGCCATTCCCTCTTGTCCTGTCCCCTGTCACTTGGGAGAAGAGGCCAGCACCCTCCTCTCTACAACCTCCTTTCAGGTAGTTGTAGAGAGCAATGAGGTCACCCCTCAGCCTCCTCTCCTCCAGGCTAAACAACCCCAGCTCTCTCAGCCGCTCCTCATAAGGCCTGTGCTCCAGCCCCGTCACCAGCTTCGTTGCTCTTCTCTGGACTCGTTCCAGAGCCTCAACATCCTTCTTGTGGCGAGGGGCCCAGAACTGAACACAGGATTCGAGGAGCGGTCTCACCACTGCCGAGTACAGAGGGAGGATAACCTCCCTGGACCTGCTGGTCACGCCGTTTCTGATACAAGCCAAGATGCCATTGGCCTTCTTGGCCACCTGGGCACACTGCTGGCTCATATTCAGTCGGTTGTCAACCAACACCCCCAGGTCCCTCTCCTCCAGGCAGCTTTCTAGACAGACTTCTCCTAGTCTGTAGCACTGCATAGGGTTGTTGTGCCCCAAGTGCAGGACCCGGCATTTGGCCTTGTTAAACCTCATGCCATTGGACTCAGCCCAGCGGTCCAGCCTGTCCAGATCCCTTTGCAGAGCTTCTCTACCCTCCAGCAGATCGACACTTCCACCCAGCTTAGTGTCGTCTGCAAACTTGCTAAGGGTGCACTCAATGCCTTCATCCAGGTCATTGATGAAGACATTGAACAGGGCTGGACCCAGCACTGAGCCCTGGGGAACCCCACTTGTCACTGGCCTCCAGCTGGATTTCACACCATTTCCCACCACTCTCTGGGCCCGGCCATCCAACCAGTTTTCCACCCAGGAGAGTGTGCGCTTGTCCAGGCCAGAGGCTGACAGCTTCTCAAGCAGAATGCTGGGAGAAACTGTGTCAAAGGCTTTACTGAAGTCCAGGAACACCACATCCACAGCCTTTCCCTCATCCAGCAGCCGAGTCACTTTGTCATGGAAGGCGATCAGGTTAGTCTGGCAAGACCTGCCTTTTGTGAACCCATGTTGACTGGGCCTGATCACCCGGTTCTCTTGCATGTGCTTCATGATAGCACTCAAGATCACCTGCTCCATGACTTTCCCTGGCACTGAGGTCAGACTGACAGGCCTGTAGTTTCCTGGATCCTCCCTGCGACCCTTCTTGTAGATGGGCACGACATCAGCCAGCCTCCAGTCCAGTGGAATTTCCCCCGTCTTCCAGGACTGTTGGAAGATGATGGAAAGGGGTTTGGCCAGCACATCTGCCAGCTCCTTCAGTACCCTAGGGTGAATCCCGTCCGGCCCCATAGACTTGTGGGTGTCTAGTTGGGCTAGCAAGGCTCTGACCACCTCCTCTTGGATCACGGGAGCCTCATTATGCTCCTCTAGCTCCTGGGTTTGTACACAGACGGAACGACTCTCCTTACAACTAAAGACTGAGGCAAAGAAGGCATTAAGTACCTCAGCCTTTTCCTCATCCCCTATAGCCCCAATTGTAAATAGCCCCAATTACAAAACCGGGAATAAAGTTGCTAAAGAAAACATTGTTTATTATGCAAATAAGCAATGAATACCAGAAAATCACTCCACACACATGCATGGGACTATGAAAGAGTGTTTGTTATTGAGCTGTATGAATCAATTTGTGAGCTGATATCAGGAAGCAGTAAGATACAAAAATAAATTTACTTGCTAGGTATTAATTAGCAAGAAACGTGGTTGGAGAAATACCTTATTACAGAAGGCTAGTGAGTGATTAGCATTAGTAATGGCCTTATCAAAACAAAAGTAAAATTAAATTTTTCTCCCTTTATATCCTTGCATGAAGGGAGGCTATAAGGTTTAGCACCCAGAACAACAAATACCTGTTGGTTTTGGTATGGCTATAATAAACTGCTGTGTTTTGCTCAGCAATGTGCTGCATTAGCATAGTTTGCTCTTTATTCAACGGATAATCACCTGTGACTCTTTCAGAGAATAATGTAATAACAGCATTAACCATCACAAATTAGAACAGCTATTACTTTCAAAGAGATACTTAGGCCCCATTTTGAGATATGGCGAATGTTAAATAGTCACTAGGGGAACGTAGAAGTTCTGGATAGTGTTAGGGTTCTTCTTGAACGAGTTTTTATCACAGTATTAAAATGTTGCTTCATCAATAATGACTCCTCAACTTTCAAGTAAAGTATTGCACTCCATATAATTATTTATAAGCTTAAAATGCACTCTCTATGGCATTTCTTTTGAAAGCTTAGCTGGGCTTACTGCCTGGCCAGTTTCAGGTCAGTTTTAAGCAACAGCTGTTTCAGTTGTCCCACATATGGTCCAAACTCTGGGACTTCTTTAACTTACCGTGCTTTGCTTACATGAAAAACATCTGAAGTTTATTGTCAACAAACAGAACTTTAACAGCAACAGTTACTGCATCCACTAAGGGGAAGCCCAGTTTTTAACCTCAGCCTGTGGCAGATGGACACCACTGACCAATGGATTACCTTGTCCATAGCTAAAGGCAAATCTTTGAGACTGTTAAGGCATGGGCATGAAAGATCACAGCAGAGACTTGTAAGAATTACAATTCCAAGACAGACAATATATTTACTTGAGAGAGTTCAGTACAGTAGCAGTCACAGATGGATTTTTAGACATGTTCTAATGTTCTCCAAATTGGACAGGTTCCTTGCACCTGTAACCTTATTTTATATAATGCACTATTACCTGTTACACAAGAGTTGAATGTTACCTGCAACATTAAAGTCTATTTAGAGGCCATCTAAAGGCTAGGCTGTTTTTCATCCTAAAGCATAAAACAGAAGCATTATTATGAAAGGACAAACCCAGTACTACTGATGTGAGATACCTACCAAGAAAATGGAAAAAAAAGTCTGAGTTTGAAATTTTTGGCAGAGAATAACAAGAAGCCTTGTGGTCTAGTAGCTATGGAAATATGTGAACTTGTGTCTGGTAAAAGCACTTAAGACTTATGGATGTGTTCATAAATCACAGGTATCAATTGTCAACTAAGAAATAATTCTGTAGTTCATTTCTCATCCCTGTAATTCAAGAATAGTACCTAAGAAGCCTAGAGGAAAACATGGAAGTTAATTCAAATATCTGAACAACTCTATTCAAAGATAACTCAGGGGTTCATTTTCAATTAAAATGTGGTGTTCTGTTTCCCTTGCTTGAAGGTAGACATTTATGCCAGCTCTGAAGAAGTGTGCACCAGAATCTGGCAACCATCAATCCTCAAATCCAAAGTGATGTTTACTTTGACTCTTTTACCTAAAAAGATAAATTAGTTGTCTGGAATTTAAGAAGAATTATTAAGATGGAACAGCAACTAGAAGAGATCAATGGCACTTTCTGCTTTCCCAACATGCATATGGCAGAACAAGAGGCATAAATAAAATATTTACAGTGTTGAACTTCTGTAAAAAACACTTTTTCTATAAAAAATGAGTAAGCAAGGAATATGGCATGATTTTGGTAGTATTACCTACCCATGATGGAGACAAGTCGTTTTAGAAATGATGGTACAGCTAACTAAAAGAGAAGAGTTCGTCTCTGCCGAACACAAAAAATGAAGATATTAATTACACTCCAGACTTTCAACTACAGTGTAGTTGTAATTGGACCGGTCACAAATATATGGCATTATTTCTTCTCCAGTATTAGGTTCTGTGTTTCAATATTAACCCTATGCTGTCTTCAGCTTTCACATCCTTCTTCTAGCCTTCTATCTGTATTGGCAAATACCTTCCTTTGTGTAACTTTTCAAATTTACATTATACTTGGAAAATAATCCAGGGGATTTTAACATGAATATTAAATGCATGCATCATTCATTTTGTCTTAGAGATATAAATCACAGTCTTGGTGAGGTATATCTAATGTGAATAAGTAAAACATCCATAATTGCACATGCATGTGTCTACATCTAATCCTGCATAATGCAGAATGAAGTATTATCTAAAGAAAAGAAGCAAAGGAAAATAGAGGAAAGTCTGGGTTACAGCACATGCATAAAAAATATTTATTTGGCCTTGATTAAGGGACTCAAAGAATTCTTGGCTTTTGTGAGGTCCCGCCTAGGCTACTTTACTAAATAGCTTTGAAGATTTTAGTTTCTCATTTACCTGTTGATAGATGTTGTAGTGCTTATGTCAAGAGACTAGAGATTCTTAAAGAGCTCAACCTCCTTCCTTACATTTCATCTAAGAGGAGCATTAAAAGCAAGGGCTTTTAACAGATTTTTTTTTCTCTTTAGAAGTTTTATTCTTGCATAGATCTTTTATTAATATATTGTAATATTACTCTCTGAAATCCACAGGAAAAATCTTCAAGTTCAATGAGAGCTGACTTGAAATTTTGCTTTGGTATGGGTAGTCTTGAGTAGATCTTTGTTGCATAGTTTTCAAATACTTGTCAGTTTTATAAATGGATATCCAAGTGTAGTGTAGATGACAGTAATGGTTTCTTTTATTCTTACTAGGTTTTAGGCTGTTTCATTGTTCTAGGTTTTTGTCACGAGTAAGAAACTTAGACCATTTCAAATAATTTTATAAGTAAAAATTATGCCACACTTCAAAAGATAACTGGATTAGAAAAAAGAAGCAATGATATTAAGCATTTTGCACTCCTGTTCTCTGCAAAAAAAACTACCTATTAGCCTTTTGTTTTTAATGGAAGTTCTCTATTGCTTCTTCATTTTCTCAAAACTTTAGAATTAAATGCCCAAAGTTTCTTTCTTTCTCTTGGCTTTGTAGATGCAATATATATAATCAGCATTCATCTGTGAAAAGCTCTGCATGAAAAACCGTTTTTCAAATTTATGTTTTGTAATGGTAGCTACAGTACTTCTAATATTACATACAAAGTTTCAGGGATACAGAGACTGACCCGCTTTGGGATATAAAATCTATAAGGTGTGATACAAAGGACCTTCCTCTTTAGATATATTGCTAGTTGATACTAATCTCATGCTCATCAACAGTAGGTCAGTCATCCTCCCTACCACCCGCACTTCAGCATTGCCAACACCCTGTTTTTCTCATATATCCGACAGTATTTTCCACAGGCCCTGAATGGAGTTCAACAACTTAATAATTAAGACACATAGATATGACACCTATCCAATCAAAATAATGTAATAGTTCCTTCTGCACTTTTAATTCTTACAATGATGAAAAAACAACTCAATAGCAACATAATAATGAAGAAAAACAGCTTCAAATGTTCAGCAACAGGAATGTTTCATAAACGGGAAAATAAGAGGAAGACATGAAATATTGTGATTTTGACTCAATAACCCTTCACATCTTTGAAACATGACTGCATTCTCAGTTAATCAGGCTAGAAAAATACCTTTTTCTCATGGTCTTCCTCTCCCTCAAACAGCTCCACATCAGATCTTTTAATATATATAAGCCTCTGCCACATACTCTTGGTAAATCATTTCTAGAAAGTGAACAAAAGTGAAAATTCAGGTAACATGGGTTACGTAGTTGCCTTCAAAAGACCAACACCTGCTCTAATTATCTGACTAACAGTTACAGTTTACACTATAGAAGAGAAGGCAGCTAGTTGTTCGAGTATGCAGGCCCTCTCAGACTTTTAAATCTCTGATACAAACATTGACTACACTATTAATGATGTGTTCCCCTTGACTGAAATATTGAGGGTTTTTTACATCCTCTGAACATCAATGTGGAGATGAGATTTTTGTTTACTATGTAGCAATTTACAGTTCTCTAGAAAAGTAAGGATATTTTAAAATGGGAGTATATGTTATAGCACTGTGACAATATTGAAAGGCCTAGAAGTTAGATATGAAATTGAGAGTGAAATCTTCCCAATAGTGATTCTTCATAAGAAAGACTGAATGGAACTTACTTTGCTTTCTTATTAATTTAATATCCCTGCAGAGTAATGCTAGGAAGCTTTTAGTCTGTGTGACAGGTGAGACAGGGCTCAATAGGGAGCTGAAGCTTCTCAGGTTTTGTGAGGTGCAATCCTTTAATCTTTGTTCTTTCTAGGAACAGTTTCCTGATAAATCAGTCCAAGCTTTTAATATTTACTTTTTGGTCTTGGCATAGATCCAGCTCTAAGTGAATGCTGATTCCATTGCTTTTGCTGTTTTTCTATTATCTCCACTCAGTCTTCATCATCTGTTTACATGACAGATATTTACATAAGAACAATAAAACCAATACATTCCATAAGGACCCAAGGTGCAAGCATGTGTTTCTGAACGTGATTTTGTTCTCTCTTATTTTCTTTTCATTTCTTGTATGCTTGGTCATTTGCTCAGATGTTCTGCAACACTCAAGACTGATATACCCAGGACAACCTGACATTGGCCACTTCAGTTTTTGGGGGACCTAGACTACAGAGGAAGTTACTGTGCCATTATTTTTGGTCCTAGCCTGTTGTTCCTGAATCACACCAATTAACAAGTAAGAGTTACTAATGCTAGAATTCATACATTTTTGTTCTACTTTTCCACTCAAACAATGCTGTCATTCCATTCCTAGGTTGCTACTGCTGATGGAAAAAAAAAAAGACAGTAGAAGAAAATATCACATCCTCTTCTATTCCCTTCAAATAACATGCATCAAATTTAATTCAAAATTAGGTTTGCTCTACATTCCTTTTCTGTAAGCATTGCAATACAGATTATGTCAAAAATATATCTTAGAAGAAATAGGAAGCTTCCTATGGACTGAGTATTTTTTCTTGCATTATAAAAATGTTTCACTATTTTAAAGAAAGAATTAACCTGCAGGAGGGATTTTGGAAAATGTTCTTTCCTGAGTAATATATTCTAGACTTATATTTTTATTTCATTTAAAATGGCATAACTTGATTTTGGACAGAATCTAGCCTGACTTCATCAAACATACTTGACTTCAGAAAAATCTGGTAACAGAAAAACCATCCCTGTATCATATTTTATTTTTAACTAATGCTGATGAAGAATCTGAAGTGCCCTAATTTTTACTTGGTTTTTGAATCATGTTTGAGAAACTGAAGATAACATGCATTTCAATAGCCAAAATGTTTTCTTCGGCTAGCATGTGCTCCGTTTTGCTGCTGTGACAGAGCTACCATGCTTTATTAAGAGTTCTAGTAAAATTCTATCAAGGCTTAGTTTTGGGAAACATAAAACATATTTATTATTAACGTGGATCAAAACTTTGAGACTCCATCTGGTAGTCAGACTGCAGCTGAGCTGTTGTAATCAAAATAAAAACAGCACACTTACTTACAGAGCAAGTTTGAGTGCTTGGTTATGATATACAATAAAGACTAACTTTGAATGTATCTTATGAAATGCCAAATACACAAAGATGCTTCCTGACTCTGAAGTAAGCTGTAGTTTTGCCTCAGAAAATAGCACATAAACTGCTTTGTTGCTTGAAAAAAAAGTCACAGAAAGAAGAAAAATGGGCAACCAAAGCCTAAATGTTTAATACAGTTAACAAGTCAAACTTGTGATAAGACTAGATTAGTCTGTACTTCTGTTTCTGAGAAACTACTAAAAAAAAGTTTACTGGTAGCAATTTACTTTTACTTTTCTTCCATGACTGCACAGAATTAATAGATTATCTGTCTCTTCTCATCCTTCCTGTCACCATTTTTGACAGGCACAAATAGTTATGGAGATGCACATAATACAGTTGTCAGCTCCACTGACAATGCTGTGAAAATGTGTATGAGAATCGCTGTTTGTAACAACAGAAAAAAATATTGTTTATTAGTGTATTGGCTACTCATGGATCAGCTGTTAATGAAATATGATGAGATTTCTGCCTTTCCAAAGACACTACATGCCCCTTTACTAACAATGTTATAGCAGAAGGTCACCAGGAACGAGAAATATGGCAAGCACTAATTCCTTGCCTTTCTACAGGAAATTTATTGTCTCTGATTTGCATTTTCCACACCTGTCATAGAAATATATGGATCTACAGTGTTCTGGAGTTTCTAAAACACAATTAAATTGGGATCATACGGCACAGATCGTATCTTCAAAATCAGAATAATGTCATGTATCTGTATCCTACCAAAATACTTGTGTTCTTCATTGTAGTTTCGTTGAGGAATGCTGAGCTACTAAATGGCACTCCCCACTCTTGAGTTTTTTCCCCGCCCATTTCTTCATTTCACTAGATGTTCCTCAAAGCAGAGCTTGAAAATAAGCAGCGTGAAAGGCGCACATCGTGGATTCAGTGCTGCACCGAGGGGTCCGCTCCTCTCCGCTCGGACACAGCTTTCACTGAATCGATACAGGACCCACTCGCCCTGGGCCTCCGGCCGGGGGGCACCTCCGCTCCCAGCCTCCCCCCGGCCCCGTAACCCTGCCGGACCCCGGCGTCTGCCGCCCGCAGAGGCCCCGGCCTCATCGCCCGGCTGCCCGCCAGAAAACAGCTCCGAAAGGCCCAGGGAGGCCGCAGCCGAGAGCCAGATCGGGGCAGCTGCCGCCGTGCCGCTCCGGCCAAGGACGTCGCTCATTCGGCGACTTGACGGCTGCGCCCTCCGCGGCCTCTCCGGTGCCACCCGCCTTGCACCGGAGTCCTCGGGGTGGGGTCGCCCCCTGCCGAGCGCCGCGGAGCGCCAGGGCCGGAGGCGACGCCTCCTCCCTCTCCAATCGCAGGCGGCGGGAGGCAGGGGGAGCCCGGGAGCGGTGGCGGCGCGGGCAGCGCGCCCTGCAGCCGGGGTTCGCCGCCCGCCCGCCCGCACTGACGTCAGAAAACTTTCTCCGCGGCTGAGGCGGGAGCGGTCGCGGCAGCGGGACGGCCTCGTCGCCTCGCCAGGTACCGCGCTCCCCGCCGGTCCCGAGACCCGGGTGCTTGTTGATCGCCGCGGCGGCCGCCTTCGGCTGGAAACTTCGCAGCCGGCGGGGCCGGAGGAGGGCGGGGACCGGGGTGAGCGCAGCGGGGCGGCCTCGCCCGGACGCGGGGCCGGTACGCGGGTTTCGGCCCGGGGGCCGCGCCGGTGGTGGTGCTGAGGGTACCCGTAGCGCGGTGCTAGACTTGCGGAGGTTTTCGCCTCTGACTTCAACCCCACAAGGACTTGGGGCTCTCAGACGCGCGACGTGCCAGGGTTTGGGGCTTTGTGAATTTCAGCTAGCTAAAAATAATCAAACGCCTTTCTATTTGTTTTTTTAGTAATCCTAGTAAAGCCACTCTTTGTGTCAGGTTTTGTTTCCCTCTGAGGCTTCGTCGCGGCAGCCGGCGATGCAGGGAGCACAAGCCCAGCTCGCCGCCCAGGTGGCGAACGCGCAGCTGGTTTGGGAGGGCGAAGCCTCGACTCGCGGGCAAACCCACCCCGCCGAGTTAAAATCGACTCCGTGCGGCGGCTGGGTGTGGGGAGGTCGGTGGGGCCGCGGTGTTACCCAACGCGGGATCGGAGCAGCGACTGCAGCCGCGGAACTTAGGTCGGGTGATGGGGTGCGGGGAAGAAATCCCGGCTTCTATGAGGTCTGAAAGCTGTGTGGTGTTTCTCTGGAGGAATTTGGTTGTTGCTCGCTTAATTGCACCGTCCTTCTCCAGAGAACCGTGAATGTTAATTGTATTCTTTGTACAAAGGAATTTGCCCCTTCAAAGAACTGAATTTCTGGGGTCTTTTCCTGAACTTAAGACAGTCATTGCATTTGCAATTTAAATACCGTGCAGGTCTTTGTTTTTTAAATCTTCAGTTCCTACAGTTGCGTTGCAGTTACAAGTTTTTAGAAAGTCATCTTCATGTAGATATAACAAAAAAGATCTTAAAAAAACCTATCAAACTGGAAAGCCAGCCATACATGAGGGTGATTATGAACGTTTTGAATGTGTGTAGGTACATATAAAATGTTTTAACAGTATATTAGGCTTTCTGAGCATAAATGTGCCTCCATTTTTACATTTTGTTATGAATAACTATGAACCCGGTCTTTTAGAAATACTTTTAGTTTTTCTGCAATTTTTCCTCCTGGGTGTTAGACTTACAGATTCTGTTGTACCTTTCATTTGTTGTAGTGACAAGTTAGGCTTCAGAGATCGAAATCTCTGCCGCTTATGATGATAATCAAAATACAGAATAGTTCATCTGAAGGGGAAAAAAAACTTTTTGAAGATCAGGTATCTGGCTTTATGGCAATTTCAAAATGATCAGAAAAGTTTGCCTCATAATTGTAGATTTGCTTGGTTGATTTGTAGTATAGTAGGATGTCAAGGCAGCTTCTGATGTTTGGAGATTATCCACATGCACACAGGGAAAAGAACAAAACAGAGGGGGTTAGAAGGGCAATAATTTCATTATTATTAGTCTTACACTTTTTGGTGCGCATTTTATTTTTAAGTGTGTGGATGCATTAATGATTATCAGTACTCCTAAAGGCATATGTTTCCATGAGGGTGTTGAAGAGAAAGTGATTTATGGATTAAGAGTCTAGGAATTATGGCACAGTGTTGAAGTATGCTGGGGAGCAGTTTGGTTTGTGCTTTTCACAGAGCTACAGTGGCAGGGATATCGGTGAGAAGAGCCTGCAAGTAAGCAGAAGAAAGTGCAAATCAGGTTGCCTTGGAAATAAGGATGACAGTCTTAAAGGTGATCTGGCTGGCATTGGGTATCTCTTCTGTGTGATGAGTACAGAAATTAAAATGGCCCTGATGCCAGAAAAATAGAAGAAAATGCTAGATGACAACAATGAACAACTACTACAGTGTTCAGATAAGGAGTTTTAAATTGCGTGAGAAAATACAAAACTAATATTAGATGACCAAAAAGGAGGAAGTTAATGAGACAACAGTGAGAATGATTATTGCACAGAGTAATGATTGGTACTGCCTCCTTAATCTTTGATGACAACTTTGCTATCTTTTTGAGGTCTGTTCAGAGGTTGTGGTGTGACATTTCAGAATTTTCTTTACAAGCTCATTGCAATACTTTGTTTGTCTTTTGCCTGAAAACAAGACGTTGTTCCACAGAAGTGTGTCTGCATGGGTGTGTTCATACATTTGTAAATATTACTGGATGTTGTAAAATCATAGCAGACTTATGCGAAGATCTTGAGGTCAAGTACAATAAACTGGCATTTGTATTATGATTATGGAATTATTTTTGCTTGTGAGAGAACTCAATATCATATTGCTTGAATGTGTCATAAAATATAATTGGAACTACCACATGAAATAACTGAAGGCCAACTTTAGCTTGAACTGCAGGGCCTAACATAGCTTTAATGAGAATGAAAAGATGAACTACCTAGCCTTGACATGTCTCATGGCACTTGTGGCAGGAATCTAATTCTGCCATTTTTTTAAGGAGAGGGAGCAGAGCCCAGAGAGCTGAAAAATCCCCCAGGTTCATTTCACAAAAATCACTGCTCCCTTAGAATTTTCAGTTATTTTAAGCAGTGAAATGAGCAGCAGAGACTGAGATTGTGTTTTAAGTAATTGGCTCTTGAGACTCAAAAATCCTGAATTAATGATTTGATAGAGTTATTACATAAGAAGGAGCCAATTGGGCACAAATAAGCATTTTCCCCATGCCTTACTATAATCTTATAGTAATAGGATAGAGCCTGATCTTCAAGGTGCTTTGATATTCCCATAATCCCTAAAATAATCCCTGAAAATCTTAAAACTGGATTCAAATTCCTAATTATTATTATTTTTAGATAAAATTGAATTGCTTTTGAGGACGGCTAGATTATCTGAATCTATTCAACATCTTTATTGTGATTTTTTTCACTCTTCCTCTGCTTTCTCCCTCCCCCTAATTTTGGTGGGGGCAATCTTGGACAAAGGTAAAATGCAGCCATAACAGGTGTGCAAAAACCCTAACCCTGACTGCTACCTGCTGTGAAGGTTTGATAGTCTATTTTATTTTCATTTTTGTCCTTTTTAATGCAGATGTTAAGATCTTCAGTCCTTGTAGCCAGAATGGGCCATCAGGAACTTAAACATTGTAAGTGACTTAACTTTTGCAAGTGACCTAGGACAGTCTGAATCTGTGTAGCCCCTAAAGATTTTCCAGCAACCTATGCAAAATCAAACTTTGTTTCCACGAGATGCTGGGATGAGTGGGGAAAGATGTCTAGAAGGGAGGTGGTTGCTCATTCTCACCTCAGTCTTGCAGCTCTTGTGGCAGGGAGAGCTGTCTTCTCCACAGCTGCTGTCTGTGCCATCTGGGCTTTGGCAAGTAGCTGTCTTGTTGGAACTGGCATGTTCTGTCTGCTGTCCTGGGTAACTATTGCTTTTCCTATGCTTAGGCATACTCTTAATATTAAGGAATATATTTTCTCGCTTTTTCAGATTGATAGCATTTATTTTGTGTATGCGCATCTTAAAGAAGATACCTCTTGAAACAGCATTTTTTTTCTTAATCTGTTGTGAAGTATTCTGGAAAGTATAACAAAAGTGAGGTAATAAGCTTAGATAAAGGCCTATGCTCCCAGTAAAAAAATATTTTTCCTGTAGTCACATTTCAAAATGTTGTTTGGAACAACATTTGCCTTTGCATGCCAATTACATTAGGGGTTGTTTAAAAAACGTTGGTGTGTCCTCAAATCTGTTTTCTCAGTGTTTATCCAGACCATCTTTCCCAAATGCCTGGCTGTGCAGATATGTGCTCTCTCTAATGCTTTCTTCCAACATGCTGTGTTGGCAGCTGTATGCATTCAAAGATCATGAGTCAGGTTCCCTAGCAAAAAAAAAAAAAAATTATAAAAGAATGAGATTAGAAATAGTATAAGCTTTGTCTTATTTTGAACATTTAGTTGTTTTACTTCTATTAACTGTGTAGATCTGAAACTTATTTTATATTGACAACAGAGTTAGTGTTTGTTTTCTTTTATAACACAAGCTCAAAATTTCAGGACACAAACCAGATTTTGCAAGTCTTGCACTAAAATGATGAATGATGGCACAACTAAGTCTGAGCTTATGAGAAAAATATTAATCAGAAGATTTTATTTTCATCTGTGTTTGTCTTCAGAAGTAACAGAGTCTTCTGCTCATGGTTCTAACTGCTTGTTCATGTGCTGAAGTCAAAGTAGATTCAGTGGTAGAGCTGAAAATACTAGCCAATAGTGTATCTTCTGCTCCACAAATTCGTGGGTTGACAGTGTGGATGAAACTATCAATTCCAGAGCAGTGGAATTACAGCTAAATGGTGATTTCATATTGCAGGATATGGTATGGTATGCACACGTCATGCACGTTTTAGAGCAACTGTAGTTAAAATAATGTGAAAAAAACCTTGTTAAAATGAAGTAGTAAGTAACAGTGAGAGATGAGGTGTATATGGTGCTAAATTTTTACTTGTGACAGAAAATAGTAGTAAGGGACTGTGTAGCCAGCAAGAAGAAAGTAGTTTGAGAGATTAACCCCCACCACTGTGCCCCTTAATCTGTTTCACATGTGTGAAAGCAGAGCATACTGTGGATTTGTAAACACAAAGGTCTTTAACATCTGAGTTTAGTACCATCTTTTTCTTGATTTAAGCAGCCTAAAAATTGCATTACTATTTTAATAAGTTGTCTGTTTATATTCAGTTTATCCTGTTGTGCAAATAGACTTACGATGGAAGAAATAGTTTTCCAACGAATTTTGCAGCTGGAGCTCTTACTAATTTTCTTTATCTTTCTGTGCCATACAGTAATTGCACTTAATTGTTTGCTTTTGCTATATTTGGTGATGTGAAATGCAGTATGTCAACAACTGCTAAACAACAACACTAGTGTGTATAATAATAATATTCTTGAAAGAGATAATTTTCAGTTTTCACCTAACTGGATGAAACAGCTAATGTGTAACTACCAGTGCAGTGCTTTATACATCGTCCTGTAATGAAAGTTTGTAAAAACCATACTGAATTAAATCATTATAAACCTTATTAAAAATATTAAATTGCTTACTATCTTTCTAATTTAGCATGGCACTCAGTAGCTGAGTCTACTTTTTTTTTTTTTTAAGATAAAAGCATATTAGGTCTTTTTTGGAGACCAAAAAACCACCTAGATGCATTCCAGCTTGTACAAATGATTATACAGCCTCCGATCCTGTGCTATGATGGGAGCTCTATTTCTGGCTTAGTCTCCGCAGGTTTGAAGTCATACTTCTTGAGAAACTAGGCGGTCTAGGAGAGGGCACTTGGGAACTTTATAGTTCCCAGCTTCAGTTCTTTCCACGGCCATTGCTTCTGCATTGAAAGAAAGAAACTGCAAGCTGCCTTTTAACCTGGCCATACTGACTGGCAATCTTATGTGTTTGTGACAAGTAGCCTGTTGCTAACAGTAAGTGTAAACAGAAAAGCATATGAGCTATTTATTGATTTCTCTTTCAAAATGAAATGCTTTTCCCAGAGGTCTCAGTTTCATTCCCCATGTTTCATGTCTGAGGATATGGAATGTAGCTATTAAGCTGCTAGACTGATTATGTGTTAGTAATTTTCTCCAATATGAAGAGTAACTATTGAATCCAAATAATTTGCTGGCATTTAAGCCATGTAGTAATGAATAATGTGCTGCATTGGTAATATCCATAGCTGTCAATACAGTTACGGTGGCCGTGGCCAGTGACTCTGTTTTTTAGTGGTTTTGACAGGAATGGCATGAGAGCTGATGGCTACATACATGCTGACGTGGAAAATACACAGAGCAACCACAGTCTATATAGGTATGGTAGTCCAATGGCATGAGGTTTAACAAGGCCAAATGCTGGGTCCTGCACTTGGGGCACAACAACCCTATGCAGTGCTACAGACTAGGAGAAGTCTGGCTAAAAAGCTGCCTGGAGGAGAAGGACCTGGGGTGTTGGTTGACAGTCAACCATGAACATGAGCCAGCAGTGTGCCCAGGTGGCCAAGAAGGCCAATGGCATCTTGGCTTGTATCAGAAACGGCATGACCGGCAGGTCCAGGGAGGTGATTCTCCCTCTGTACTCGGCACTGGTGAGACCACAGCTCGAACACTGTGTTCAGTTCTGGGCCTCTCACCACAAGAAGGATGTTGAGGCTCTAGAGCAAGTCCAGAGAAGAGCAACAAAGCTGGTGAAGGGTTGGGAGAACAAGTCTTACGAGGAGCGGTTGAGAGAGCTGGGGTTGTTTAGCCTGGAGAAGAGGAGGCTGAGGGGAGACCTTATTGCTCTCTACAACTACCTGAAAAGAGGTTGTGAAGGGGAGGGAGCTGGCCTCTTCTCCCAAGTGACAGGGGACAGGACAAGGGGGAATGGCCTCAAGCTCCACCAGGGGAGGTTCAGGCTTGACACCAGGAAAATAATTTTCATGGAAAGGGTCATTGGGCATTGGAACAGGCTGCCCAGGGAAGTGGTTGAGTCACCTTCCCTCAAGGTGTTGAAAGGACCAGTGGATGAGGTGCTGAGGGACATGGTTTATTGATGGATAGGAATGGTTGGTCTCCATTTACCACCACTCTCTGGGACTGGCCATCCAACCAGTTTTCCACCCAGGAGAGTGCGCGCCTGTCCAGTCCAGAGGCTGACAGTTTCCTAAGCAGAATGCTGTGAGAAACTGTGTCAAAGGCTTTACTGAAGTCCAAGAAGACTACATCCACAGCCTTTCCCTTGTTCAGTAGTCGAGTCACTTTGTCAAAGAACGTGATCAGGTTAGTTTGGCAAGACTTGCTTTTCATGAACCCGTGTTGACTGGGCCTGATCACCTGGGTCTCTTGCATGTGCTTCATGATAGCATCAAGATCATCCTATTCCATGACTTTTCCCGGCACTGAGGTCAGACTGACAGGCCTGTAGTTCCCTGGATCCTCCCTGTGACCCTTCTTGTAGATGGGCACAACATCAGCCAGCCTCCAGTCAAGTGGGACTTACCCAATCCACCAGCACTGCTGGAAGATGATGGAAAGGGGTTTGGCAAGCACATCTGCCAGCTCTTTCAATACTCTTGGGTGGATCCCATCAGGCCCCATAGGCTTGTGGGTGTCTATCTGGACAAGCAAGTCTCTAACCATCTCCTCTTGCATCATGGGAGCCTCATTCTGCTCCTCTAACTCCTGTGGGTGTACATAGAGGGAACAACTTTCCTTACTATTAAAGACTGAGGCAAAGAAGGCATTAAGTACCTCAGCCTTGTCCTCATCCCCTGTGTAGAGTCGGATTATGTGTGTGTTTGCCTCAAACATTTTATCTGGGGACCCTCAGTCCTGTGGCACCAGGTTGTCTGTGGGGTTAACAGAAGAGCCGCTTATCTAATTGAGGGTCCAGAGCTGACTTCATGGGGGGGCGAGGGGGATGCAGTGGTGGCTGCTTCCCCCGCCCCCACTTCTCCAAGACAGAAAACAGACACTTGCAAATGGGGGTCTCACAGGATAAAAGAGATCTTCATGGAACCAGACGGAGAGCAGTTGAACCAGACGGAGAGCAGTTTCTCCCACCACACACTTCGATGTGGCCTGGAAGTTGTCACTGTGTACTCCTGAGAACTGTTGCTGCATCAATGTGGTGAACTTTTCCTTCTCGCCCTTCTCTCTCTCTTCTTGGACACTCCCTGGAACTTGGCGCACCATCACCTGCACTGCGTCCGAACCAACTGAACCTCGATGGATTCGCGTTAGTGGTGACTAGCTGCACCTCTACTGTTTCCTTGCTTAGGGATTTCTATCGCTGCTATCAGTTGTTCTAGAAAATAAAGCTCACAAGATTGTACGGCATCTGACCTCATTTGTGTCTTAATCTCGCTCTTGGGATTGTTTTAAGAATCCTCCCTGATATTGGATAGGGACACCCTGTCGCTGTTGTTCCATCTGCATCCAATAGGGACTGAATATTCTCCCTATTCCTCCTTTTATTGTTAATGTATTTATAGAAAGTTTTTTTATTTTCTTTCACTGACTTGGCCAATCTGATTTCTAGTTGGGCCTTAGCCCTCCCTAGATTTTTTCTTTCCATGATCTCACTTCCTCCCTGTAGTCAACCCAAGATACCTGTCTCTTCTTCCAAAACTCATAGACGTCCCTCTTCTTATTGATGTCCCTCAAGATCTCCCTGCTCAACCAAGATGTTTTTTTTCCCAGCCGCCTCCTTTTCTGGAACATGGGGATGGCTTTCTCCTGAGCTGCTAGGATTTCCTTTTTGAGGAGTGCCCAGCCCTCATGGGCTCCCTTGCCCTTAAGGACTGTCTCCCACAGGACTTTATCAGTCAGCCTTCTGAATAGTCAAAAGTCTGCCCTCTGGAAGTTTAATGACTGTTCTGCTAATGACCCTCTTCACCTTACCTAGAACTGAAAAACCTATTATCTTGTGATCGCTTTGTCCCAGGCATCCTCCAACCATCACATCTCCCACAGGGCGTTCTCTGTTCACAGTCAGCAGGTCCAGGAAGGCTCCTTCCCTTGTTGGTTCGCTCACCAGTTGTGTGAGGAAGTTGTCTTCTACACGCTCCACGAACCTCCTAGACTGCTTCCTTTCTGCTGTATTGTACTTCCAGCAGACATCCTGAAGATTGAAGTCTCCCACAAGGACAAGAGGTAGTGATCTTGACGCTACTCCTGGTCGTTTATAGAAGAGCTCATTAGCTGCTTCTTCTTGGCTGGGTGGTCTATACCAGATTCTGATCACAATATCTACCTTCTTGTGGGCTCCTCTGATTTTAACCCACAGGCACTCAGTCCCATCATCACCATAATTGAGCTCGAGGGTATCAAAGCACCTCCCCTCCTACCCTTCCTGTCCTGCCTGAAGAGTTTATACCCCACCATAGCTACACTCCAGTTATATGAGTCATCCCACCATGTTTCTGTGATGGCAATGACCTTGTAGTCTCCTCGTCCTACAGTAGCTGTCAACTCCTCCTGCTTACTAGCCATGCTGCGTACATTGCTGTAAATGCACTTCAGCTGGGCTGGTGAACCCTCAGCCCTCATAAAGGGAATAGTATTCATTCCCAATTGACTAGTCCTTGGAATATCTAACCCCACAGTGCCAGTTCTGTCCTTACTGTCACCAGATGTACTCGCCCTCACTTGCTCTGTGGTGACATGCTGGCGGTCTTTGCCAGCACACCATCTCTCGGGCACTGGAGGTCCTCTTCCAGGCTCACTCCTGACTAGCCTAGCCTTGTCCCCCTCCTGCTTCATGTCTAGTTTAAAGCTCTATTTATGAGCCTTAGCTAGATCTTTAGTAAGAACTTCAGTTCCTCTAGGAGACAAGCGTGCCCCATCACTAGTAAGGAAGCCTGGGGGTGAGCGGGCCACTCCATGATCAAAGAACCTGAAGTTTTTCTCCTCACACCAGGTTCGACGCCAGGTATTAATCAAGTGATTCTTTTTGACCTCTTGCTCCTCATTCCTCAGTGCTGGAATGGAGCTAAACACCACTTGCACCCCAGAGCCCTCCATCATTCTCCACAGAGCTCTGAAGTCTCTCTTAATGGCTTTCAGCTTTCTGCGCTTTGTGTCATTGTTGCCAATCTGAAATACTACCAGAGGTAATAGTCTGTCTCTTTGACAAAGGAAGGACTTTTTCTGATGATGTCCTTCACTGATGCCCCAGGTAGGCAGGAGACCTCTCTGTGGTGTGGGTCTAGTCTGCAGATGGGTCCCTCTGTTCCTTTTAGAAGGGAATTCCCCAAGACATTCTCCTCTTCTTTTTCTCAGAGGATATTTTGATGGTTGTTTGAGGATGGTGCAGCCTAGAGAATGTTTCCAGGCTGTGGGAGCCATCCTCTTCATCTTTGGGGATGGATTCCACAAAGACAACTTGTAAGACAGCTCTGTGTTTTATACTCTCCATGTATTCGGATATCTTTGGTGGTCACTAATTCTCTGATGTTTTTAAGAATTTCCTCATCTGTGTTACTTACTGCCTGAACCTTAACTTTTTTCCAAATCCCTCTCCTGGACTGATGCGGGATACCTCAAACAGATGTTCAGTGTTGGAACAAACAGTCATCATCGAGGCTCTTGACATTCAGACTACAGAAGCAGGTCATAGTCTGATGGCTTAAGGGTCTTGTGCTTTTATTATGTAGCATTTTTTCTTACGGTTCTTGGAGGATATCTTGGGTTTTTAAAATTTTATGGCTTATGAAAAATTAGTAAATAAGATTTTCTCCCCCTTCCCATTCTTTAGTTGAGTTTCCTCTGGAGCATTGTTGAGATGGTTTAGGATTTAGGAACTTTTTGAGTAGAGAGTAAGAAAAACAAACAAAAGCTGAGCAAGCAAAAGCTGAGGAATGAAAGAGATTTTTAGTTTAAGTGTAGTTTAAATCCTCTCAGCTCTAAACTAGAGGTATAGTTTCCCTCCCCAGCATATAGACCTTTTCTTCCTTTCCTTCATTTGCCCGTGCACCCTCAAAAACACAGAGGTCAGTTCTGTTATGTCTTCCTCAGGCAAATTTGTGGGATATGCCTAAATGTGCTGCTTTAGAAGACCCTGAAGGGAAAACTTTTAATTGTAATAAATCTGTTGTGTAAAATATGCAAAAGAGTAAATACACATATGGACATAAACTCTAATGATTCCACAGCTGTCTGTTATGTAGTTCTTACTCAGAGAATTATGAATGTTGTGACTCTGGGCTTTTCAATTTGGAACTTCAAGATTTTTTACATTGTAACTTAGCACTGATTAAAAGGTGTGAAGAAATGGACCATACAATGGATGTTTAGTGAAAGATAAATAAAAGCATACTTAATAAAATAAGTGGAATGTATTTGAGCTGTTTTACGTTACTAGCATACCCATGAGCGCTTAAACCCTGAAATGATTTTTTCCTATTTAATCTGAACCAATATCAATTGCCAGGTCATCTGGAAGTTACTTTGGCTGAATTCTTAGGTGCTTAACCCAATGAAAGGAAGAAAAAAGCCCTGTCAAACTACTGAATAAATATGGCTGGTCAGTAAAGAATATAACAGAATGCTGAAGATCTTGGTTCTGAAAGAAGTAATTGGCTGGCTGGAAATATTTGCTATTTTTAATTCATTATGGTGAATTTTGCCAGATGCTCTTGAAGAAAGTTTGTGTCTGTTATTTGCTGTGGTATTCCTAGTGCTTGCTGCAAAGCATGTGTACTTCTGAGTAATTTGTTTCTGTTGGTTTATGGGCTAAATACTTCTTCCCCCAGACAGCAGTATTCAGTTGTGTATTATGTTAGCTGCTCTTTAGAAGATGCAGTACAAATGCAAGGCCCAGGCAGTGTTTGAGTGAAGTAGAATGAAGAATGTTTCTTCTTAGCTAGCAAATGTCTCTTGAATCTTGACATATCTTGATAGGTTTCTGAAATTTGCATTTCATTGTGTACCTAGGAACATTTTACAAGGGAAGGTCTTGAAAGAGCTGTTGCACATCAAAGACATACTTTAACGTGTCTGGAGAAGATTACTTACTAACTCTGCTATCAGCCTTTTAACACAGTAGAGGAAGAGAAGGCTTGCTGCTCTGTCCTGTCTTGTCACTTATCTGGATGTGTGACAGTTATTCAGCTAAGTCTGCCGTGGCGTGTGGGTATTAGGAAAACCTGCAGGCATGTATGGCAAAGTATTGGCTTCTGCAACAGTAAGTGTGTGGAAGAAAAACTCTATTGCAAATGACAATTGTATGCTTACTGGTTCTGTTTTGTTACAGGTCTGTGAATTCTGCTTATCTCTGTGCTTTGCTGTCTCAGAGTATACTTGGTGTGGACATTTACACCGTAGTTCTGTAAGTCTTTGGGTACTGACTCAGGTGTTTACAATATGGCACTGGGAACTGGATCAGCCAGCACCAGGAAGTGGGAGGAATAGATTCCTTTAATCATGTTCAGTCTGATTGTGGAGCAACAGTGTAAGATGCAATAAAGTTCTGTTTTGAAGTAGATGGAAGCTAAGCTGTAAGCCTTGGTGCTGTGGTTCAATGTACACAAGTTTTCTTGTGTGGTTCGTCACTGACATGACTAGTACAGATTCATCCATATAAACAGTTTTTCTGGCCTTCATTGATGTGGTTTTATACTCTTCAAGGCACAGCCACTTTAACAAAGTGGGCATGAACAGTACTGTATTGTGGAAAAACGTAGAGCTTGTTGTTACTATATCCAGTTTATTTAGCTTTGTCAAAAATTCAGGTTCCTAGGCCATGTATATTAGGGAGGTTTGTTTTGTTTTTCTGCTGAGTGTTATCAGGAAAATACAAAAGCTTTTTTTCTTGGCTCTTACCTTTCTTTAAAAATGTAGAATGCATTGATTTCTGAATACAATAGAACACTATTTTGTCCATTAAATAATTATAGAAAAGAAACAGAATATTTTTAACTTGTTTTCTTTATGTTTCAATTTCTTGTTCTTTTGTGCAAACTTCCTTGACTGGCCATGGTAACCAGTTAAAGAAGTGAGATTAATGGCTTGCTTTCCATGTGTTTGTCACCAACGTAATATACTATCACGTTTATCACAGTGCTCTTTCCATGGCAAAGAACCAAGGATGTCTTAATCTAACCTTTATGGTTTCACTGTCTGTGTGCTTATGCCAGTCCTTCACCAGAACTACTCTGTAGTGTCTGAAGTTAATTTGCAGAATTTTGGTGCCTGTTTTCGTATGTTTATAAGAGCTTAAGAACAATTTTTATTTAATACTTCTGTTTCATGCTTTTAAAGTGGATTTAGGTAAATGCTGAGCTCTATATAATGGTAGCTAACATTCTTGATATCACTGTTTAATAGGTGAATTGAGGGTGAATATAATTATGTAGAGTATTACCATGTAGACTAGATTCATAGTCTGATAGCTTTTCAGACCTTAGCAAACAAAATAGTGGTTCTGACTTGTCCAGAACTATTGTAGTGGCTCCCTCATTCACCCCCAATTAAACTATGTTTTGACTTTGAATCCACTGTTACAAGTTTTATCATAATGTAGAACAGAACATGCCAGTACTTAACTGTCTTTCAGAGGCTCTTTTTACAGTTGATGGTGGGATTCTGCTGCCTGAAGGACTGGTTGAATCTTGAAAATGAGGGACAGATCATTTAAACAGATAATTTTCAGACTAGTCTCTAGTGGAACTGGGCTGCAGCAGAGTAATCCCATTTTTCCTTTTGCCTCTCTTCCTGGCAGTGATTTTGGAACTTGTTGGCCTGCTCCAAAAACAATTTTGCATGTTTTAGAATATGTGATGAATGGTTATAAAAGAGAGAACAACTTTAGTGTCCCTGTAGAAGATGTGTGGCTAGTTGGAGAGTGATATAGTAGAAACAATGAGTTCTTGCTCATCACTTGAAGCCTGCTGATTTTTAATGACAGTTACCTCTAATAAAACCCCTAATGAAAAGATTTTTTTTCTTGCTCTTATAATATTATCCATTAAGCTCTGTCATAATGTATGAAACCCTTTTAGTACTTTATTTTGGAGTGGTCTTACAGGTGCACAACATTATGAAGTTTAATGTCATTCTTTGTCATGCTTATTCACTTCAGTCAGACATCCCTATTCTTAATTACTTCCTTTCTATTTTTATCACATTCTTGAAACTTTCATTTTAGCAGCCTTCAGTCTGCTTTTCCAGTGGACACAATATTTTGCTCACGGTTAGTGGTGCTTCTGCAAGATTGGCATGACACATCCAGTATAGGTACAGTACATATGAGTTTCCTTTTTTTTGCCTGTCTTCAGTGTTCTAGATTTTAGGGGGTAGGGTGTAAATCAAATAACTTGCCCATTTTTCTGTGGGAATCCTGAGTTTGCTGTAGATGTCTTCTACTGGCTTGAAGAACTTCTACACATTTCATGTGCTCCCCGAATTTGCAGTTAGCTTTTTTCTTGCAAGTATCTTCAGAAGCCTGCAAGGCTTTAAAACTGGGTAGTATGTTTGGTTGTGTTCTGTGGTTTGTTTTTTTTTTTTTTAAGAAAAAGCTTATGATCCTAGTTGGTCTTGTCATTTTTTAGATGTCATTTCAGTATTCTTTGTTCAACAGTGTCCTAAATGACTCCTTTCTAGAGAATACAGGATTCAGATTTGCCAGGGTTTTTATCTTGTATTTACTTTTGTGGGTTTTTTTTAATAGCTTGGTATGCTTTAGCACTCTCTATAAATTAAAACAAAATCTAATGGAGTTGGAAATCTTCTGTGTTGTCTCTGCTGCCTGCTCTGCCTTTGCAAGCAGCCCTGTAGTAATGTCTGTCTAAAGGCTTTTAAGGTTGTTATTACATGAAAGAATTTTAGGATCTTCTATCTTTTATTGGGAAGCTTCCCAGGACTGCTTGAACAGTGGTGCTTGTTCAGTTGGTAGTTTTTCTATAGATTGCTTCTGGTGCTTGTTGTTTGCTGCTTGTAAACTTTTTGTCTATGCTTGGAGGAACTTTTTTCCCCGTGTGATTATTTTTAATTGGATAAAATTTCATAGAATCATAGAATAACCAGATTGGAAGAGACCCACCGGATCATCGAGTCCAACCATTCCTTTCAAACACTAAACCATGCCCCTTAGCACCTCATCCACCTGTGCCTTAAACACCTCCAGGGAAGGTGACTCAACCACCTCCCTGGGCAGCCTGTTCCAGTGCCCAATGACCCTTTCTGTGAAAATTTTTTTCCTAATGTCCAGCCTAAACCTCCCCTGGCGGAGCTTGAGGCCTATAAAAGCATTAAATTTTGTTTTCCTGTATTTTCTTTAGTTGCCTGTTGCAGCTGCTGATTTTTATATTTTTATATTGGAATCATAGAATTGCTTGGCTGGAAAAGACCTTTGAGATCATTAACTCCAACCATACCTGTCCATTAGTAAACCGTATCCCTAAGCACTTCACTGTTTACAACCTCCTTTCAGATAGCTGTAGACAGTGATAAGGTCTTCCTTGAGCCTCCCTTTCTCTAGGCTAAACAATGCCAGTTCCCTCATCTGCTCCTCATAAGACATGTTCTCCAGCTCCTTCACCAGCTCTGTTGCCCTTCTCTGGACATGCTCCAGGACCTCCATATCTTACTTGTGAGGGCCCCAAAACCGAACACAGTGTTCATGGTGTGGCCTCACCAATGCCAAGTCCAGGGACACAGTCACTTTCCTAGTCCTGCTAGCCATGCTGTTTCTGATACAGGCCAAGATGCTATTGGCCTTCTTCGCCACTTGGGCACACTGCTGTTATTCTCCTTCATGCCTCTATTTCTCCACCACAGTTTTGTTAACCTTGCCAATGCAGGACTTGGTCGCTGATTCTTAAAGAGTCCTGTTTGCTAATTTCTACAGCTTGGTGTCACTTTAGTGTTTTTTCTTCTTGTATTTAAACTGTATGTATCTTCTGCTTCTCCCAGTTCATTTACAGAAGTCACTGATAATTTAAATGATGAAAGCAAGAATTTGAAATTTGTAAGGAGTACTGACCATGCCTGGTCATTGTACCTGATCCCTTATCTATGATTCCTCAGGAGAAAACAAGGAATAGGTACAACTCTTAAATGTTGGATTACTTTTTTAATAGAAATGCCACTGGGTTGCATTTTAAGTGTGACTCTGCAGTTTTAACGGAGGATGCAATTTCAATCTCTACAGTGTTTCATAAATACTCTTTTCCTGTGACCACTCTGTGATCCCAGATTTCTAAACTGCTTTTTAAGATCTGATGCAGATTGCTGATAATAATATTAAAAATGTACCAAAATCTCTTGGGTTAAATATGATCTGATGTTCTCCTCTGTGTCAAAAGGTGCATCCTGTTCAAAATTGTTTTCCCCTCGTCTGCTGCATTGCAATGATATCATGTAACAGGATGCTTTTAACCTCCTGTGATTTTTTTTAGTACATTTTAATATGTTTTACGAAGGAGTCTTTTTCTATTATTGTTCTCTTGTCTGCTGTGATGAGAAATACAAATGTCCTGAAGAAAACACTTTGTATAATTTTAGCTGGAATACACTGCTGATCTAAATAATGAGTACTGAAATGAAGTGTGATAATATCACAAGTTTCTGCAAACCTTTCTGGGTAATTAGGGTGACTGTTATGGCCAATATGCTTAAAGTATGTTTTTTTCCGTGTTTGTATTTCAAAGAGAAGACAACCATTCAAGAAAAAAAAATAAAATCTGTGGTGTAGGCTTCTGTCATAGCAATAACCCTAGGGTGTTTTTTAAAGAGAACACGATACATCAATCCTGATGTCCTGGACTTCGAAATAACAGTATCATGCTACTAGTGTCACAACTGGCAGTGCAGTGTTCTGCTGCTTTTCTAGTCATGAAGTACACACTGATGTCTTAGTATCTGTGAGAGGAAAATATGTGCAGAGCTCTGGGTTGAAAATATAAAGAACATGGTGAAAGATCTTGTGGTAGAAGAAGGATTGAAAATAAATGCTAATTTAAATGGTGCCAGTGAACATTTTACATGTTTCGATGTGGCAAACTGGGAAATTGGTGTCAGAGATCAGGGTTTTTACTTTAAGATTCCTGCAGCTGCATACTTTTAGTCTGTAGTTTAAGCTGTTTACAAAGCTTGAGTTTTATTTATTGCTCTCGCTTCATGCTATATCCTATATGGACATTTAACACAGTTTAGTGATTACCAAAATTACATGCCCAAGGCTTTTTTTTTACATTCCAGGATATTAGCTTTGTTTTCAGAAGACAGACTTGCCTCTTTCTCTTCATAGTACTATGTAGCAGTTCAGGGAGGACTGCTGTGAAACACAATTACCATGTTTTAATTTATGTAGCAGGACACCTCCACACCATAGCAATGCAATGGCATGTGTTTGTGGTCTCATGTTTCAGTTCTCACTCTGACTCTTTTACTGACTCTTTAATTAGATATCAAAACCTTTCAGCTGAAATGTAGATACTTTTAAAGTTGTGCAAAGTGTCTATTCTTACTTGCATTTCAGTGTTTCTACTTGATACTCACTTAATACTTGATCACCTTTATTCTGGCTGCTTTCGAGCGATATTTGTTACTTATGAAAAGTAGTTTGGTTTAGTCACTTAATTTGAACCAGGCCAAAGGAGACTGATTCCAGAGAACACCAAGAACCCTTCTCACTGAATATGAGACAGGTAAATTTTGATACAGACCCAAAGTGACTTGTCATATTTATAATCTTCAGTAAAATAAATAAATATAAAAATACAGTCCCCATAAAAGGAGAAGACTTCTTTATAAATCCAGAATGTGCAGTCCTATTTAATCCAAGTGTAACAGAAGTTCCATGCTAGCTGGCAAGTACATTATTGTGTATAGTCCACAATAATGAACAGGCTAACCTAATTCTTAACTGGTTGTGATTAATTTAAGGAGTTGCTTTGTTAAGATCAATCTGAATAGTTTGCAGTTTCATAAAGGTGGATGTGTGGGGTCTATTTTATGAAGAGTTTGATTTACAAATTAGCAAACACAGTAATTTTTTGTTGGTTTTTTTACTACTTTTTGTATTGTTTGTTCATAGCCTTACACCTAAGGTTTGTTGGTGAACATACAGTTACACTGTGCAAAAGATTTTTTCTGAAATTAATCTTTAAATCGCTTCAGGAGTTTTTAATAGTTCATGTGCTGTGTTGTTTCATGTGCTGTGTTGTTTCATGGGCCTATTTCTAATTCTATTTGTTGAACCCTGACACTCATTGCAACAATGTAACATGGATAGCAGTGGCTTAGTAGGACTAAAGAAGTAGAAAAAAAAGTGGAAACACATATAATGACAATTTGTGATTCTGTCAAGGGTCTTCTAAATTAAGAGAAATTGTACAGTCCTGTGCTTGAGATTATGAACTTGTTTATGGATTACACGCACAGCAATGGGTGCAGATAAATCTGAGCACATCCACTTTCGGCTTAAGCAAAGCATATAGGAGACCTCTCCATTCCAGAAATACTGTATGTATATCTCCATAGTCATCTTGTTGTGCTTCAATATACTTTAAGACAGTTCAGGAGCAGGAGAGTGTTTGACATGATAGGGTGGCCCCAAACAGTGTGAAGTTTCAGAGGTCACGTTAGGATTCAAAAGGGCTGGTTAGGATTCAAAAGTTCATGACATCAGCCCCAGATGGGATGTTGAAAGGCAACCACTGGAAATTTTTTTGAATTCCATGTTGCACCTGTTTATTACTGCCCATCTGCTTATTCGATTTATATTCCTATATTTCTTAGTATAATGTCTGTCTGTATATTGCATGTTCATAGTACATGAACATGGTCAGTATCTTTTTGTAACCTCTGGACAAGTGTTACTGTTGAAGTTGTGTTAGACTTCTAGCACTTGTGTAGTAAGCTATTTGGAGTGACATGTTGAGAGCAGCCTTTAGATTCCTTTTCATATTAGCTAGTAGGCTGTAATTTTAATGAGGATAAAGAGTTTGTATGTTAGGCTGGGGAAAGCTGTGGGTTCACATAAAGCCTTCTATCTGTATTGTCTGATGTTTACTTCAGACTCTAAGGATTTGTGTAAGGATTTGATGTGGCTTCTCTGTGGGGTGGTATTTTTTTAAAGGTTTGTGTACATGTGCAAATAAGCATGCTCCCAGACTGTTTGAATTAAATGGTTGAAATGGACTGACTAGATTGAACTTTCTGCATGTGCCAAATGGAAGGAAAGTGTCAGTTTGGCATATGAGAAAGTAGAGGTGTGAGAAGGCCTAACCATGAGTATTGGTGTGTTTCAGTTAGTCGGCTTGTGCTTCGCAGACAAACACGGCTGTAGTATTTTTAAGAATGCATAATTCTATGAAGCACAAATATACTATCCTTCAAATGGGTGAGAATGCTGAAGAGGAAATATTTGCTTAAATTATTTTCTTTGTAATGCAAAGCAGACAATGTTGCTAGTTTATAAGTAGCTAAAAAAGAAAATATTGAAAAAAATCACTTGTTAGTTGTGCACATTGGCCTCTTACTTACCTTGGGAAATTGCTTAAATTACCACACTGCACTTATGTATTTTTAAAAAGCTGGGTAATAATATGGCTGTAAAAACATTGGAATTGATGTACCTAAAGGGTCAACTAATAATCTACAATGTTGGACAGTTATTACAGTGCCTTAGTAGGAGTGGAAAGCTCTTAAGTCAGGTCTGTTGCTGATGGAACAGTAATGTATGATCACAGCATTCATTGTGTCATGCTATGGCTTGTCAAAAATGTCAAAAGGAGCACTTTCATGGATTTTCTGTAAGTAAGGACAGACTGGGAATCAGGATAATCAGAGGGAAGGAATTTATGCAGCCAGACTTGAGAGCAAGCACTGGAAGGGATTTGGACAGAGAGGGCTAGTCTTGCATACAACAGGAAGACAGGACTTTGTCCTTGAGAACTTATTTCCCTCTCCAGAGCCTGAAATGGATCTTTACCAGTCATGTATTATTCCAGAGAATGTGATTTTTTTTTCTCCCCATTTCTCCTACTTGACACTAGTCAGGATGCTTTAGTAAACTTTTTGCTGATGATAGGAATACTTGGCTTCAGCTCTTGGCGCTGATTTGATGAAGTGCTGACTCATGTACCTGAAATCAAGGGCAGCTTGCTTTGAATAAGAAGTACTCCACGTTTTATAACTCTTCAGGAAATAATGTGTGAGGGCTTAGACACACACTCCCATGGCAGATAGTTTCTGTAGTTTCTGCCAGAGTTTATTTCACCTGCAGCAAATCAGCTGAATGGAGTGTTCAAGTGTAGTTGTGTTTAAACTGCCTCTTGCTAGATTAGGCAGATGAATGTTTGATGATTGTAATAATTTCAGACTGGAGCCTCCAGTTCTTTGAGAATGTTGAATAGCAACAGTGACTAAATGTAAAACGAGGTCAACGCTATATTTGAAACTGAGTTTTGAAATACATTGGAGTTTACAGGCCGTGAAGTGCTCTGGTGATAGCTGCCGTAGAGCTCTTTCTTGTGAGCCTTGTCTGTCTTCAGACTCTGCTTTTAGGAGTTTGCAGTGAATAATGCACTAGGCTTTGCAGTAAACCATCAGACAAGTTGCCCATTTAGTGGATAGCATCCATTTTGTGTACTGGACAAGGCAGTAGGCTGTAGAAGAAACCTTTCATTACAAAATCACAAACTATCATTATGCCTACATGTAAGGAATCCCAATTATGACCACATAGACAGCATTCTTTTGACATTTTACAACTTCTAAGTGATTATTTACACTGCTCAAACTTTGCATGTACTACTTTGTCTGTAATTTGGGAGACTAGCATAACCAATCATTTGGATTTTTAAGAGGATGGGGACTTAAACTGTGTTAGTGTGACAGAGGACTTCAAAGTCAGTTGTCAGAAATACTGGAAGTCCTCTTCTTCATCTGGACTGTACTGCTGGCCAGGCTTGCCTTGTTTCAAAAAGGGAGTTGTCAGCTGAAGCATCCACTTCTGATTGCTCTGTTTTCTGCTGTTTGAGGAAGAGGCTACGTGACTGTCTAATGGGGGAATTCCTTCTGTCTTCCTGTTGCACAATCCCTGCAGATTTCTCTTACATTTGATTAACAACAGCTTCTGTGACAGGTGGTATTGGTAAATACCGGATGTGTAAGAACTTTGCAGAAGCCTATTCTGATTGGTATACATAGTAAATTCTTGCTCCAAAGTTGTTACTGTTTATATGGTTGAAGGATTTGACAGTCACAGACATAATTTTTATTGGAAAGCTAGGCTCATTTGTGATTTTTTAAAAAGACATAGGGATGAAATTATTAATGGGATTTGACAGCAAACATTTCTGCAGAATCATTGTTTCTGCATCATCTGTTTTTTGTTCAACATCCATGACTAGCTTATTAATAAAAATATCCAGTCTTTGAGTTAATACATTAAAGAGAAACCTCTGATGTTAGATTTGATCCCCCAGTTGTGCTTGTAATTGGCATTTGTTGGAGCTCTTTCACAAGCTGGAGCAATAGACCGCCTTTGTTTTTATTTTTTTTTACTGCATTCTAAACAAACTAGCATCTGATTCCAGTTTTCTGTTCAGTAAGCAGTTTTGGAAAACCACGAGCTGTACCGTTGTCTGATTTGCCTAGGCTGTAGAAGTTAAATGTAAAGAGAGATGGAATTTCACCATACGGCTCAGTATTGGCAATTACAGGCATTAGTGGTTATGCTAGTGTGTTGTGTCTGCTCTATAAATGTTTATATTGCTGCTTTCTGCTAATTGATGTTGATCACAAGGCAGTGTTATGGAGTCATGAAGCACAGGGTGTGTCAGTGATCATTAGTTATGGCCCAGTAAAAAAAAGGGCTACTATATTTGGTAGTATATCCCATCCTAAACCATGCCGATAGGAACATCACCTATTCCATTGTTACTTAATTTAACACAAGGTCATTGTCAACTGGGATGTAAATGTTTTACCTTTTTTATGTTCAGCATATTCAAGTTTTAGAACTCTTAAGCATGAGCAAGCCTGGAAATAAAATGATACTTATACTTACCTAAAACTTATCTTGTTCATTCTGAAATATTTTGGAATGTTTTCTGATTGCCTGAGTACATACATGAACAAATTATACAGTCTCTTTGTTCTTCAAATACAGGCAGCTCTGTGGTAAAAGGCAGCTTTGAAATGTCATGCCATCGTCAAGAAAATTAATTCCCTGATTATTGTCTATAAAAATCAGTGGAGAAATTCTATGCTTATGAATGGGCTCTGGATCTCACTGCTTTACAATGGGAAGAATGTGATAGCTTTGAATTAAGCTATGATGGATATTTATGCATCGAAATATTTAACTTTTACCATATGTCTTCTCTCAAATTTGTGACTTTTCTCCTTTGCAATCAACTCTGAATAGCTTGGTGATTGTGGAATGATCTGTTTAAATTGCAGATACAAAAGGGAGTTGTTTTCAAGTCTGCCAGTTATAGACAGTCTTCTGGAATTGTCTGCATTAATTTTTGTAATTGTAACAATGAATGACTAGTGTGACGCCCCTATACTAGCCATGTTTAAATTGTTCCAAAAAGGCATTTCAGTGATTTGTAGGAAGAGCTCATAAGAGCCTGTTAAATTCTTGGGAGAGTTGCAGTGCATATCTGTACCAGGGAACGTGTCGCTCACCAGAATTTTTACAGGCATTCAACCCTTGTGAGTCAGTTGGTCCTTGGCACTGGCAAGTTTTTAGTCTGGAAGTTTAAATGCAAAGGATCATCTCTGCTACAAATCACCTCTTTGTTTATGTCTGAGTAAATTTTAGACTAGATAAATCTTATGTCCAAAATATTAGTAATGCATGCAAGCATGGATAGAAGATTTTGAAATCATGTTATGAGTTACAAGAAGTTTGATCCAGTGATTATGATATCTGAGCCTTTTGATAGATACCTTTTGAGGTGCCGTGTCAGACAGGAGGAGAGGACGATTAGATCTGGTTCAGCCGTTTTCTGGTGTCATCTGCACTAGGTTTACTGAATATCTACACTTGATCATGTAAACATGCTTATTAATACTATTAGGTAATCACTTATATTGATTACCTGATATAGATAGAGTTAATTGGCATTTGTTGCTAGATCAGAAATATGAATATGGAGTTTTAGTGTGCTGTTTACACAAGAAGTCTTTTTGCCATCCGAATGCTTTCTGTTGTCACTTCAGGGTAGATGAAACTATAATAATTGTGGAATAGAGTAAGCTAATCTTTGCTCTAGACCACTGTGCTTAAGATCTTTCCAACCAGTGCATGTTTCAGACTTATGTCAACTTTTGTTACTAATTCATGATTCTTCCATTTGATTTTTCACCTTGGATATTCTTTATCTTTCACATACTGCTTATTTTATCTGTTGCTTTATTTTTATTTCAGTGCTCACAGTGATGATCACAGAATGTACAGATGTAGTTGTCAGTGCTTTAGATATTATGTCTATTGAGAGGGACATTGTCATTCATGCTTTGAGAGAGAACAGAAGTCTAGCTATTTTACTGTGGCAGTTTCTTTGGAAAGCCTAGTGCTTAAAAACTTAGACTTCTGAACTTCTGTTGTACTTGTACAGCTCGTTTCATTTCCATTCAAGTTCTTGCATACTGTATCAGTGGCCTGCTCAGACAGATTTTGAAATTAGTAGGGCTCTGTGGTTAAGATCTGCTGTGATTTGAGTTACTGATTTAAATTTCTGGCTGTGAATTCTTGTCTGCAAAGAGGTGGTGTTTCAAGGCAGTATTCAGTCTGTCTTCAGCACTTGGTCTGTTATTCTCTAGCATCAGATTAAGTTGGTCTGTTGCATAAACAGGGAGATGTAAAAAAGAACCCAGAAATAGGAGTTCTGCAGAATGAGCAGTGTATTGAAAGTCTTCTGAACTTCGCATCAGGCTCTGAAAGATACATTTCAGCTGTGATGGTTAGAGAAATATAAATGGGCCCTTTCTGTTTGTGCTTGTCACATGGGACAGTCAGTCTTTATATACAAGAGTCTGTAGGAGCTTCACTCATTTGTCAATTTTTTCCTTTTGCTTTTCTGCCTAGGAATAAACGCACAAATTTTAGTACTTGCATTGTGAAAACTGATAGATCTGTGTAGTTACTAGAGTGCGCACTCGTACAGTGTCTTGTTTATTGGGAAGGAAGAAAGGGGATGAATAGAAAACCTGTTTATATCTTTATTCGCTGATTACTCTCACTAGCATGCCAAATATCTAATGAAAAACTGCCTTGTGAATTGTTTGTTTATTTATTTAATGAACAAAGCATGGTCTGCCAATGTGATCTTAAGGTTCCTTAGTGCTAGACTGATATGCTATCAGTGGCATTCATCCGAAGCTCAGTTTTGCCATCTTTAACCTCACCTATGGGATTAATGGAAGATTTCGTTTGCTTATCCTCATCCGTTCTGCCTTCAGAAACAGTGGAGGCTGTATGGAATGAAAAATTAAATTATTTTCCTGTCCCTGCTACAGATCCAGATGCTCATGCCACAAGAGAAGCCTTCACTGTAGCAGTTTTAGATTTACATGACTTATGTTCATCCTTTAGGATGTTTTGGTGTACATGGTTGAGGACAAGATAACTGACTAGCTTAATAAATGTGATCATCTGATTTATTTGTTTATTTTTTTTTTTACTGTACAGAATTCTGGAGTGGGCAATATTCCTTGATGCCATGAACCATTTTAGATGGTTCATGCCAAATACCATTTTAGATGTTACTGTATATTCTTCCTTTAGGTTTAGGGAAGATTTAGCTTAGTTTTCACAAAGTAAACCATAAATAACTCTACTAACCAGTGTACTGTAGTCATTAGCTAACAGCCTTAATTAGCATAGCATACAAAATGCAGAACAAATGCAGGGAAAACAAGACTGACTTAGACTTGAATTTTCTGCTGTGACCATATAGCTGTGGTAGAAGTGTTCATTAGAAGACCTACCAGACAATTGGAGACTCAAATTCTCAGCTTTAATCTGTTTTGGAAAAAAAAATAAATTAAAGTATCTTTGGAACCAAGGTAGTAATTACTCTAAAGCAGCATAGATTAGCACCACTTAGAGTAGAAATAAATTATTTGGAAGCAATTGAATTAACGTAGAGTGAGTCTGCTGAACTTGGGGGAGGGTTGAGAGTAGGGTTTTGTGTCAAAATCCTGTAGTTAATGCACTCTCTGTGCTTTTGGATAACATAAATTTATTATTTAACATAGCTTTCATCTTGCAATTTGTCATTAATTCAAAGGTAACTATTTTTCTGTAAGTAAAATAGTCCTTCTTGGTAGAAAAAAGCCCACTGATTGGATTGAACTTTGGTTCCTTGTCAGTAATGGTCAGGCAGATCGGACAACATCCCCTTCTTTATTACAGTGGAGATCACCCCTATGCCCCACTAGCTTTTTTTTCTTCGCTTAAGATTTGCTGATACTGCTGCACAGTTCCAGGAAAGAAGTTTGTCTGGGATTAAGGGGAGGGATTGAGCCATTTTCCCATTCCAGTTTGAGTCAAGATTCACAGGATACACATGATAGCCTCCTGTCATTGGGAAAGGGAAGCACATACCGATTGATCAGATACTATAGTTAAAGGAGGAAGTACCCAAGGCCGTTGCTGGTAGAGCCACAGACCTGCCAGGAATGCACCTGGCAAGAAGGAGCCCACTTTGTGCTAGAGCTGGTGGACTTCTTAAAATAGGATGGTAATGGAGGAACCAAAGACTTAGTGGTCTGGTATTGACATTCTTTCTGCAGTGAGAAAGAGAGGACAGTATTTTTCAGAAAATGATGCTTATTGTAGATGAGGTGAAGGCTGGGATCAAACAGAGGACTTAAGTGAGAAAGGGCCGTTCCAATGCTGCCTCATTGCCCTAAATCCAGCTTTTTGGTGATGTCTGCACTTCCCAGAGGGGAAGGGTTCTCTAGAGCAGCTGTATATGAGTTCTTCAGTTCCTTGAGCTCCTCCTGCAATTATAGTAAAATGTGTGGAGTGGCTGTGATAGGTGTAGGGCTGCAGGACAGTAGGATGTTCCCTCTCAGATTTATCAATGAAGAGTCATAGGATCACCAGGTTGGAAACAACCTCTTGGATCATAAAGTCCAACCATTCCTATATGCCACTAAACCTGAGCAACTTGTCTACTCACCTTTTAAATACCTCCAGGGATGGAGACTCAACCGCCTCCCTGGGCACCTTGTTCCAGTGTCTGATGACCCTTTCTGTGAAAAATGTCTTTCTGATATCTAGTCTGAACCTCCCCTGGTGCAGTTTGATGCCATTTCCCCTTGTCCTGTCACCTGTCACTTGGGAGAAGAGGCTAGCACCCTTATCTCCACAACCTCCTTTCAGGTAATTGTAGAGAGCAATAAGGTCTCCCCACAGCCTTCTCTTCTCTAGGCTAAACAACCCCAGCTCCCTCAGCCGTTCCTCGTAAGACTTGTTCTCCAGCCCCTTCACCAGCTTCGTTGCTCTTCTCTGGACATGCTCCAGAGCCTCAACATCCTTGTGGTGAGGGGCCCAGAACTGAACACAGCACTTGGTCTCACCAGTGCCAAGTACAGGAGCAGAATAACCTCCCTGGACCTGCTGGTCACACCATTTCTGATACAAGCCAAGATGCCATTGGCCTTCTTGGCCACCTGGGCACACTGCTGGCTCATGTTCAGATGGTTGTCAATCAACATCCCCAGTTCCTTCTCCTCCAGGCAGCTTTCTAGCCAGTCTTTTCCTAGTCTGTAGCACTGCACAGGGTTGTTATGCCCGAAGTGCAGAATCCGACATTTGGCCTTCTTGAACCTCATGCAACTGGTCTCAGCCCAGCGGTCCAGCCTGTTTAGATCCCTTTGGAGAGCCTCCCTACCCTCCAGCAGATCAACGCTACCTCCCAGCTTAGTGTCATCTACCAACTTGCTAAGGGTGCACTCGATGCCTTCATCCAGGTCATTGATAAAGACGTTGAACAGGGCTGGACCCAGCACTGAGCCCTGGGGAACCCCACTTGTAACTGGCCTCCAGCTGGAATTAACTCCGTTTACCACCACTTTCTGGGCCCGGCCATCCAACCAGTTTTCCATCCAGGAGAGGAAGGAAGGCTGAAGGACCATGTTAGAATGTATGCCAGATGATTCCTTGTCCGGTGCCTGTCCATTGGATGCTGGAAACACCTTGTTTTGGGGATGAGGAGGGAATTAAGTGTAGTATCTTCCTCCCACAAAAACACCCCAAGTGTGGCTGTAGTTACTTTTGGTTGTTTGGCTGTGAATTGTTGTCCATTGCATCTCCAGTGGTTGCTTTAGATCTCAAAGCACATTGTGGTCTGGAGGTCTAAAGAATACTTTGGACATGTGGGAGGTCTCTGTTCTGCTGGCACAGTAGTTTGCCTTTGGCATTAGAGTGTAATAACTTTTTAAGATACAATCAGGAAAGTTTGCAGAATGTGGTTTGGCATGTATTTTAAAAAGGGAACAGAAATTCAGATGTATACATTTCAGTGACAGACCATTTTCTTTAAAATTCTTTGGTTAAGGAATAATCATCAAATTTCTCTTGCCAGGTTTTCTCTTAGCAGTTTAATGGTGTGTGTCAGCCAGCCAGATTGTAACAAAACAGCAAATGGAGCTAGAGAGATCTAATCATCGTTAACTTGTTACGAAACCCTTTGTGTGCTGGTGGCTACAAGAATTAAGATGGAATGAAAGGGAAGGAGAAAAGAACTGTTGTGTTGTGTTGTCTGTGTTTCTCCTCAGAAGGTGACTGTTGTGTTGTGTTGTCTGTGTTTCTCCTCAGAAGGTGACTGCACTGTTTTGAACACAGAACACAAACAGAGATGCAGCTTCTTATGTGTCTAGTTAGAAAAGGCAATAAAGGCTATTACAAACATTTCTTATTTTATGGGCTGGCTTTGAACAATGAGCTGACAATCCTATGACCCCTCCCTTATTCTCCCTTTTCATTGAAGGGGTCTGAACTAGCCTCCTTGGGATGCATCTAGGTTTTAATGCTTGTTGATTGTGGTGCAGAATCCTGATTTGTTTTGTAGCAATGTTGTACAGTGTTATGAACTCTGCTTGCAGGACTCTGAATGAAGCTTTAACCCTACAGACCCTTTTGTGTGGTCAACATTGCACTAATGGGGGGACAAAGGCCATGTTTAGAGGCATTTTAGTTTTGTTTTCTAGTTACAAATAAAACTTCTCCACAATTTATTCACTGTACTGTGCATAAAAGGATGGATGTTTTGATTTGAAAGGGGACTCTTATTTATAATTCTTGTGTATAAAGAAGCTGCTGGGAGGAAGCCTTATTGGAAATCAGAACAGCATTATTAGACCACCTTCTAAGGCTAAGTTCTGGGACAGCAAGGAATAACCCTTGTGGTGTTTTAAATCAGTGACAAATGCGTGTGTACGTGTATTTTTAGAAAGTCTTCCAAAGGGAAGCCTGCTGTGTATTGGTTTTTAATGTTTCTGTTATGTAAAAGATGGTATATTCCCAGCTCAACTCTCCTCCTATTTTAAGTTCCCAGGCTGGCTTCATCTGCCCCCAGTGAACTACTGAGCTGTGAGACGAGCCAGGCTCTGGTAAATGATAGACCTGTCTCCCTCCCTTAGTTTCCTTATAAATGGCATCAGGTGGTAGTTAGTTTTCATTCTGCACTTCATCGAGAACGAGATACAGAGGTTGGGTTTGCTTTTTCCTAGGGTGGTGTAGGTGTGACTGACGGAACAGAGCCAGAAGAATTTGGCAAAATATCTGGATGTAAAGAGAGTAGTCTGTTTCTTCTGGTGATGAATGGCCTTTGAAAGGCAGCTGAGTTTGAAAGCAATTTCTCATGCTAAGACGTGATGTGCAGGTCAGCCATTGAGCAAATACAAGCCTCGGAGTTCAAGCTAATAGCTTGGCAGGTTGTGCCTGTCAAGCAGCAAGTGATTCAATGTTAGTTCCTGGGAATGTGTGTGGGTTGTGTGGGTTTTGGTGGCTTTTTTGTTTGTTTGTTTTTGTTGGTTTTTTTCTTAAGTTCAGAAATACCTTAAAGAACACTCAGTCAATAAGGGAATATATTTTATTTATAAATATAGTAAATTACACTCGTTATCTAAGGAGTGATTCCATTTACCTGCTGCACATGTGGGAATATGGGATGAAAAAAAGTCATGTTTCAGCTTATTGCCATAGCTAAGCAGGTGTTAAAATATTGGCCCCTCATTTTTCTGTGGAGCAAATTGACTGCAACCTGGAACAGAGCACCTTTGTGTGTTACTTTCAAAGAAATTGTCATGGAGTACTGATGGTGAGATTTGACATGAAAATCTATAGTGGAGTGAAGATACATTTCTGTAGGATAATGCATTATGAGAGACACTTGTAGTCTAATTTGATGGGCAATACTCTTAACTGTTGGAAAGTTTTTGTTGTCATATATTACCTCTGATTTGGTAAAAGAATACTATCTGAAATACTGCTTGAGGAAAGGCTTCCTGGAAAATACCCGAATATGTAATTTACCCTGTTTCAGAGCTGTCTCTTCAAGAATTTTAATCTTGGAGCAGCTGTTATTGTTTGGAGTTGGAGTTTGAGAAGTAAGATGAATGAAGAGATTTTTATATTGAATATCCAATAAATGATAAAATATCTATATAAACAAGAAAGTCCAAAACCAATTTAAAATTTGGATTTTTCTGGTAGAACGAACATCTGAGACTCAGTCACTAGCACAGATGTTAACTACTGCTTCATGGATACAGGAAATTCTAATCTTTAAACGGCTTGAGATAGTGTTAAGTGCTGTACTTGCTTCTGCTCAAAGGATTAGATTTTGATAACTCTTCTCCCTATGACAATGCAATGTATTCAAATATATTGGCTGCACAAATAGGTTTTGTGAGATTGCATTCGTTAAGCAGGAACATCTTGACAATACCTATGTTTATTTTAGTGTGTCTGAAACTCCTGTGTTTACCAATTACCATCTGCACCAATTGATTTGTTAGTCACAAAACTGGAGTTTACAAATGTGTATTGACACAAGAGTTGAGAATGCAACTTTTTCGTTTTTATTCTAAGAAAAATTTTAATATTCATATTTTTAAAAATGTTTTTCAGGACAGAAATGTTTTCAAATCTTAGCACACATATGCACTCAGTGTTTTTTTTAGAATGTTTCAGATTAGCAGTTGGCCTTAGTAAAGCATTTGGGTGAAGTAGAAACCTAATTTTTTTTAGACTTCCATACAAGCCAGTATTCATTCTATTCTTGTAGGATGAACTCACGTTACAGTTTTGATTCAATAAACCAGAAAATGTTACTCAGTAGTTAGCCCATTTAGTTCAGTACAAGACAAGTATCTGTTTTGAATTCTTCATTCCACTTTTTGGTTATATCAGACAGTTCCCAAAGTCCCACAGAAGTTCAGTACTTCTGTGACTGAGGATCTTAATTTTTTCTGGGTCTTAATTCTGAGTTTACAAAATGTGTTCCTACTTCTCCTTTTACCATATCTGGATGTTATGAGGACAACTCAGAAAACCTTGCAACGTTTTCTTAATGATGTGGTACTTCTGATCTTATAAAATCATGTGACAAGACTAGAGTGTCTGCATATGGAAGCAATATTTTTTTTCCCCGTCAAATGTCTATGTTTGTGAGAAGTTGCGGAACAATGGCTTACATCTCTTAGTCTCAAAGGACCTGTTTAAGTTTATGCCAGATATGGAGTAAGGTGTTGACTGCACAGTTATTCAGAATGTTCAGGTAGTGACAGAATATGCTGGTGTGATTTAATTCAATTAATTCCAAAACTAGGCGCTGGAACAGGCTACTCAGAGAGGTGGTTGATTCACCTTCCCTGGAGGTGTTTAAGGCACGGGTGGACGAGGTGCTAAGGGGCCTGGTGTAGTGTTTGATAGGAATGGTTGGACTCGATGATCCGGTGGGTCTCTTCCAACCTGGTTATTCTATGATTCTGTGATGGGGGGACTTTGGTCATTTTATCATTAGAAGTATGTTGATCATGTGAACACAATAGGCATTCAAAAAATGACTGAATAACTGAACTCTATAGGAGATGTCAGAAAGAAAATATAGGTATCAATACCTTTTGTGTAAATCTGTTACGACTGTGATGTGAAGTTGTGAACTCTAGAAACTTTTAATTGATTTATGGGACATAAACTGTTGAACAGACAATAGGTTGCGTACAACATTATTGCCAGTCTCCTCTGGATATAGGAATAATAAATATATTCCTGTTTTATATGCAAAAAAATGTGGTTTATCTTCATTTAAAAAAAAATAGAAATCTGAAGTGTATTTACCCAGTTCAAGGTGACCCTCGGCAAAATCTTTTTCCTTCCTTTCTGCATATGAAAGAAAGGTGTAGTGATACTATGTAGTTTTAAGCAAGAGCTAGAGCAACAGATAGATGGTGCTGTATGTAATTTCTGCTTGATTCAAGTTTACAACATTCATTAGAATTTGTCTCTGATTTTTAGAGGGATAACAAACCCAATACAAGGAGGAAGTAATATGGAATGTTTCTGCTGCATTTTCATAATTATACCTTTTGGTAAACTGATCCTCCAGACTTTGACTTACCTTTGTGCCAATATTGTGATACATTTTCTTATCAGGCAGTTAATGTAAAACTTTATTACCTGATAAAGCAATGAAGTGGTATAAGGCAAGTATTTTCCTGCCAGTAGTGCACTTTACGTTGCCGTACCATTAGTTGGTGTGATTTGGTTTTTCAAGGCTGCTCTGCTTTTATAAATTAAGCAGATGCTGGCTACTTCTTTTCCCAAGCAGTGAGTTAGCCAAATATCAGCTAAAAATTATGACACCAAGTGTTTCGTTTTGCATTTGTTTATACCCAGTGCTTTCTGCAGATGTTTAATGTGTTTCAGACACTAGCTATGAATCTAGTAAGGCACTGAATAAGCATGAATATTGTTTGGAAATAGTCTTCATTTGTCTTCTGCAGTGTCTCAGTATTGCTGGCATTTTCTCTGGATGTAGCTGTGTGTGTCTGCATTCTGATTTTTACAGTCCCAAGCTGTTTTTCCTGCTGGTTCTACAAGTTTTTTTGTTTTGTTTTGTTTTGTTTTATGGTAAAGCCCCTATTTTTCCACCAGCCTTCATTGTGATTTTTCCTGGAAAGTTATGAGAGAGGAGTAGGATGACTTTTAACAAATTTATTTCTGAGACTTTCAAAAGCTACCCTCCTTGCAGACAGCAGCATGGGGAATTGGTCACCCGTGCCTCTTGTGGAAGAGGGACGTTTGACCTGCTGCGCACAGTAAGACCTATGGGAAAAACACACTGACTAGCAGTAGAAGAGGGGAAAGACTTTTTCTGAGCAGGCATGCCCACTTTTATCTACTTCTATGGAAAAATTCCATCTTTGTAAGAGTTCAAGTGAATAGAAGGCTGTAAGTTAGTATGTGAAGCATACTGACAGTGAAGCAGCAGCTTATTTATAGATTACTTTCTGAGATCTTATGAGATCTCATGACAAAAAAAAGATATTAACCCAGACGGTCACTATTACTTTGCGTTAGAGTAGTATAATCTAGTAGCTGTCTTGGGAGGGGCAAAAAAAAGAAAGTTATTATTGAGCGAAGTACTTGTCTGCATTGTAAAGAGACTTCAGATTTCTTCAAATCAAAATACTAGATACTAATCAATATATTTCATTGCATAGAACCTTTCAGAGGTATAGGATGTTTGGAGTTGAAGGAGACATTCCCCAGATTGGAAAATCCCTAGTCAGTTGACAATATGTTATTGACTATTCTTGGTTATTGCCATGAAATAGTTCATTATTTTTACAAGTATATCAGTAGCAAAAGAAGGGCCAAGGAGAATCTCCATCCTTTACTGGATGCAGGGGAAACAAAAGTGACAAAGGACGAGGATAAGGTTGAGGTGTTTAATGCCTTCTTTGCCTCAGTCTTTAATCGTAACGTAAGCTGTTCCCTGAATACTCAACCTCACAAGCCAGTAGACAGGGAGGAAGAGCAAAAGAAAGCTCCCTTGATCTAAGAAGAAATGGTTAGAGAACTGCTAGGCAAATTAGATATTTGTATATCTATGGAGCTGGATGGGATTCACCCAAGGGTATTAAGGGAGCTGGTGGAGATGCTTGCCAATCCTCTTCCCATCATCTACCAGCAGTCCTGGCTGACTGAGGAAGCTCCATTGGACTGGAGGCTGGTAGATGTTACACCCATTTACAAGAAGGGCTGGAGAGAGGACCCAGGAAGCTAACAGGTGTATCAGTATGACCTCAGTGACAGGGAAGGTCATGGAGCAGGTCATCTTGGGTGCCATCTCACAGCACACACTGGGCAACTGGATGATCAGGCCCACTCAGCATGGGTTTATGAAAGGCAGGTCCTGCCAAACTAACCTGATCGCCTTCTGTGACAAGGTCACCCACTTGATGGGTGAGGGAAAGGCTGTGGATGTTGTGTACCTAGACTTTAGTGAAGCCTTTGACACTGTTTCTCACAGTATCCTAATTGAGAAACTGGCTATCACTGGCCTGGACAGGTGTACCCTCTGCTGTGTTAGAAACTGGCTGGATGGCCGGACCTAGAGAGTAGCAGCAAATGGAGTTAAATCCAGTTGCAGGCTGGTCACAGGTGTTTTTCCCCACGGCTCAGTGCTGGCTCCAGTCCTGTTCAATATCTTTATCAACAACCTGAATGAGGGGATTGAGTGCATCCTTAGCAAGTTTGTGGGTGACACTAAACTGGGAGGAAGTGTCGATCAGTTGGAGGGCAGGGAGGCTTTTACAGAGGGATCTGAACAGGCAGGATTGATGGCCTGAGGCCAGTGGGATATGGTTCGACAAGGACAAGTGCAGAATCCTGCACTTCGGACACAAAACCCGTCTGTAGCACGGCAGGCTTGGGGAAGAATGGCTTGAAAGCTGCCTGGAAGAGAAGGACCTAGTGGTGTTGGTTGAAATCCGACTGAACATGAGCCAAATATGTTCAGGTGGACAAGAAGGCCAATAGCATCTTGGTTTGTATCAGAAATGGTGTGGCCAGCAGGACCAGGAAACTCATTCTTCCCCTGTACTCGGCACTGGTGGTGCCGCACCTCGAATACTGTATTCAGTTTTTGGCCCCTCACTACAAGGAAGACTAAGAAGGCTAACAACATACTTGACATTATAGTAATTTTTTTAAGCTCAGTATTAACTGTGCTGTCCTTTCCGTGGTTATCCAATAATGTTGTAGTGGTAGGTAAATATAAATGACAAGTCATTTAATTTCTTAGGCTGCCTGCTAGTTTTTCTTTTCATTGCTATTATTACAGTAAAGCACTCTGTAGTGGCAGCAGTGGCTGAAAATCTATTATTTATAGATGGCTGAGTAGGTCGTCAAACAGAGCCTGAAAATAAAGATGACACTCATAGACTATTTATGTCAGGTGTGAACTGTGGACTGATTTCCTTTTACTGATGTTTTCAACCATGTGAAATAAGGGATGCTAATTCTAAATTAGCTGGACTCCTTAATTAAATGACTGCATGCGATGTTCAGACTGGCAGAGAGCTTGGTGAGAAAACTAGTGGGCAGGATGGACTGGAGTCAAGGAGAGCTTGGTAAAGGTGCTGATAGAGCTCCATGGCCAGCTTTACTAGAGTGGCCTACATCAAAGGAGTGGTGGATGACTTGAAATACTGTATGGGACAACTGCAGCCCAGGTAGCAAAGGTGTATACTCTTGCAGGACAAGATTACAGAAGACTACTGCTGTACAACATTGATGCTGATCACAGTTTTGTTGTCTGAAACCATACTGGTAAGGATGGAGGGGGAAAAGGAAGGTATCTCATTTTGTTTTCAATCCAAGTATATAAAGAAAAATCAGAAGAAGCTACAAAATTATACTTGTCTTTCAAGTAATCATGCTAACTTGGTTATATATATTATGTATATATATAACATATATAAAAATATATGTAAAAATATAAGCTACATTATATTTTTGTATATACTGACACTGACATGCTGTCTGATTTTTGGTCACAACTAGAAGAGACACCTCTTAGTGCTGTATTTCTGCTGCTAATCAACAATGTCTCCTCATAGGAATAACAGCAGAAACCTGAAAAAAATCTGTTTACTGGTCTTCTCTTATCAGAGTAATTACTAAGTAACTTCCTCTAACTTCACTGGGTAAGGTTGCTTAAATGTGATGCTCGAGCCTCCCAAACATCTTGCCTCCCCTTTTAGAATTAAAATTGTTTTGTTTCACTGCTAGAGTTGCTGAGTCTTTGTTAAATTGGAGGGTGGGATATGCTTTTGAGTTTTGTACAGAGAAGACAGAATCGCAGTTTCAAGAGTGCTTTAGTACCTGAATTTTGTGGACATGGTTTGTCAGGGACTTAAGTGTCCCAACAGGGCTTGCCCAGTGTGCAGTGTTCTTAGAAACTCTGTGCTGCTGTATCCGGAAGTAGAGCTATTGGTTGCAGTTAAGAGGATGCATGAAGAACGGTTCCTCTCCTTCTCAAGGCTGTGTACTTAGTATATAAAAGAACTCCATGCATTATAAAACACAAAATTCCAGGGTTGGTAACAGAAAATAATAATAATAAGCTGCTATTCCAGTTTGACATCTCTTTTGGAATTTCTTTAAAGGTTAAAGCTTTAGGTAGAAGATCTGTGCTTGTATCATTAGAATTCCATGGGAGTAAACTGGAGCTGAAAATGTGTCAGGTGTTAATACTAGGTGGAACAACTCTGTGAAACAAAATTATTTAGAAGTTCCCCGTATCAGCAATTATTTTTACCCATCAGTTATTCTTCTGTTTAGTATACACTAAGACTTAAACAACAACCATGGAATAACTATTCTGAGATTTTTAGTCTGAGAAACATCTTGCTTCCAAACCCAGTAGCTTTTACCTTTTACAAGACTGTTGTGAAAAAGGTCAGGGAAAGCGGAGGGAGAGGTGAAACAACACTGCTGCAGCCATGTAGACTCAGTGAACTCTCATACCTCTCCAGCACCAACAATATCCTACTGCTGTTAAAAGTGAGTGGCAACCTGAATTTCTCTGTCACAGTATGTTTCCATTTCTGTAAAAGCTACATGCATCTTCTATGATTTGCTTGAATGCAGTTTATTAGGGTCCAATATAGCAAAGGTGAAACAGATTCTGGTGGCTGCTTCTGTGAGGGAGTTTTTATTTGAAGTCGCCTGAGTGGCCTGTGTTTCATGCTGTTTGGTTGCAATATCTTTGTGTTCTGTCATAAAAATGTGAAGTGTATATTCCGAAGTGTTTCTGTTGTTTTTTAAGCAGAGAACTGGTACTGGTTTTATGGTATAATGGAATAGCAGATTTTCTTGATGGTAATTTTCTGATATTCAGTGCACTGATATGCAGTGACTTTGTTTCTGACATATGTATTATGGCACACTTGACATTAGAAGCTAGGGAATTGTAATTACATTTAATGCACTGCTTCTTTTTCTCAATATACAGTTTCTGTTTCTGTCAGCATTATCTAAGAGGTATTAAATGAAACAGGTGGGCTACTGCAGATGGAACCTGTCAACACTGGGAAGATATATGTTCCTGCTCCAGTAGTCTCAGCTGGGTCAGCTGCTTGAGCTACGTTTATGCAAGCTATCTTTTCTGTTTAGTGTCCTCCAGATGCTACCGGTAACTTCACTTCTGTATAGGTGACTGTGATATATTCTGATGTTTCTGGTTGTATTAGTGTTTATCTAAATCACGGTTCTGAGGCCTTACCAGTCACTGATGTCTGAAATAATGGTTCTCTAAGGAGGCTGCCTGCTGTGACACCTGTGAGTCTGAACTGCATGTGCATTGTTGTTCCTGCATATTAGCAAGAGAAGATGAAGGACATAGTACTGGTAGAGAAAATGAGGTGAAATACAAATGGTGATTTTTGCTTTGTCTATGTCTTAATGAAATTACATTCTAAAATATAGCCATGACCATGATGTCTACTTGCACACAAATTTGTTGAGAAACTGGGTGACTGTAGAAAAGATCCATAAAAATAAGTAAAATATTGGCACTTAGAGACTTAGTGCTTATCAGAAACGAGAAATGCTTTTGCTATACTGGAAAACAGCAGGTAGTAAGTAATCCCTGTGTTCCTTTCGAGGGAGATACATAATAGGCATCAATCAGTAAACCAGACGCTTAATAACTCACTTTGGCAGTGAGGCAGATGATTTTGACAATTAAGACCATTAATCTTTTGAACAATCTACCGTTTGGGAGCAGTGCTGTATGTATGTTTTGAAATGCTTAAATTGAAATGGAAGTTTTTCTTTTAGCGTTAGTAGATGAAATTTAATGGCCTGTGGCAGGTACAACAGGAAGTTTTGATCCCTAAAGGAATGCTCTTGCTTTCTAGCTTTGCACTTTGATGTGCTGATGGCTGCTGTAAATGGAGCAGTCTCCTTTGCTTTGTGTGTTTTTACTGAAATGTGATGTGATTGTAGAGTTCAGATAAAAGACAATGTTTTAACTGCTCTCACCTATTGACTTTGTGGAAGCTTCTGCCATCTTAGTCCTCAGAAAGGACCCCAAGGGATTCACAACTGGGCAAGGGAAGTAATTCTTCCCTTCTACTCCGCTTGTGAGACCCCACCCAGAGTGCTGTGTCTAGCTCTAAGATACCCAACATAAAAAGATATGGAACTGTAACGGCTCCAGAGGAGGCAAAGGAGATGATCAGAGGGCTGGAGCACCTCTGCTATGAGGACAGTCCAAGAGAGTTGGGGTTGTTCCGCTTGGAGAAGAGAAGGCTTCAGGGAAACTTTATAGCAGCTTTCCAGAAACTGAAGATGGCCTTCAGGAAGTTGAGGAGGTACTTTCTACAAGGGCATGTGGTGATAGGACGAGGGGAATGGCTTTAAAGTGGAAGGGGGAAGATTTAGGTTAGATCTAGATCTTTAAGGTCCCTTCTGGCCAGAACCATTCTGTGATTCATTGGTGGGGAACCAGTGGGCAGGGGAAAAGCTCTTGTCTTTTACTCGACCATTCTGGTTTGTTATCACAGGTGTTTTGCTAAGACTTGCCTTTTCAGTTTTATCTTTTATTTTTATTATTTTTTAATCCTAAATGATGTTCCTGATAAATCATTGAAGTGGGACAAAGGAAGAGCCACAGAAATCTGACAAATTACATGTATATTTAAATGCTGTGTTGCTTCCAGAAAACTGAGAGCCTTTGAAAGAACTTCTCGGAAGGAAATTGGGCACAGTAATGTGAACTGAATGTTATTCCATTGGATAGAGAATGTAGTGAATAACTGAATTGTGAGAGAACAGAGGTATTGTAGTGACTATAAAGCTTTTAATTAAAAATGAAAGCAGTGCTACATTTTTCCCAGTTCTGTGCACTGTAAAAAAAATGAACAGTTTCACTTTATTTTATTAAATATACACCATATTGTGGTAAGAGAATGCAATGAGAGGCATGCAACTTCTTATAGAAATGGCTCATGAACTCTGTGTTTTTTTGAAATAAATGGTTGCTAGAATTCATTTTGATTTGAAATAGGTCTCTCTGAATTCAGAGGACTTGGTATATAAACTTGAAGCGGTCTTGCCTTACTTGGCTATTTAAATATAAAAATTATATCCAAGATGTATTGTTTGTCTTTTTTTTTCCAGTAGATTTAGTTATACTACAAGTGAAGCCTCCAAAATTCTAACACCATAAGCAGATGGAGTATAGGCTTTCCAGTAAATAGTGCAAACTTTTCTGATTTGTATGGGGACATTTTTGGAAAAAATGGAAGAGGAGAGAAATAGAATTTATAGTAAATGCCAAGGCTAGACATTGTGCTTCTGGCAAGTATCCAGAAAGAAGGCAAGAAAGTATTTATGAAGTGTGTGTTACTGACACGTTTCACAGTTGATGTAGTAGCTGTGAGGGGAAAGGAAGTTGGACAAGATGAGAAGTATACAAAAGGAGCTGGCTGAATGTCCCTTGATCTTAGAAATCTTACTCAGAGTGGTTGTATTGAAAGAGACAACTTCATGTGTGATACAGGAAAGAAGAATGCTTTCCAAAGCTTATCATAGAATCATAGAATAACCAGGTTGGAAGAGACCCAACGGATCATCGAGTCCAACCATTCCTATCAAACACTAAACCATTCCCCTTAGCACCTCGTCCACCCGTGCCTTAAACACCTCCAGGGAAGGTGACTCAACCACCTCCCTGGGCAGCCTGTTCCAGTGCCCAATGACCCTTTCTGTGAAGAATATGTTCCTAATGTCCAGCCTAAACCTCCCCTGGTGGAGCTTGAGGCCATTCCCTCTTGTCCTGTCCCCTGTCACTTGGGAGAAGAGGCCAGCACCCTCCTCTCTACAACCTCCTTTCAGGTAGTTGTAGAGAGCAATGAGGTCTCCCCTCAGCCTCCTCCAGTCTAAACAACCCCAGCTCCCTCAGCCGTTCCTCATAAGGCCTGTTCTCCAGCCCCTTCACCAGCTTTGTTGCTCTTCTCTGGACATGCTCCAGAGCCTCAACATCCTTCTTGTGGCGAGGGGCCCAGAACTGAACACAGTATTCGAGGAGCGGTCTCACCATTGCCAAGTACAGAGGGAGAATAACCTCCCTGGATCTGCCGACCACGACGTTTCTGATCCAAGCCAAGATGCCATTGGCCTTCTTGGCCACCTGGGCACACTGCTGGCTCATATTCAGTCGCTGTCAACCAACACCCCCAGGTCTTTCTCCTCCAGGCAGCTTTCTAGACAGTCTTCTCCTAGTCTGTAGCACTGCATAGGGTTGTTGTGCCCCAAGTGCAGGACCCAGCATTTGGCCTTGTTAAACCTCATGCCATTGGACTCTGCCCAGCGGTCCAGCCTGTTCAGATCCCTTTGCAGAGCTTCTCTACCCTCCAGCAGATCGACACTTCCACCCAGCTTAGTGTCGTCCGCAAACTTGCTAAGGGTGCACTTAATGCCTTCATCCAGGTCATTGATAAAGACATTGAACAGGGCTGGACCCAGCACTGAGCCCTGGGGAACCCCACTTGTCACTGGCCTCCAGCTGGATTTCGCACCATTTACCGCCACTCTCTGGGCCCGGCCATCCAACCAGTTTTCCACCCAGGACAGTGTGCGCCTGTCCAGTCCAGAGGCTGACAGTTTCTCAAGCAGAATGTTGTGAGAAACTGTGTCAAAGGCTTTACTGAAGTCCAGGAAGACCACCTCCATAGCCTTTCCCTCATCCAGCAGCCGAGTCACTTTGTCATAGAAGGCGATCAGGTTAGTTTGGCAAGACCTGCCTTTTGTGAACCCATGTTGACTGGGCCTGATCACCCGGTTCTCTTGCATGTGCTTCATGATAGCACTCAAGATCACCTGCTCCATGACTTTCCCTGGCACTGAGGTCAGACTGACAGGCCTGTAGTTTCCTGGGTCCTCCCTGCGACCCTTCTTGTAGATGGGCACAACAATCATCCAGAACTTATGCTCTAATTGCAGCTTTTGCAGTATAGTATGAGTCACTGCCTGTTTTAACTGTTTTACTATGGGAGTTGAATTTTCACAGTCGCAGTTCTGACATCTGTCTTTCTTTGTGTTCCCAAAGTTGATGTTTCTTGCCATAAGCATGTTGTTTGCAGGTGCTTTTTTTTCAGCCACAAAGAATATGCCACTTTAGTGTGGTTATTTCTGGTGAATGTAGAATATTTTCTATATATTCTGATCTGTTTTACAAGGCCAGTTATAGAAAACTCATTTTGAAACATGGTCACTAATTGGTAAAGTTGTAATAATTTAATTCTACAGATACATCAAATATAAAGTACCTTTCAAACCAAAATAATTTTTAGCAGTTATCAACACATATATGTTAATCAGCTAAAGATTTGTAAGCAATCACATTGTTAGTTAGTAAAGAATAATTTTTACGGCTTTAGTGCATAAGGAGTCGGATTGACGTTACCCTTAGCTGGAAGAAAAGGCTTCCATCAACTTCCCTCTGTGCCCCAGTTTTCTGTCGGGGGACCTTAAGTATTAACTAGAGTTTTTTGATAGTTTCAGACGATGTCCAGGGCATTTCTCACTTAGGGAAACTGATGACCTGCAGAGCCTGTGATATGAGCTGGTGAGAGGTGTTCATGTCTGATTACACCTTACTGTGATAACTGAAGTGTCTTTTCTTTGTTCACCAAACAGTCTTGGGTATAGTTAGTAGAGCTGGGTCTTGGGGATTAAAATTAATGCCCAAATAGAGCAGCTCTATTTCCTACTGAATTGTGGGATTCATTTTGCATATAAGTGCTTTATAGGACTCCAGAAATTTAAGGGTTTTTTTTCCACTTGGCAATTATGCTTTTGATCATTATGTGTATACATAAGAATTGTCCAGACATAACTTATTATAATGAAGTATTAGTCTTTGTGGAAGTGAATACAATATCCTGGCATAATGAAATTCAGGAAACAGTAGCAAGACTACGACCTGAATTTTACTACCACTTTTTTTTGCTGATAATTTTTTTGGTTTTTGGAGGGAGACCAGAGTGGGTGTGGTGCTACAGTGTCCCTCTAGGCATGAAAAATTAAAATATGTCTTGAAGTATATGAACAAACATATAGCAGTAGTTTTAAGAAAAGTAAAATTGGACTGTCCAAATGAGTCCATCAGGCTTTTGCCCTCTATAGTGCTTGGTAGGAAAGTGAATGGTTACAGACTTGAACCTGTGTTTGAAGCAGACATACCTGTAATATGCAAAAAAAGAAGGTATGTCCTTTATTTCTTTTTGCTAAGTGTAAATGTGTAATAATGATAAAGGCTACCGGATGAAAGACTATCCAATTAGTTTTTCTCCTCGTTTGGAAAGGAGGGATTGATTGAAAACCTAACCTGGCAAGAAGATGCTGATGGGCTGAAGTTATGATATTATAAAAATTACCGCATCAAAGACTATGGAGTAGCAGTGCAGGTTTTGAGTATATCAGTTTCCCCTTCTACAGACAGCATACATTTGAACTCTTTTACAACAGAATTGTGTTAAGAGATCATTTAGGAGCAATATCTTCCCTTATTTAGTCAGTTGTTTGCCAAGCATGATATTTACCAGAACTCTGTTGTAGTTGTGTTTAACTGGAATATTCTGCTGTCCAAAACCAGCAATACCAATCTGTTGCAGTGTGCAAAATGCAAGGTCCTTCTAGCAGTCCCATCCAGAAGTTGTGAATTACTGTGGGTGTTCATCTCCCATCATCAGTCGCTCGAAGTTGTGAATTCTGTCATCTCAACAGAAACAAGTTTTATTGAACAAAGAAAAGGAGGGAAAAAGTAAAGATGGGGCAGGCATAGGAACTGATTAATGGTTTCAAATAGGAAGTTTGAAACCATTAGGGGAAGAGTGGAGGAGACCACTTACTGACTGAAAAATGAACACTAGAATCAGGATGATGTTTCAGGAGGATAAATTTAGGAAAGAATATGAACAGTGAGAACTGTAAATAGTTAGAAATTTATGTAAAGATAGTTTTAACCCATTTAAAAAGATCAAAACAAGCTATAGTTCACCTTGCTCATACCTTGGTCTCTTAATCCACTGCAGGGTTAATCCATTGTTTTAGTGAGAGATGTTAGATAGCCATTGGTTACCAAAGTAAGGTAAAGCATGCTGCCTGTGCCTGACTGGGAGTGTTGCACTTCATTTTGGTGCAGGTGGGTTTGCTTAAAATTGTGTTGTGAGATACAAATTGTAGAGAAGTTCTATGTGGAATGCAAGAGTTGTGGCAGGAGAAGCGATTCTTGCTGATTCCCAAGGGGTACTTACTGTGCTGAAGATGAGGAGGGAAGTGGTTTTATCTAGGGTTAGTAGAATCTGAAAACATCCTTCCAGATCCATATGAATATTACAGGATGTTTCTTATTTCATGAGAACTAGTGGTCATTGCTTACTTAAGTGGTGAGATCTTGGGGAAGAGTGATGGTGTATGGCATTTCATAAAACTGTCTTTTAGTCTTTGCATTGCTGAATTCAGGCTGACCATAGGATTCTTAGTGAAACACGTACAATGTTGAAAGAAGGTCATATGGAGTGCTGTATTTCTTGTAGGCAGCATCTAGAATTTACTTTGCTTGAGATTTTTCAGAGATGTTTAAACATAATCCTATGATTAGCTTTGGCTTGGGGATAATTTTTGAGCTTGTTACCTAAAAGCGTTTATCAATCTAATGTATTTTTTCACCATGAATTAGGCTTATCCTTGCTTTATATAATGTGATTTGCAAAATAAAGTTGAGTATATCTGGCTTTAGATCAGTGATTACAGTTAAAAGGGGTTTTGTAGTGGAATGTGTTTAGCAACTAAAAATCTGTGAAAGCTTTTAAAAATTCAGATGAAAACTAACTTAATCATCTTATACATTTATATAAAGCCAAATACGTTTGTCTGATGACATGATTGTATGATTAAGAAACCTATCAAGAAAAGATAATTATTTTGCTTGCTTTTTGCTAAAGAAGCTTTTCCATTGTGTAATTCCTATGCAATATCTCTATTTTAGATTAAATATGCAGTAGATTACAAATAATTTCCATATCTAGTCAGTTATTGAAAGCTCAATGTAGGTTTGTAGTTTGCCAGTCTTGTTATTTGTATTGCCTTCCTCTTCTTTTCCTGGGTACATTCTACTTGCTTACATTTAAAACATAATTGAAGATTGAAATTTTGGGTGACATGCTGTTTATAACCTTCTCTACTTTCTCTCACTTAACAATTTTGTGTTATGACATGGTCATAAAATATAATTGCTCATTCTCTACTATTTTACTTTTTAAACCATTGAGTTCCTCATGTGGGAAGAGTGCTGGAGGTAGCATGCAGGGGAGAAACTCTTTGGTTTAGATGCTGTCCACTGCACCTTGATCTACAGAAGTTCACTGTTGTGGAAGGAGGGTTCCATGTGCTCCAAGTTGTTCTAATCTCAGACGAGTATAGAAGAAGTATCAGGGAAATCCTGGTGGGAGGTGAAGGACTATGCAAGGATGTGGCTAAGTCATTACAGAGGGACAACAGTGCTTCCAAATGAAGGTCTCTGAAATAGTAATAAAAAGGAAACTTTTCAGAAAAATCTTGGGGGAGGCAATATTACAGCCCAGCAGAAACTTAGTCACAGGAACTTTGTGTGTGAGACAGTCTGAAAGCTTAGGTGCAGACTTCTTGTGAGGAGTATGTGACGGCAGCGCTCACTGTATGTTCTCAAAACACCGAGAGAGGGAATCATGCCACAGCTTGAATCATGTAAATTCAATTTTTTAGGCAATGATTGTAGGTCAAATTACAACTTTCCTGGAAACTGAATGGAGGTTGTTGCCTTCAGACAGATTCGCTAATCTTAGTCTTTCGTGTTAGCAACTGCCAGTGTCTCAGGCTGTCTGTCCTGATTTGAGAAATTAAAACCTTGATTATAAGTGATGTGCTGCAGAATATCTGGAGGGTCAGTGTATGTTCTGATGGAGACATTGTATCTGGTACAGGAATCCTGTGGAATCACTTCCTTAGACTTTCTTTAAATGGTGCTCTATATGTTTTAGTTGTAATCATTGTAACTTCTTCTAATGAAATGAACACTTAATACATATTCATGTGCAGATGTCGGGAACTAAAGTCTGAATCATGCCAATCTTTAGCAGTTGGTTGAGCGTCAGTGTACAAAATTCTCTAGCTTTAATAATGAAGGCATTTTTTGATAAACAATCCTGAATCTTACTGTTGGTGATGTTGGCATCACTTTTATTCATGAGTCATGATAATGACAGCAATTAAAGTAGCTACAGCTGATGTATCATAAGATATGAATTCTACCCTTTGAATAATTTGTTCACTGAGAGCACGTTCTCACATGAAGGGATGTCACTGTCAGTTGCTCCAAATGCAACTGTATATCAGTATGTAGCCACTATCTATATGATGTTAAACAAAGTATCGGTCAGTTGAGATTAAATACTGTATGATCTGGAGCTAATCATCTGTTTTTATGTAGTATTTGGAAAGCATTTGCTCACTACCTTCTGCGTATCTGTATCCACGCAGCAAAAGTATTTTGTTTTTGAGAAGTAATATGGGTGTTCAGAAAATTACTCTTGACTACAGTGTTTGTGTTAGCAGTTTTAGTTTCCAAGCATAGCAGTCCTGTTTTCTCTCTGTACACATTTGTGGAAAGATTATATCATCATTAATAATGTTTTTAAGGGCTACAATGTTAAGGTTATTCTGTTTTATGCAGCTCTCAGCTGCATGGATTTAGGCAAATTGTCATCTGTGACCTGACCTTATTTAAATAATATCTTATAAGTTATGAGCCTAATCAAACATTTATCTCCAGATAAAACCAACTATTTAAAACTGATCCCAAATGAATAACTTGCCAGTGTGTTTAAATCAAAACAGCTATCCGAACATGAGGAAAAAGAGCAAAGTATGCATTTCCTTAAATCAATTTGAGATGAGTAGATTGCAAGTTTATAGAGAAGGGTCTGAGTTTATTTTAGCTTGTGTTTGTTATAGGACTACTGGGTACAGAGAATCTGCACTGGGAAGTTACTATATCTAGGTGCTTCAATACAGTGATGTGACTATGTTCACAGAATCACTAGGTTGGAAAAGACCCCCAGGACCATCGAGTCCAACCATTCCTATCAAACACTAAACCATGTCCCTCAGCACCTAATCCACCCATCTTTTAAATACCTCCAGGTATGGTAACTCAACTACCTCCCTGGGCAGCCAGTTTCAGTGTCCAATGACTCTTTCTGTGAATTTTTTTTTTCTGCTATACAGCCTGAACCTCCCCTGGTGGAGCTTAAGGCCATTCCCTCTTGTCCTGTCCCCTGTCACTTGGGAGAAGAGGCCAGCTCCCTGGTCTCCACAACCTCCTTTCAGGTATTTGTAGAGAGCAATGAGGTCTCCCCTCAGCCTCCTCTTCTCTAGGCTAAACAACTCCAGCTCCCTCAGCCGTTCCTCGTAAGACTTGTTCTCCAGCCCCTTAACCAGCTTCGTCGCTCTTCTCTGGACACGCTCCAGAGCCTCAACATCCTTCTTGTGGCAAGGGGCCCAGAACTGAACACAGGATTCGAGGGGCGGTCTCACCAGTGCCAAGTACAGAGGGAGAATAACCTCCCTGGACCTGCTGGTCATGCCATTTCTGATATAAGCCAAGATGCCATTGGCCTTCTTGGCCACCTGGGCACACTGCTGGCTCATGTTCAGTCGGTTGTCAATCAACACCCCCAGGTCCTTCTCCTCTAGGTAGCTTTTTAGCCAGACTTCTCCTAGTCTGTAGCTGCACACGGTTGTTGTGCCCCAAGTGCAGGACCCAGCATTTGGCCTTGTTAAACCTCGTGCCATTGGTCTCAGCCCATTGGTTCAGCCTGTTCAGATCCCTTTGAAGATCCTTGCTGATGCTGTGCTCTGAGGTTAAGGAGCCAGTCTCTGTGCTAGTTCTCAGTCGTTTCTCTGGATTTTCATAGGTTTTATATGAGGAAACTTGTAAGTCTGGGAACAAAGTTTGGAGCTTGCTGAAAAGTTCAGGCTTAATCTGTATGGTATGGCATGCCTCAGTGTCCCAAAGTCAACATATGTTCCTATGGCTGAGGAGGGCTGTGAGAATGAACACAGGATTGCTTCTGATGTACAGATGTTTTGAAGTCCCATTAAGAAGATAAGATGGGGTGTGATTAGGCTTAGGTGGTAGTTATTTTGTGGTAGTTATTACGATATAATCTTAAATCTTGAAAAGCACAGCTTTTACTGGAGTGAATAATTAGTGTGATAGCTAGTTGAACCTAATCACAGCCTTGCGTATCTGTTCGCATGTCAGCTTGGCAAAGTGTAAAGCTCTTTTCTGGCATTCCTCACTTGACTCTCAGCTTTGTTTACTTAACATACTAAGCTCAAAATTGTCCTTTTTGAAATGTAGAAGGAAAATTTCCCAAAGGTTTATGTGGTGGGGAAATCAATTTAATACAGTCATCTCCTGTAGACTTTTTTCCCCTCTTCCAGCAACAAAGTTTAATTTGTTGGTGTATATTTTCCACCTTTCCTGTCCTCTCTAGCTCCATTTCCAGCATCATATCTGTATTCAGGCAATGCTTGTAATCATTACCTTGTTTTTGTACTGTGGTGACAAATAATGGCTGGAGGACACAAATCTGGCTTAGTACAACTGCAGTGGGGTTTTTAATCATTTTCATCTCTTACTGATGTTTCATGAGGTTTCCCATCCAATCCCAGCTCTACACAGAATTTCCTAGTCAGAGAGATGCATTGGCAGCATGTCCTCAAGGCATTACTGGTGTTCCTTTCTGTAGAGACTGCTCTTTGCTGCATGGTATGTGGGATACATTCTGGTCCGATTTCAACTGTATCTGTTCATGCCGCAGCAAGTGAGCATGGGCAGTATTTTTGGGTAATGGAAGCAATGCCAGGCTTGCAGCCATGTGAGGAAAGCGTTCTTAACAAACAGTAAATAACACACTACACGGGGTTACAACATGAACCTTTTTTTACACTGAAGAGGGATCCTATTGGGGAATAAATCCAGTTCAGTGTAGAACAGCTTCAGAGGGCAAAGTTGCTCTTGAAGGTAGAGTTAATTTTACTCTGACTTTGGCATCCTCACAGTCTTGAGTCTACAGAAAATGAGGTGATATTGCCTGAGTCGTGTTGGGCAAGAAGCAATACTATAATTACATTATAAGTGTACGAAGGAAAGAATTCCAAATCCCAACTCCTAAATCAAGAAGTGTTTTGCTTACTCATTCATCTTGGTGCACTCATACCATCCCCATTCTCCTGGTCAGTAATCGAAACAAAGTTAGGTGATATTTAATGGTTAGGTAAGAAATAAGCATAGAACTGTATCTTAACACTCAAGTCACTGTCCTGTCAGATTTTCATGCTTCATTGTTCTTTCACATGATTATGAAAACGTCTGTTTTACAGCACTCCTGCGGTGTGTAAATTGTCATGTGTCATCATTGATTTTTAGTGAGAATAGTAGTAGAAACAAATTCATGACCTCAAGAAAAATGAAATATGAAATGTATTGAAAATATAATAGGGTCATTCTGGCAGTTCAGTCAACCCTCAGCACAGCAGTGAAGACTAGTTAGTGAGTCGCAGTTGGCTTGTCTGTGCTGAGCAGAACAATTCAGCCTAGCCAGTGACTTTTGCTAGGTGGCTGAAATGCACCAGTATCTGTAGTGGCATATGAAGGAATGATTGGTGCTGAGTCCCCATTGGCTGCTGAGCTGTCAGTGGTAATACCCTGCCTGTACACCTAGTGTGACAATGAAAATGTGCGTCGTAAAGATGTTGTGCTCTGAGTTGGTTTTAAGCATGCCATATTAATGTGTTAAAACAATTCATGTGTTGCCTCAGCAGGTCCTGCTGCCCAACAAGAAGTTGCAGATTAGTAGGATTTGCATGTCTTCAGTTTGCCATTGGTTCTTCAGGGTGTGATCAGGTTTTGGGACTGCAGTTTTAAGGAGCTATTCTGTCCTCTGTTCAGAGGAGTTCCTAACTGTTATTTGGGAATAAATGAAAACATAGGAATAAAAGAGTTGTTGCACCCTGTGATAGGGTTGTTATATTGCTCATTTCTCTAGTCTTAAAGATCCTCAGAATATCCCTGGGATAAATTTCTTCAATCTAGGGAGATTAAGTGATATTCTGCTCTGATGTTTTTTCCCCACTTAAGAATGCCTGCATCTTTAGTTTCATCTTTGCGCATATATTCGTATTTGAAGTGTGAGAAATGACAATGTCTATGCTGGGAACTTACTTAATATTTTATAGTTTTTGTTTCCTAGTCTTTTCCTTGCATAGAGGACAGTGTGATACTGAACTATAAAACGTCGGAGCTCTGCTCCCCTGAGAAACACTAACATCCTGCTCTCTGAGTTAACCTTAAGAGATGAACTTGCCTTAGTGGATTTTGATTTTTATGCTAAATTTTTAGCTAATTTTTATTTCCTTAAAAGCCCTTAGCACCATATCAAAGTGTTAAAAGCTTTCCTCCTCAACATTTTTTAGAGACTGGATGGGAAATAAGTTGTTAAACCAACCACAGGATTGTTAAGGGGTTTCTTTTTAACTGGAATACAGTTGCGGTTATCTAATCCACAGCTAATTCTGGAGCAGAAGATCTATAAAAAATGTCATGACCCTTCAGCAGAGGAATGTAAAGTATTTTGCAAAAGAAAGAGTGTTAATCATGTTGTAAGAATGCAGTAGGGGATGCATCTATGAACTGAAGAAGACAGGTTGATAGAATGGGTGTAACCAAAATTGGAAACGGGAGTACTGGGGGCTGTGGAGACTGAATTTCACATGCATTTAAAGTTTGCAATTTTTTTTTTTTATATAATGTGATCAACATAAATGTAATTGCACTGGATGTGCTGTACGTGTCCAATAGGACAATTGTGGTTATTTGTCAAAGAGTTTTCAAAGAACAAAGTTTAAATGCTTGGGAACATTTGGCTCTGAGATGATGTGAAGCATACTGTAACTTGCACAGATTTTATAACCTTGACTAAATGCTATTTGGTATCTTCTAAAATTGGCATAGCTTCCATCAAGTTACATAATTATAAAGAGGCATCTTCCCTCTCTTGAAGGTAGGGTAAAAATATTTAGGAAGAACTTATAAAGGTCTCAGTACATAGTATATTTTGGAATGTATTCTGATAGCTGAGTTTCTTATGTGTGCTCCCCTCCCTCTGCATTGTTATATGACCTGTGCATGATTGTCAAATCTTTAGACATGTGTAAGTGAAAGAATACTTTATAATTTTTATATACTGTGCACTTAAAAATGGTTTTATTGTTATTATGATAATTTAGAGGTGTAAATATCTACTCAGTGTTATAAATACTGTTTTACCAACTGCTTAAAGCTCCTGTACTCTGAATTGCTGAATTACAGAGCACAGCAAAGGGACTTCCATGCCTTTCTCTGGTAATTCCGGTTTAATAACCTCTCTGCATGATTTCTGAAAGGTCTGTGTCTTGAATTCACTGTGCCAGTGAATTGCCTCAAGTTTCTGCTGCACATCTGAGTCCTTTTACAGAGAGCTGCTCTATAAATGTAATTCATGAAATACTAGGTACAGTGACTGTGAACAATGCAATATGACTGAGTTTCTAAACAATAGTTTGCTGGCAGGAAGCTATGACACTGACTTCAGGCACTATAAAATGGACCACAAATAAGCAAAAATGATTAGAGCCGTTGGGCCAGCAATTCCCAGTACCACTGCTCCTTCTGATCCAACTGTGAATAATGCATTAATGGATGTTTCCTTCCAGAGTATTCTATAACCATTTCTGTCTTTTGGAGTGCTTGTTACTATATGGTTACAATGAAAAGCAGGGAGTGGCAAGTAAAAGTGTTTGAACTTTTTTTTTTATTAAGGAGAGTCTGAATCTTGTGAATGCAGTGTCAATATAGGTGTGAAAATGTGTATTTCAGACTTATGTTCTGTGTTGGATCCTGTCTCAGTAGACAAGAAAAAGAATGGATGCTATCTTTAAAGCTTGAGTTTGCACATGGGGAGGATGAGGATTTAGGAGTTTCTGCTGTCTTCAGGGAGATAGGAGATGCTCAACTGTACAGGCTGAAGTAGAGCCACAGAGCCATTGCATGTGGAATAGGTTAACGCTTTTAACTTCTGCCTGGAATATCAGACTCTTAAATAGTATAGATTTGGAGTAGAAACAAACAAACAAAAAAACCCCAAACCATCATTATTACAAAAATCTAAAATTACCACTTGTCTATCTTTTGCATTTATTTTTTGAAGAAAAAAATGTAGGAACTAGAGAATCAGTGTGAGGGTACAGTGTTTGCTTGAGTTAAGTGCTGTCATGATGATGAAATGGTACACATTAGATCAGATGAAATGGTTCACATTAGATCAGAGGATAAAATATTTGTATGTTGTAACTCCAAAACATACTCTCTTACTTAAGTGACTGTCAGCATTTATTATCTCAGTATGTCTATAAAGGCATTATAGAGGCAAGTGAAACAGGTGAGCATGATGTATTGCAAAATTACTAAAATTGACACACATTTTATTTGTCAGAATAACAAGAAAATGAAATTATAAAGCTGAGGTGCAGTATACAGACTCTTAGAAAATACTCACCTAACAGTGCTGGAATTTTATTCTACTAACATACTATATCATTAGTCTTAGTTTTGGGGTCTTTTTTACTCTTAGCTTACCATGTTACAGGAAAAGCATAAGAGGCAGAATGCCTTCTTGCTAATTATAGAAAGAGAGGCAAACTAGCAAATGAGATTAATTTCAGATTTTCTTTTTGAAGTTTTTTTTTTTTTTGGTCAGGAATTGCTTTTTGGAGGAGTTTCCCATTGCTTCTTAACTTGAGATTTATAGGAAAAATGAAGGAGTACTGCAGAGTTTTTCTACTAACTTGTTGACAAAATCCAGTAATGAATGTGTGGTATACACTGACAGTACAAATCAGCATGTCCAAGGACATACCCTATTGAGTATTAAAGGATGTAGTTAATGAACTTGCTGGACCACTGGTAATTATTTTGAAGTATATAGATAACTGAGACGATCAGCAACTTACTAGATGAAATTGTTTACAATATTAATATTCAAATGTACAGTTTTGTTTGGTACATCTGACTTCAGTTCTTAGTAGCATAAATAGATGTAAGCACCCGGTGCAAGGTCCTGAAGCCCTTTTGCCTCCATCTCTATTCCACTTCTTGACTAGGCAAATAAAATAAACAAAAAGGCCTTTTCCTAAAATAAACTTCAGGTAAGAAGCTAGATCTGGATTTGAGTAATATTTGATCATGTGGATAGCTTTCAGTAGATACAGTCAGAGGTTAAAGCTTAATTTGAGGTTAACTTTCTTATTGATTTGAGACAACCATGAAAAGTCCATAATTCTGCATTCATATGTATCATATGTATGTATGATGGCACAAGGTCTTAGAGATGACAAAAATAAAATAGTTAGGGCAATCACTCACTTTCAAGTTTGTCACCTGTTCTATTGATGTTCCTTCTTGCATTTTTATGGAGATATAAGAGTGATCCAGTGGTAAGAAATTTAAACATAAGAGACTGATTTAGTAGTCTTGAAAAGAACAGCCCCTCAGTTAAATAACCCTGATAAAGCTATTCTCATTGCAACAGATTTTGTGCCAGTTACCAAAATTTAACTCGAATGAAATCAGGAGACATAGGCAAAAGAAAACAGAATAAATGAGAACAAAAAGACAAACAAGTTGAAAAGGTAAAACAAACCAAACCTAAACCTGAATAACTTTATTTTGAATAAAAGTACAAGGAACACAACTAGCAAGAAAGCTACTTCACTGTTGAGAAACAATTGAGCGTATGTGAACCCAAATAAAGCTTCCTAGAGTCTTGGGGAGGTAAAGGTTGTCATCCTTGTAAAGTGGCTGAATCACTGAAAAGACAGAAACCCTTAGAGGTTCAGTTTAATCAAGAAGTTCTTTGACCTATTTTCATGTTTGTATCTGTCACAACCTGGACCCACGAGCCACACGCTTGTGTCCGGCCCTGACTGGGGGGTGGAATTGGATTCGTTTGTCTGTGTGGTGATCCGGAGGCCCCAGGGTGGATATCAAAAGCAGTATTTATTTCTGGCTCCGGCAAGCATAAACACACTAATATACTGGGGCGCACAACAAAGACACAGGGGAGTGTAAACACCCAAAGTTACAGAAATGAATCCCCGAACACAGCCCAGGTCCCTCGGATCCAATCTGACACGCATACCATAAGGTAACGGGAGGGAGACAAAGAGAGAGAGAGAGAGAGGGGGAAAGAAAGAAATCACCACATCGACGGCAGCAGCAGATCTTGGGAATATGTGGTGACAGCAGCAGCTTCTTCCAGGCTGTGTGGTCCAGGCTGGTCCGATCCCGCCCATCCGCCTGGTTTCTTGAGAGGCCTTTTATAAGGCCCGTCTGACCCCTATCTGCACGTGTCTTTGGCAGGTCCGGCCTCGGCTGTCTGGCCGGTCGAGGAAGGGAGGGGTGGAGGGGAGCAGGGGCAGCAGCAGCCGCTGTCGTCTTGTCCCCCCACTGCAGCCCGCTCTGGGTCCCAATCTCAGCTAAGCAAGGGAGAGCTGTCCCTGCTCCTGCATTGCCCTTTTGCTGAACCTGGCACTAAAGACAAGCTGGTGCCACAAATGGGTAGTCCTCAGACAAAATGTTTAAGGTAAAGAGATAAACATAGTCTGACTTTACATTCTACCCTGTGACTTAAACAGTATCTTAGTTTACTGTTTCACCATGAAGAATATAGCCTTTATTTGCAATGTATTTTTCTTTCAGTTTCCCTAGAAGACAACCCTAGTATCTCCTATACTTCAGGTAACAGTGTGACAAGTGTGGAGTGTGTTGTTTGTTTGGTAGCAGAGATTCCCAGAAGACTTTATGTACCCTTGAACAATTTAGATACATCCCAAGGTTTGGTCTATTATCTCCAACGGGCTGCAGAGAGTTAACAGCAGGGTAATAACTAACATAAACCTCTCCTAGTACCTTTGAGTAGGTTTCTAGTTCTTCTGTGGTGCCAAAATAAATCTATCCCACTATAGCTGGTAGTATCAAGTAGCAGACCATAGTAAACCTTTTCCACAGCCTTAGCAGGTGCTAACAAGGCCCTTCAGGAAAGGGTACGTTGAGAGGAGGTGACCAGTGAAACTGGATAATGCCATCCTGTCAGGCTATGTTATGAAAGAATTGGGGCTTTTAAAATTGTATCACCTATTTATTCCTTGTAGTGGAATAACTATCAGGTTGTAATTTGGCGAGCTGCATGCTGTAGCTGGAAAGTCTTTGATGTTTGTGTTTCTCCGAGTTGTAATTGAAAAATGATTTAAAGTCCTTCAAAAGCTTTGTGGTTCTTGGTAATGTAGATAAAAAAGTAATGATCAAATCATGGGGAGTTGTCAAATAAGTTGCTAGAGGCATTGGTGTCACCTGCTTTTATTTACCATCTTGAGTAATGGCTTAAGAATAAATGGAAAACATAATTAATTGGATTGATTTAGGTGAAACTCAATTGAGAACTAATGAAAAAAAATCCTGTGACAGTTAATAGACCAAATAGTACAAGATCGGGGAAGGCTGCATAGTCTGAGGCTCTGTTTTGTATTTCTGTTACAGTAAAGAAAAAAAAAAAAAAAGCAGCCATGTCAGGAAAAGAAGAATAAAGTAGAGAAATGAGGGATGAAGGAAAAAGAAATAGTACGAACTCATATTCCTTACAAAGATAAGCTTTTACACTAAGGTAGCAAAAGACAGAGCAGAGGAGTTAAAGGAATGTATAAAAGATGTAGTGTCATTTATTCATTTAATGGATCAGGGATGTAATACTCCCTTGCTGATTAGGTAAAATTCTAGGTCTTGATATCTCGTTATCTGAAAGTTAACAGATCCAAGAGGACTGAGGGGAATAGTATAACTAAAAATCTTGGAGTGATTTAAGTGTTAAGTTGGTATGTATGGCTTGTCTAAATGCTAAGTAAAGAGGGTAAGAGCATTTTAGAATCATAGAGTCATATTGAACTTCCTTATGGTGAAACCTAGATATAGCACCATTCTTACAGACGCATTTCCTAGCATCTGTGGGGATGCAGTATTGACGTATTTTGTTTTATTTTTTTTTAATTATGAGACTGTCAATCAGTTTTTTCCTTAAAGGAACAGGATTTTGGTCTAACACTGCATGCCTTCCACATCTCATGTTTACTGGAATTAAACTAATAAATGGTCAAGCTACTGTTCTGTGTGTTAAATGGTTATTTTGTCAGTGTAGATGTTGTGGATAAGGCAGTTATGGGAATATATTATAATCAGAATTCCTATTTGAAAATGCATTTCTATTGCTCCAAACATTTTATCTGTTTTAGACTTTTCCAGCAGAATTCTATTTAAAAAAGGTGTGAAATACATTTTCATTTATCTGTTCACACTATATTTCTTAAACTGAGATGATGCTTCGATCATGCTCCAATTCACCACTAATACCTGTCGTTGTTTTGTTTTGTTTTAGTACACATGAAACTATAAAGTTGAAAAATGTTGACAAATGAACGATCTCTTCCACATGTGAATTAGTGTCTGTCCTGTACCTTGTCAAGAAATTTGAATGCAGAAGGGTAAGCTGTTTTAATTTTTCCTATGAACTGCTTTGCAGAGAAGGGTTATACAAATATTTGATTTTTTCTGTGCTGAGTAGAAGGGTTTTTTTTAAGACTGGAATGAATGTTTCAAGCAAAACTTTTTGGTTTCTTTTCCATTTCTGCTTTTAACGGAGCCAAAAGGCCAAGGTTATCTACTTTAGGGGGTAGAGAGGTGCTCTGGTCCATCTGCCCTTGTACCCTTGACATGGAGTCATCTGCTGAGTGTATGGCAGGACCACTTGTTAACCCAAATTTCGCACAATCTAAGTAATTGTGTTTCAGTAACTCTGTTGTTAAAGACTAATGCTTGTTGATATGACTTTTTTTTCTTTGTCCAACTGATAACTCACTGCCTCTAGCATCTTATTTGACAACTCCCCATGATTTGATCATTACCTTTTTGTCTACCTTACCAAGAACCACAAAGCTTTTGAAGGACTTTAAATAATTTTTCAATTACAACTTGGAGAAACACAAACATCAAATTTCAGCTTCCCTATGTTATTTTGCAGAGGGTTAGAATTTATTTGTACTGCAGCAGTAATGTGCTGCAGCATTAAATGGTAGGAAGTTTGAGCATGCATGACCTGGTTCAGCTGGATAACACTATTGATTTTTTTTTTCCCAGTGCCTCTGCTTTAGTTAAAATTAACTTCATTTTCTGATTCTTGATTAGTTCAGTGGTAAGTTGTCATTACAACATGCAACTCTGTAAGGACATGATCTATAACGCAGAATTCTACAATGGAGAGTCATGATTCAGCTAATTTACAGATAATGTAAACAGCAGTTAATTAAATACCCTGAAGTGGAATTTGAGATAATCGAAGTCCAAGAGTGCAGTATCACAAATATAGGTATTTATGCCAAATACTCTTTAGAGACCTGCAGGAGGGGCCAGCGGAATACATAATGCCTCTTGTGTTCTTTTTTCAATAGGAATGTGAAGTTAAAATCTCAAGGAAGATTAAGAAAGCACTTGTACTTAACACAGAATTGCCATTTAACATTTCATTGGGAAAGCTTTGTTTTGCCAAAGTTGCTATATTATTTGTTTGCCCAGAAGCTGTATTTGGATTTATATTTTAATGGCATATTCATATAAATGAGTGTATTAAAAATGCCTTCATGTGATTAGAGCAAGCTAATGAGCTCTGACTTTTGAGTTTTCTGAAATTTTTTATTTCTTTTAAGTGTAGCGCTGAGCTGTATTCAGTTGCTTAAAATAATTTCTATAAGATACAAATAATTAGTGTCTGTTTTAACATCTAAATGGTTTTCTCAAGCTGAGCTGATGTCTCAGAATGCTGTATAGAGGCATCAGATTGAGGATAAATGAATTTCTGTCTTTTCTAACTATTTTGGCGCAGTCTTTCTGTGGAGTGAAGTGTGACTGTCACTTCACCCAGTGAAAGATCATTATTTTTCTGACACATTTCTTATGTACATTGATACTGTGGTTTCCAGTTCAGTACCACAACACCAGCCAGTGTGAAGTTGGCAGAGGTGATCCTGCTCCCTTCCACCTTACAGTGCTTGGTTTTAGCCCTTAAGTTTTGTTAGCAAGTGATAGGAGAACACTTCACACAGGTTGGGTTTTTTCAACCCCTTGCCCAGTTCCTTGATAGAGCTGGCTATGTAAGAGGAGCACAACTGCTCCAAGAATGCATTACATGAGGGGTAAAACTATTTACAGGACTTGTGATAGAGTAACATCAGAGCTAAATGTGTTCAGCTGTGTTTCTGTGAAGTGGCCTTCAGCCAGCACGATGGTGAGTAGTTAAAGTGTGTTAGTAAAATTTCTGAAAGAATCAGAAGCTACTGTCTAGATTGTTTTTCAAGTAGCTGTACTTTAATATGATCAAGTCAAAACTGTACAAAGCATAGTCTCGTAGGGTGATAACTAAATTGATGGGTCATGGTTAGGATCTGTATGTTCTAATAAGTAATAATAACCATGTGTAACTAATCAATAGATAAATTTAAAATATTTCCCCCCCCCTTAAAAATATTAAAACTATTTTTGTATTTATATAGTGTATCAATATGGTGTTCTGAGCGTGAGTAAAATATATGAAGATGGTGTTGAAATAGGAGGGTGGAGTTATGTACACAAGCTGGATTTTGAAATATCTTCCTATAGATCTGTAAGCCTCCAAGGAGAGCAGTGACATCTATGCTTCATTGCAAGGTGTTTGCCCAATTGGGATATATATATATATTTTTTTTGTTTGTGTGTGTTGGTTTTCTTGATTCAAAATTGGATCCTGTTTTTAGGGGACATAACAAGTTTTGGTGTACCAGTGAAAATCTGTGTGCTGCTTGGTATTGTTGACTTATGATCTACTTATTTAAAGCTCCCTTTCTTCCCTTTGATGTTTCTGCCCAGCTGCCACCGAACCTCCTGTCTGTCTGCTGTACCTCTTGCTTCCCTTTCCAAACAGCCACAGGGGATTTATCATGATTTTTCTTGATTCCCTTTATTGCCTGTGGTGCTGGCGAGGAGCCAACCAAAGCTGCAGACATATGATTCAGGATGTGAAGTTTATTCTAGGTCTTTTTCAAGGTATTACCTTGAACTACTTATAGTCACCTGTTACAGGCATTCTGCCATTTGGGAGGGAGTCACTGCTATTAGAGGATTGTTAAACTTTTGAAAGTCTGCAGGTGGTGAAGATTCTGCGGCATTTCTAATTAAATTAAAGAATCTTCTTTATAGGCAATTATCCTTCTTTTAGCCTGCTTCTAGGTTGCATTATTTTTTATTTTTAGTTCAGCATGAGGCTTTAGCATCTCTGAAAATCAAGCAGTTGTATAATTTAAAAACATTTTTATCTCAAACTTTTTGCAATACTATCAAAATAAATAGGTGTTTTACAGTGCCTTTTAGCATAATGTGTAAGGTCAGACTTCCTTCTAAACTTCCAAATGCAATTTCTTGCCACTTTTTATTTTCATTTGTAAATTATTTTTAAGATCTCCCTCCCTAAAATTAACTTTCTTAACAAGTATGAAGGAGATTGGGTTTTTTATGTCCACATCTGAATGGCTATGAATTTAGCATGGAAATGTGTAAAGTTCTAGTTAAGAATCAAGGTATTGTATTGTAATTCAATATTTATTTATTTTCTCATTGTTTCTATATATTTATATATATTTTTATAAATCGCTGCCTGTAATTTAATTCCAGAACTGGAAAATTTAAAGATCTTTATGTTAATCTAAGTTACTAGGCTGTTTGATTTAGGCATTTACAGAGAGTAGTACCATAACTAAATTAAAAAAGGTTGTTAATAACATAACTGTAAAAGCATTCAAATGCCTTTCCCTCCCATTTGAATTACTTTTTTTTTGTAATATATGGCTGCTTCCTTGAGCTCCTCAGCTTCAACTCTGTAGTGCCACAGGAGTGGGAAGGCTGGAGCTACCCAAAGTGTAATCAAGGTCCTAGGTGTTTCAAAACTCAGAAACACAAGGTTTAACTTGCCGTATTTTAAATTCATTAAATTCATGCTGATCTGGAGTTCATGGTTGTGTAGTGGTGAGTAGGGACTCTTTCATAGGTTCTCTTGTACATACTGTCTTCATCCCTTCCTCTTCAAGAATGTTTTTATTTTCCTGGATGTGTTAATCCTTTTTGCAGACTTATTGCCCCAACAGGAACTTTTGGGCATTATCATGTGTTTACTCTGCCATACTGGACTATTAAAATGCAAGACTCTCTTAAGAAGTGTGTATGCCTGACTGCGCCTCCGACTTTGGCAGTGGTCATGTCAGCATCTCCAGGCTGGGGTGACAGCCTGAAGTGGCGAGTGCTGCATTCCAATGGTCTGTATTCCAGTAATCTGGGAGGAGTACTCTCTTACTTGTGAATAAATGACATGCAAAGTTTTTTTTCACCACAACACTATATATTTTGTGAACTGCCATTCAACAGTGTTTCAACAGATGCCTGAACAACCGTGTTCATTGAAAACTGCCAGTCTTAAGACTGTTAGTTTGCACCTCTCCTCTGCCAAGTTGTTCAAAATTAAAATTTGCATCTGAATATTCTTGTGTCTCTTGATAATTGTTTTATTGTGTGTGTTTTGCGTGTGCATAACCATGTTGCTGTTTTTAAAGTGTTCTCTTAAAATACAGAGTATTTTTCCAGGTGTTTTGTTCCCCACGGCTGATTCTGTGCATTTTTCATATATTCTTTATATATGGTCTCACCAGTGTGTTCTGTCCTTCACTGCTAAACGGTGGGAGAAATGTGTTCTCCCAAACATCAGTCTCTATGTCATTGCTTTCCCATCTATCAAATGTAACTCTGACCTATGAAGTGGTAATCTCTTATTAGATCATTAAAGGTGTCCAGTACAATGGAAATGGCAGTTATGTGGATATTTAAGAATGGATAGCCAACACAAGTGATTTCCTAATGACTCAGTTGCCGTTGAGCTTAGAGAAATGATTTACTGCAGTTTACTGAGTTTCTGTTAATCAAGCTAAGCCACATTAATTGTGGCTTCATGATATGTACAAGATGGCTTCATGACAAGTACAAGATAAAACACAGTATTTTAACCTTGTATGAAAGTGGTAAATTGTTAGTGTTTCAACTCAGTTGCATGACTTAATCTCACCTTCAAATTCTCCTTTTTTTGTATTACTTTGTGGATCTCATTGTTCCTGAAAATATCCCAGATTGATAACACAATAAAGCTGACTTTCTGCATCACATATCACAAAATTGTGTTCTTATACAATTGGGCTGCACTAAAATCTAGCATAGAGTTTAGGAGAGGTTGGAGTGAGGTGGGACTCAGTCTCTTCGCCCAAGAAACAGTAGACAGGATGTGTGGAAATGGCCTCAAGTTGCATTGGAAGAGGTTTAGATTGAATATTAGGAAAAATTTCTTTGCCGAAAGAGTGTTGAAGCACTGGCAGAGCCTGCCCATGGAGATGGTGGAGTTTCCATCCCTGGAGAAAAATGAAAAAATGTCTACATGAAAAATCATGTAGACAGGGCACTTTGGGACATGGTTTAGTAGGCATGGTGGTGTTGGTTGGACTTGGTGATCTTAGAGGTCCTTTCCAACCTTGGTGATTCTATGATATCCAGACAATTTGAGCTATGTTCCTGGCCTTTACAGTCATATTTTGTGCTCAGATTTTTATGCTACTGGGTAGCTATCATTTCAACAGCAGAAATGCTCCTTATTAACTCTTGCTGAAGAAGAAAATAGTTCTGATGGCTAGAAGTCTGGTTCTCAAAATTAACTTTTTCAACAGAGGAACAATAGCAATGTCTGCTAGCAACTTTCCATTTATCACTGATGAAGTTCTATACAACATGGTTACTGACTGTTTTGAGTCTGGAAAAAGTACCAATGTGAAACTGGCACAATACAGATAAGTACAAAAGAGTATCAAAGGGTTGCTCTTCATATGGGTAAAAAAAAGTAATTTTGACTTTGGGATGAGAAGTGCAATTCATCTTAGGCAATGATTTATAATTTTAAATTATGTCAATCAGCATATTGAAATGGAATAGTAACAAAACGGGCAAATCAATAGATGTAAATGTCATAAGTGAGGTTGTTCATCACCCTGAGCAAAGGAATGATTTGGTTTCATGTAAATGAATCTGTCCATGGTTTCCAGCACAGAACACAGTGCCAGAATGCAGCTCTGCAAGAAAATTAACTCTCTTTAACATGAGTTATGGGATAGAATTGAAGGTGATATGCAGGTGAGAATTCAATGCAGAAGTGCTTATCTCACCCTAGGGAAGATGCATAGAAATGTTTTGCTGGTTTTGTGTGTATTTGTTCCCTTTTGCTTTAACTATAAAAAAGGAAAAAAGCAAATGTCGTCCTTGAAAGGAAGCTGTGCAACACTTCAGACCTATATTTGTACCAGGCATTTAGACCAGTACTGCGAGATCTTAAGACCTGCAAAATCTTTAAATAATATAGAAGCAAAATATTTGAAGACAAGCTCTCCACTTAGTGTCATGAAATAGCAATAGAAAGACAAATAACCCAAAATAACTATACTGAATGCGAACAGCAACAAATAGCTGGAGAAAATTGCACTGTAAATGTATCATTATTTGCTAAACCAGATAGCTAAGCAGAATTCAAGGTATGGTGGTGAATTGCTCCTCCTTTTATTCTAGGAGTTGAAGGAGAAACTTTTTGGTTATCAATTATTTAAATGACAAGTATGAGTGTCATTTGGCAAAGAACTTGCGAGAGTGAATTATCCTGTATTCATCAGAGCCACAGCAAGAGAAATGAGATGCCAGCAATATCAAAAGGGTTCATTAAGCATGGATGGCCAGCTAGGACCTTTAGAAAGACAGAATACGTACTGAAAGATCCCAAAAGCATAGTAGGGAGAGAGAGCTTACTGAGAGCTTCATTGGAATGCACAGCAAGTGTAACGTGTATGTACAAATTCAGCGTTACTATAGGCAGAGGAATCCTTACCCTGGGGATGGGGGAACAGGCAGGGTTGCCATCTGCCCCCTTTTGTTGATCCTGTTAATGTTATTGGTCATAATATGAGGAATGGGTCATAAAACTAGTGGAAGTTGACACTGTCCTGTTTGTAGTTCCAGTTTTCCCTTTCTGCTTGAAAACTTCTACATAGCTATCAGTCAATGAAATAATAGTGAGCGCTGTATGAAAAGCTGTATTCTGGTTCTGTAGTATGTTGTGCTTTCTATAAATTAAAGAAGAACTACCTAAGCTTGCTGTAAAAATTTGTCAAGAAAATAACTTCATTTTAATGTGCTGAATAACCACTAGAAAATAATTTTAGTTTAGAGAAAACCTTAGGAAGGAATGTGAAACTCTGAACTCTTGGGTTTTACTGCAGCTGTCAAATTCTTTCAGTGACATTGTGAGGCCATACATTGTCTTTATTTATGTATCTACAAGATGGAATGATAATAATATGATAGGGGTACTGCCACGAATAAGAGGCGGGACGACAGCCTGATACAAGCAAAAGTGTCCGATTTATTGCGTTTAAAACACATATTTATAGTGATTACAAGAAGCGTGTTTCAAACTAATTGGTCCTTACACTACACTAAGCAATCACAGATTGGTTAATACAAATGAGCCTTTTTTAAGCATCTACTTGCTTTTAGCAACAGCAGCAGTTTCTCTTATCTACTTGCTTTCAGCAGCTGCAGCAGCTCTTCTCATCAAGGCCACTGCCTCGCAACCACAGACACCTGTGCTCATCCGCACGGAGCCAGTAGTCTCTATTCCTTTCTAAACAAAAGTCTTATCTCACTCCTCCCAGGGTCTCCGACTAACAAGTTCCAACACGTCCTGTCTTACAGGGTACTTATAAACTTTACCTGATGTTAGTGAGTGCTTCTGCATCCTTTGTTCAAAGACTTTGTAAATGCTGAATAGCATTATGGGAGAGGAAACAGCTTCCCCGGTATTAACAAGCAAGTTTTGACTTCCTTATTTTTTCCGCTGGGGGATAGGGGCATGGGGCAGAATTTGAAGGAAGTTCAGGGTTGGTTCATTTGTTTTAGTTTAAGGTTGCTTTCAAATCATAGGTTTTCTTATGGCTGCTTATTACAACCTGCTCTTTGGTTATGTAGAATTATTGTAAGTTCTGACTGTAAAATAGATTTTGTTTCCCATTGGCTTGATTCCAGAGACATTTGAAAAGTTAATACCTGCTAACCAATGTAGACTCTAGTTTGGCTGTCAAAGCCATTTCAGTCACAGTGACAGTATGTTGAGGTTTTATTGCTTGGAAAGGATATTGCACTGGCAATTTCAGCAATATTCTCCTTTTCAGGACCCTACAAATAGAGAAGACTATTTTAATATGGCTCCTGCAGTAATTATGCTCTCATCTTGTCGATTCTGATTTTACTGGAGTTTAAAGACATTGGTGTTATGAGTAGTTCTAGTGCTTTCTTTAAGATGTCAGAGTCTGGTTATAATAAAGGATAATTTCTGAAAGATTAAATGTACAAAGCCAAACTTTTTTTTAAGAATATCACTGAATTGTGACCAGCAAGGTTTACTTTTTAAAATCTAGTTAGCAGAAAGACACACTCATGGATGGAATAGAAAGGTGAGATTAATTTTGCACAGTTGTTTCTGCAGTGGAATTTCAAAAGCATTTACATATAGGTAGTTCAAGAAACAAATGAAAGCCTGCATGCTCATGGTCATAAAACAAGTGAAGAAGAAGAAGCATAGAGGTTTGGCAGAACGATGAGGAACTTTTATGCTGTAGTACTTGATGCCTCTGTTGCTCCCAGCTTACAACAATACTTCCTCTTCTTTTCCTTTCCAGTTTATCAAGGCATGTCAGTAATTTCACAGGCATTTTTTTCTCATAGCTGAAACAAAGCTCTGTGTTTTCAGTTTTCAAGAGAACTGCTCATTAGTAATTTTTAGTTTCATCTCTGCCCCATCCCCTCCCCAGCCATAACAGAACTATTTTTTCTTCACATTTTCTTCTCTATATGTAGAAATGTGTGTTGTGGGTTACATTAGTATTGTTGAGATACAGATTTCTTTTGGGAAGTACAGTTTTTCTGAAGTAACCTAGACGTTGCTGTCCTGCAGCCGCTGCTTTTTCTTTTTTCTGTTTTGAGAAGACAGGGTCAAAGATGGTGGTAAGAATTCAATAACAGTCCCTTTTATCCATTCACCAAGCCCCCAGTTGAGAGGGCACAACTACACATGTGTGTATTTATTCAAGCAATTTCTGAAGAATGAACTTTGTTTGAGTCTTCTTGCATGAGTTTTCCATTAAAATAGAATGGATTTTGGAAGGCCACAAAAAACTGTAGCTAAAGGTGTGTTGTGTTTCTGAACGGGATTTTTATAGCACTAGGCCATAATGGCTATTGCCTATTACATACATATGTTGCAGCATTTCTCAATTATTACCTTCATGTTCAATGTTTTTTATGAAAATCTAAGATCTGTGTAAGATTGTAATTTCACACAAACTTATTCTTTTTCAGTACTCAGCTATTTATCTTAAAGTGAACTTCTGTGAAGTACATAATTACCAGTAGAGGTGCTCAGGTCTTTCTCTCGTATAGTTGTTTCTTTGATTGTATAGCAGCATTAAAGTATTTTTGAAGAGCAATATTCAAGATGTGTTTGTGAAACTGTGTGTGTATGTGACTTCAGAACACAGAGTAAATTCTTTTTCATTAGCGTATGTATTATTTGTATGTAATTGTCCTAGAAGTACCTTAAGTGTTCTGAATAGTAATGTGCGATTCATGAAATTGGCAAGGTCAGTGTATGTTGTTGGAGGAAGAAGGAAGAGATAGTAGCCTGTAGTTTTGTGTAATGGTTGGATATACGGTGCAGTTTTACATTGGTGCTTCTGATTTTGTTTCACCGACTGACTCCTAGGTTTGGTTTTTGAAATAGGCTTTTTCTCAAGAGCATGGATGAAGCAGAATCACTTTATGGACTGTGGTTTTGCTGCCACTTCTTCTCCTGAGAAAGAGTGTCTGGTGACACGGTTGTAACTCGTAACGGTTGGACTCGGTGATCCGGTGGATCTCTTCCAACCTGGTTATTCTGTGATTCTGTGATTCTGTGATAACTATCTAGGAAACAATTCTCTCTGTTTATGTGTTACAAGGATCTTGTGAAAGAGTATATGGGTGCTGGACGAGGACAGCTCTTGGCTCCTTCCAGCCGTGCTTATCAAGGAAATTGGCACTAAGGTGCTTGATGCTGACTGGTAGGGAGAGATGTTAAAGATGTGTGAATATAGCTCAAGAGCAATTAACTTGCAGTCTTCACCTGTGCAAATACAGTTGAAAATTTGGTTTAAATTGAATCATATTTGATACAGAGTGAGTCCATGTGCTGAGTTCTTGAAACCCTGATAGTGAAGCTTAAATTTCTGACAAGACTGAGGTGCTGTGAAACTCTTGGTTTTGTTTCACTGTTTGCAAATTTAGTCGCTGTACCTAAAGGTGTTGACCAGAGTTGGTAGCCCCGGTCTGTATAGAAAGAAAGAGAAAATAAATGCGTAGCATAAGCATTTAAGCCATCCAATAAGGAACTTTCCAGCAAAGGTCCTTTTCTACTTTTTAAACACTATTCTTTTCAAGTTTGGGGTTTGTTTTCTTTTTTCTTACTTTTCTTCTCCTAAAAGAAAAAGCCTAAAAATTACTTTCTTTGGAAAATGTGGCAGGGATTGACACCTACTTTTCATATACCTCTCCTTTTACATTCAGTAGTTCAGTTACAGGATATGTTACTAAATCTGTTCTTAGCAGTTGTTTGAATTTTCTTAGTAGGATGACCTGCATTTATTTCTTTCCTGTGGTTCTGGAGGTTCAGCACAGATTAGTGCTTACTTGGTGTGGAAAAATAATGAAAATTGGGGGTTACGAGAACCCCAAGTTTGTCCAAAGTTTCTCCCCCTACTTAGATATATTTTACTGTGATATTAAACAAAAATACAGTTGCTGTCCCCAGGAAATGGAAAGGAATATGACTGCCATAGAAAAGGCCTTTTCTGGCCAAGTGGTACATTCTGCCTCATTGGAATGGAGTTGTGGGGTGCTGTTACACAATGGTGCAGCCAAGCTCCATTACCATCATGGGCATGGAATTATGAAGATAAATGTATAATCCCTATCAAGGAAGACGGTTTACAACTGCTGCCTCAGATTTCACCCATAGTGAAATCATGTTCTTTACCTGAACTTTTCTCATTATAATGTCATTATAATACAAAACCATACCTCCATCCAAAAAGCTGCTTGCCTTCAAGTGACAACACCACACGGTTGGACATCCACTCTAAATTTTTTTTGGCTATGCCTTTGAACACGAGGTGAGAGACTTTTACGCCAATCAAGACTAAAAGATTGTATGACTGAAGTCACTAAAGCTCCACCTAAAACTGTAGAAAACTTCTAAGAATGAAGCACAAAGTGAAAAGTTTGGGGAAGACTTCATTGACACTTTCCGGGATCAGTCAATGGGCTAGACCCTGTCTTCCACCCGATGTTTCGCAGTCAGTATCTTATCACTGGCTACCCTTGAGCCCTTATCTTGTCATGAATTTATGTGATAAATTTTTTTTTGCCTATACAAGTTTCCAGAAACATTAATAATTTATATAAAGGGTGGAAGGGATTCGTCCCAGTGATGTTGCAGATAGGGGCCTAGCAGACTGGAAAAATTGTTGGCAGTGCCACTAGGACAAATATATGGCCCTGTGCAATTTGTATTTGTTAAGGTGACACTGCTGCTGGGGCCTGGCATACTGGGAAGTTTGTATTTGTTCCAGTGATGCTGCCAACATAGTCCTGGCAGACTGGTCAAGTTGTCTCCTGTTCCCTTACTGTGATAAAATCTGACATCTGGGGATTGACTTAAGGATAGTTGTCGAAGTATCATATGCTAATAAAGGACAGAAGACACTCTTTCATCCCTAAATATTGGAGATGCCATCTAAATATTGGAGGTGACTCACTTTTTCAATGCAAAGCTGAACAAATTGTAAACATGATCTTCTTCGGCAGCACCCGGCAGCAGGACGGTTAGTTCTGTGGTGGGGTAGACATTTTGAGGCGGTGGGAGCTTCCCGGAGCTGGGAAAATCCCAGAAAAACCCAGGCGGGGGCAGGGGTCCTGACAGCCCCCACACGCTGGTGCCGCAAGGTGCCTGATGGGAGGGGGCGGTCCCGACGAATACCACGGGAGATTTAAACAGTGCCCCTGGGAGCACCGCGAAGAGGAGCGTGGCAAAGAGGTGCGGGGCAGTTTGAGTGGCAGTTCGAGTGGGCAGGGCGCAGAGAGGACCTAGGGACTAGACAGAAGACACTGAGTATGATGGTGGCTAGCCGGCAGAAGGTTAAAGCTGCCCCCCGTGCTGCAGCAGGCAGGATGGATGCTGCCACCCAGCCAGAGCCACAGTGGGTGCATGCAGCTACCCAGACCCTGGGCTGCAGGCAGTGCCCCACTCCCACACCGGCTCGTGCCTCTGGTCCTGGCTCCACTTGTGAAAGCTGCGCTCGAGTGGGGGAACTCCTTCACATGATGGAGGAGCTAAGGGAGGAGGTGAAGAGGCTGAGGCCCATCAGGGAGTGTGAGAGGGAGACAGACCAGTGGAGCAGGGCCCTCTCACTAACTCAGCAGGCTGCTGGGGCTGGTGTGCCCGAACATCATCCACCTGCAAACTGCATGGTTGGGGGAACAAGAAATGGGGAGTGGCAGCAAGTTCCTGCCAGATGAAGGAAACCTGCTCCCCTCACCCAGACAGCAAAGCCCCAGATCCCCCTGGCGAACAAGTATCAGGTTCTGCAGGTGGAATCTAACCCTGAGGGTGAGGATGATGGCTCCCACAGCCTAGAATCCTTCCCTAGGCCGCACCATCCTCAGAAAAAGATAAAAACATCCTCCATTAAGAAGAAGAGGAGGGTGATTGTTGTAGGAGACTCCCTCCTAAAAGGAACAGAGGGACCCATTTGCAGACCGGACCCGCACCACAGAGAGGTCTGCTGCTTACCGGGGACATCAGTGAAGGAGGTAGCTAGAAAACTTCCTTCCCTGGTCCACGAGACAGACTACTATCCTCTGATAGTAGTCCAAACTGGTAACGATGGTTTAGCAAACAAAAAGGCCAAAACCATCAAGAATGACTTCAGGGCCATTGGGAAAGTGATGGAGGGCTCTGGGGCACAAGTAGTATTCTGCTCCATCCCAATGCTAAATAGAGAGGAGCGGGAAGCCAGGAAGAAGAATTCGATTAATGCCTGGCTCCGAGCCTGGTGTGAGGAGAGGGGCTTTGGCTTCTTTAATCATGGGGTGGCTCACGCACCCCCAGGCTTTCTTGATAAGGACGGGACACGTGGGTCTCCTAGGGTAACTAAAGCCCTTGCTAGAAACCTAGCTAAGCTCATAAATCAAGCTTTAAACTAGATGTGAAGGGGGAGGGGGTTGAGACCAGGCTAGACAGGAACAAGCCTGGACGTGGGGCACTGGTGATTGGGAGAGGGTGTGCTGGTGTGGACCACCAGTACCTCACCACACAGAAAGTGGGGGAGAACACACCTAGCTGTGCTAAGGGAGATACGGGCACTCTGGAGCTAGCTACTCCAGTTACCAGGCAGTTGGGAACAAACTCTGTTCCCTGTAAGAGGGCTGAAGAATCGGCAGCTCAGCTGAAGTGCATTTACACCAATGCACGCAGCATGGGGAATAAGAAGGAAGAGCTGGAAGCTGTCGTAGGGCAAGGGGCCTATGATGTCGTTGCCATCACGGAAACGTGGTGGGACGACTCATATAACTGGAGTACAACTATGGTGGGGTACAAGCTCTTCAGGCGGGATAGGAAGGGTAGGAGAGGAGGCGGGGTAGCCCTCTTTGTAAGGAAGGACTTGGACTCCGTTGAGATGGATTGTGGCGATCAGGAGGTTGAGTGCCTGTGGGTTAAAATCAGAGGAGACCACCAGAAGGTAGATTTTGTGATGGGAGTCTGTTACAGACCACCCAGCCAAGGAGAAGCAGCTGATGAGCTCTTTTATAAACAGCTGGGGTTACTCTCTAGATCGATGCCTCTCGTTCTTGTGGGAGACTTCAATCTGCCTGATATCTTCTGGGAGTACAATACAGCAGAAAGGAAGCAGTCTAGGAGGTTCCTGGAGTGCGTGGAAGACTACTTCCTTGCACAGCTGGTGAATGAACGAACAAGGGAGGGTGCCCTCCTGGACCTGCTGTTTGTGAACAGAGAAGGCCTTGGGGGGGATGTGGCAGTAGGTGGACGCCTAGGACTAAGTGATCATGAGATGATAGGGTTTTCTGTTCTAGGTGAAGTGAAGAGGGTGGTTAGTAGGACAGTAGCATTAAATTTCCAGAGGGCAGACTTTGAACTCTTCAGAAGGCTGGTTGTCAAAGTCTCATGGGAGACAGTACTCCAGGGCAAGGGAGGCCATGAGGGCTGGGAGCTCTTCAAAAAGGAAATCCTAGCAGCTCAGGAGAAAGCCATCCCCACGTTCCAGAAAAAAAAGCCGGCAGGGGAGAAAGCCAGCTTGGTTGAATAGAGAGATCTTGAGTGATATCAAGAGGAAGAGAAATGTTTATGGGCTCTGGAAGAGGTGACAGGCCTCTTGGGTGGACTACAGGAGGGAAGTGAGATTGTGTAGGGGAAAAATCAGAAGGGCTAAGGCTCAGCTAGAAATCAGTTTGGCCAAGTCTGTGAAAGATAACAAAAAATCTTTCTACAAATATATAAATAATAAAAGGAGGACTAGGGAGACCATACAGTCCCTATTGGACATAGAAGGAACAACAGTGACAGGGAATGAGGACAAGGCTGAGGTGCCTAATGCCTTCTTTGCCTCAGTCTTTAGTTGTAAAGAGGGTCGTTCCGTCTGTGTACAATCCCAGGAGCTAGAGGAGCATAATGAGGCTCCCGTGATCCAAGAGAAGGTGGTCAGAGCCTTGCTAGCTCAACTAGACACCCACAAGTCTATGGGGCCGGATGGGATTCACCCTAGGGTATTGAAGGAGCTGGTGGATGTGCTGGCCAAACCCCTTTCCATCATCTTCCAACAGTCCCGGAAGACTGGGGAAGTTCCACTGGACTGGAGGCTGGCTGATGTTGTGCCCATCTACAACAAGGGTCGCAGGGAGGATCCAGGAAACTACAGGCCTGTCTGACCTCAGTGGCAGGGAAAGTCATGGAGCAGGTGATCTTGAGTGCTATCATGAAGCACATGCAAGAGAACCGGGTGATCAGGCCCTGTCAACATGGGTTCATGAAGGGCAGGTCTTGCCAAACTAACCTGATCGCCTTCTATGACAAAGTGACTCAGCTGCTGGATGAGGGAAAGGCTGTGGATGTGGTCTTCCTGGACTTCAGTAAAGCCTTTGACACAGTTTCTCCCAGCATTCTGCTTGAGAAACTGTCAGCCTCTGGACTGGACAGGCGCACACTGTCCTGGGTGGAAAACTGGTTGGATGGCCGGGCCCAGAGAGTGGTGGTAAATGGTGCGAAATCCAGCTGGAGGCCAGTGACAAGTGGGGTTCCCCAGGGCTCAGTGCTGGGTCCAGCCCTGTTCAATGTCTTTATCAATGACCTGGATGAAGGCATTAAGTGCACCCTTAGCAAGTTTGCGGATGACACTAAGCTGGGTGGAAGTGTTGATCTGCTGGAGGGTCGGGAGGCTCTGCAAAGGGATCTGAACAGGCTGGACCGCTGGGCTGAGTCCAACGGCATGAGGTTTAACAAGGCCAAATGCTGGGTCCTGCACTTGGGGCACGACAACCCTATGCAGTGCTACAGACTAGGAGAAGTCTGTCTAGAAAGCTGCCTGGAGGAGAGGGACCTGGGCGTGTTGGTTGACAGTCAGCTGAATATGAGCCAGCAGTGTGCCCAGGTGGCCAAGAAGGCCAATGGCATCTTGGCTTGTATCAGAAATGGTGTGACCAGCAGGTCCAGGGAGGTTATTCTGCCTCTGTACTCAGCACAGGTGAGACCGCTCCTCGAATCCTGTGTTCAGTTCTGGGCCCCTCACCACAAGAAGGATGTTGAGGCTCTGGAACGAGTCCAGAGAAGAGCAACAAAGCCGGTGAAGGGGCTGGAGAACAGGCCTTATGAGGAGCGGCTGAGAGAGCTGGGGTTGTTTAGCCTGGAGGAGGCTGAGGGGAGACCTCATTGCTCTCTACAACTACCTGAAAGGAAGTTGTAGAGAGGAGGGTGCTGGCCTCTTCTCCCAAGTGACAGGGGACAGGACAAGAGGGAATGGCCTCAAGCTCCGCCAGGGGAGGTTTAGGCTGGACATTAGGAACATATTCTTTACAGAAAGGGTCATTGGGCACTGGAACAGGCTGCCCAGGGAGGTGGTTGAGTCACCTTCCCTGGAGGTGTTTAAGGCATGGGTGGATGAGGTGCTAAGGGGCATGGTTTAGTGTTTGATAGGAATGGTTGGACTCAATGACCCGTTGGGTCTCTTCCAACCTGGTTATTCTATGATTCTATGATGTTAGACTTGCAGCATATTTTAACTACGTGGAAGTGAATCAGATCAGGGACTGGAATTGTGTTTTTCCAGTCCCAAGTAGCCAGTACCATTTTGTGTGATGTGACGAATAAGGCTAAACTTACTGATCTTTAGTGCTTTTAAAACCTTATGCGTTCTACTTAGCCCCAACTGTGTTAAAAAATTTAGACTACTACTATCCAGGAAAAATGAAGAAATTTAAGTCTTACTAGCCTGGGAATTCTATTATGTAGCCATCTGTATCACAGTAATATCCTTTAACAAAATCTTGAAATAAGGTTCACAATAACTGTAGTAGTGTGCAAACGTTTAATGTTTCTCCGCAATATACATTGTAATGATCTGCTTGAACGCATATCTGCTCTATGTGACAGAGATAAGGAGATTAATTTGTCATAAATATTTTGATTCCCATGCTTTTGTGCCAGTGTCGTATCTGTGCTTTTAATTTCATACCATGTTCTTGTTGAAATGTTGGGATTATTCAGAAGGGCTAAGGAACATTAGCTAAAGGAATGTGACATGCTAAAGCCTAAAACCCCAGTATTACCTGATTTTCAAGATACTCAGCCTGAGATTGATCTAGTGACAAAATGGATATTGCCAATTTTTCTCAATTTTGAAAACTTTTGCAATCACTTAATAAAGCCCATTTCATCTATAAAAATTCAACTTAATGCCATCCTTGAGGCTGACCAATTAAAGCAAACATTCTGAAAATATTAACGTTAATGAGAAATCTGTTGACTTTAAAGGATTGTGTTCAGTATCATGGATTTGAAGTCTTTGTGAAGTGAATGGCACTTCGTTTAGGTTTTGTTAAACAAATGACATGCTTGTATGCCATTGTTTCGGAAGTATGTGATATGGTAATAAATTGGTTATGAGAAAATCAGTTGTTAAATATTTGTTTGGCAGTGGGGCTTTTTTTTCACCATGTGACCTTTAGCACTGGGAAGGAATTGATCATAGGAATTGGAGCGTAAAAGGTAAGAAAGCAAGTGTATGTACCCCGCATAGCAGTCAACTTACACAGGGTTCTGGGTCTCCTTTTAGGGAGAGGTGTGGAACAAGGGGCCCCAAATTAAGTTATAGAAGTATAAAGTCCTCCAGATAAATAGGCTTAAATAATATCATATTCCTCTCCCACACAACCTTTGGACACGATTATAAGTTCTTAGCAGATGCTTATAATTTCTATAAGAGGACAATCTCTGTTAATTTTGTATTGGTCTTTTACACCAAAACCCAAAACAAAACAGAAGACCCACACTTTTTACAATAAAAAAATGCAAACCAGTGACTTCAGAGAGTTCAAAACCATTTATAGTGTCAGGGTTCAGAGCTCTTGTGGAAAGGGTGATTCTTTCTTTCATTTACATTTACAGTAAATTGGAGCAACCTTGTTAAGGTCATGGAGAGAAGACTGCAGCAGAGAATGCTCTAGCACGAACAGTGAAGTCTGTAGAAAAGCAAAGATAAAATGGGGATGTTGGGAAACACGGGCACATTTCTCCTCACTCTTCTCTTGGTGATTGTTCCCTGCTACTTGTCCAGAAACTTCTGATTGCTTCTGTCTAAACAGACATCTGGATTTTCCACTTCCTCTTAATCACCTTTTGAACATCAATAATCAGCTTGTGAGCTTAAGTCTGTTGCCGTTGGAGGGAAGCATGTAGAGTGGTCCTGTGCGACCTGCTGAGCATGTGAGCGTGATGATATGTCTAATTCAGTCATATAGTTTGGCCAAATATACTTTGGTAGAGTAATAAAATGATGCCCTTTGTTAAACTGTTTGACCTCTACAATAAATCTACTAAATATGCTGAACTTTTTTCATTGTTAGTCAGGCCAAACTAAGTTATTGTTGTGCTTTATTTGGAGATTATCTTTAGAACACCTAAGAGTCTATCTGTCTCTGCCTTTTCTGTCAGTGATATTGTTTACTTGTTTGTGAAATTGCAATGAATATGATAAATATAGCCCACATTTCAGAAGGTTAGCAGGAACTTACTGTTGTTTGGAAACCCGAAGATTTCAAATTGCCCCTTGCCCCCCAGGTAAATGCAATGGGGAGTTTGAAAATAATCAGCCAATAATGAAATGAATTGCTTGTCTAGATGAAAGATTATACCGTCACAGATGTAACCACATTCAGTGTCAGGACATAGCTTTCCTTTTAATTGTATGTATCCATCCAGACAAGGACTGTCCTCTAAGATTTTGGAGAATTGCTCATGCTAGAAGTCAAAAAGCTTAAGGACCAGTATCCCTTCTGAAGATACTGTTTTATTGTTAAGAGCTGTTTCACATTCACCCATAGATGCTGGACCCTATCGCTGATTCCCAGTCCATCGCTGTTAAAAACAAAACACTGACAGAGCTCCCTAGGCTCTTCATCATCCATCTGAAAGTGATGGGACAGGCAAAAATCTTATTCAGATTCAATATAGATGAGCAAATGGTTGATGGGAAGTCAAATACAGACCCTCTGGTCTGCAAGTGAGCAAGATATTTGCTCTCTGCATGTTTTTTGGGAGTGGATGAATAGTGATTGAGTTCTTCGAGGGAGAACATTTATAAAGGCTTCTTACCAGCTCTAAGTGTCTGACATCTGTAAGTTTCTGTACAGCAGAGAAAAAAATTAGACTGACATGACTGAAGTCCATTACCAGGTTTTGCTACACACTGGTGCTTGTGGATTTGAGGAAGAAGGAAGCTCCTCTTGAATCCTATTATAATTAGTCTTTCATAGTGAACAAAAGAAGTGTATTGATTTTTCTTGCAAATTGTAACAAGTTTGGTGAGAAGGGAATGTTCCTGTTTTTAAAATTCTTTGTACAGTATAAAATTGAGTTTGTTCCAAGAGTAGTGTAATCCACTAATACATAGCAGCATAAACATAATACAAAGTAATTGTTTACAAATGAATACGTTGCAAAAGGCAGTATTTTTAAATTAAATATCTAGTTTAATGCTTTAAAACCCAGATCTGGAGAACTGTTTTTGTGAAACAAGTAAAATTTGTACTTACTTTTTTTAAGATTGTGCCATTAGCAACTGGTCTGTCTGATAATATACTGGTGCTTTGCAGCAGTTTTAATAACGTTTTGTTCGGAGTTCCTCTTTAATAGTGAGACTTGTTATATTTCTTGATGATGCTGTTTAATGTTTCTGTAAAACAAAAGTTAGCACTGATCTTGCCTAAAGAGTTGGTTTTGCTATCAGGTATCTTTATGATATCCCTTATCACTTGTATTTTTTTTTTCCTTTGGAAAGGAGTAGGTTATTTTTAGGGAACGTGGAAGTAAAAAGCCACTTACCTGAACTTTATTGGAACTGGCATGAAATGCATGAGTTTCATATAGATTTTTCCGGTCCCTTTCCTCTTATTCCTTCCTCACTGCAGGCTGCTGATCCAGCAGAATTGTCTGAGCTCTGCCCCAGTGAGAATATCATCATCTCAAGAGGAAGATACTCCTTGGTGTAATAGGGAAAGGAAAGCATCAGCAGACCAGTTCTTGAACAGTTCTCTCCCATACTGTGTGAAAAATTACAGGAATTAACCTCTGACTTCTGCAGATTTGCCTTCTGTCAGAAAGCATGCCTGAGCGTGGTTCTGGCTAATGAATGTTTTTGAAAATGCCGAGATTAACGAAATTTATAAAGTAAAGCTTTCCAGTGACTTAATGCTCTCCTTTGATATTCCATTTGTGCTTCTATGAAGTTATAAATCCAAGGATGGTCTAGGAATTTCAGTTGACAGCAACTGTTTCAGTTTTGGTGAAGACTGTAGAGCTATGCCATTACTAAGGATAGTTTTCATGTGAGATTTTACAGTGCTAAATTTCATTTAAATGTTGTTGTTGTTGCGTGTAGCCCTATAGATTATTCTATTACTACTTATTGATTGAAAGGGCACACGTAATATTGTAACCATGAACAAAACTGCTTGCTTCCTAAACATTACAAATGCCTGCCTGTGAGACCCTGGAGGTCCAGGGTCTGCACTAAGTTTTTGATCATTAATGTGCTAGTATCTTTTTTCTTACGACTCTACTGTTCCAGAGGAGAAAGGTTTATGGCAAGTTCGTATGCCAGTTATGTATACAAAAGGAAGCTGAGTACATAATGTTATGATGATGTTGATTTATTTTTGTGTATCACTTGATGTGGCCTTTATAATAATTTTCCCCTTCATTATGTCGTGTATCAGGGACATTTTCATGGTGTTTTGGTCTAGTTCAGAAAAAGATTTTTAAAGCTGTTACACATTCCAAAATTTTCTGATGTTACCTTTGGAAGTTTCTTTATAAGCCAAGGTTTCATTGTAAATAAGTGAATCACACATTCCTGTGTGCTGCGGCCCTTTTGAAAACAGACTAAGGCATTTTGTACTTCATTCTTTATGAAATGTTATGTGCTATGCTTGAAAGGCTGAGGTTTGAGAACAGGAAGAGTCTGAATATTTAGGTTTTCTGAAGCTAAATTTGGTCTTGCATAGAAATTGTATGTGTTTGAGAGAGAAGGGAGGTGTGACCCCCTGATTTTATGTTTTTTTCCAAAGGGAGTTGGTGGGTGCACACTGGGGGCTTAAGGAGGAGTTTGTTGGAAGAATTATTTGTGGGTTGAAAAACATGTACATCCTAAAAAAAAGGTTCAGCCCAGATAATTGTTGTAGCCCATGCCATTCTAAGGGACTGGCAGGTGAGGGTACACTAAATAAATCCCAAACAACATCCAGTTTTTTAAGAGGAGCTAAGAGACAAATGAGACCAGTTTCACTGATGGCTTGTTTCATCTCCTTCCCAAATACTGCCTCCTTGGCTTGTCTGAGACAGCTCTAAATATAGAATACATATCAAACCATGACATTTCTGAAAGAGCCTGCAGGCATTCAAACATTTCCACGTGGAAACATCAGTGTTCTTTCAGCTGGAAGACTGTCGCTGTGTGTCCCCAACATAAGTATATGGAACTGTTGGAATGGATCCAGAGGAGGGCCACATGGATGATCAGATGGCTGGAGCACCTCCCATACGAGGACTGGCTGAGAGAGTTGGGGTTTTTCAGCCTGAAGAAGAGAAGGCTCTGAGAAAACCTTTTACTGGCCTTCCAGTACCTGAAGGGGGTACAAGAAAGCTGAGGAGGCATCTTTTACAAGGGCACGTGGTGATAGGATGAGGGGGAATGGCTTTAAATTGGAAGGGGGTTGGCCAGGGAACCTGTGGATGCACCCTCCCTGGAGGAGTTCAAGGCCAGGTTGGATGGGACCTTGGGCAGCCTGGTCTGGTGAGAGGTGTCCCTGCCCATGGCAGGGGTGGTTGGAACTGGGTGATCTTTAAGGTCCTTTTGAACCCGAACCGCTCTATGATTCTTCCATCTACTACATAAAGCATAGAAGACAGCACCCAGTTATGGAGATGAGGTTTTCCGCTTCAAACCTTACTGTCCTTGCACTCACCAGTCCAAATACCTGCAAATGCTGCAGTCAGCCAACCTACTTCTTTCATTGCACTTCCTGCAATGAAATGCAGTTTCCTCCTCACTGAGAGAAGCACCTCACCATGGAAGGAGAGGGGTTAGTGGCAGTGATACCAAAGGAAAAAAATTAGGTGAAGGTGTTTCCTTTCCACTGTTACTGTTTAAAGCGGTCTGGCTGTTATTGATATTTTTATTATTTTTATTTTAATAAAGTTATTCTTTAAGTCTTTCCTCTCTGTTTTCTTTCTGTCTGTTTTCTCTCTGCCCTAAAAGAAATAACCTATGTAACTCAAAATTTCCCTAATTTATGTCTGTCAGAATTCTTCATATTTTGTCAATTAACTATTTTTTGTGAAATTACATGTGGATTTGTGTTCCCTAGCAGGGTTTGGTTTCTGGACAAAGCTGAAGAAAACTCCTAGAACTAAGGTGGGGAGAGATTCTTTACATATGCGTGTCTTCCTAAGTGATGAGTAATATTTTGGTGCACATTCCTATTCCCTAAGGCCTCTGATTATTTTAACTGCTTTATCCTTTCTGATCAAGTGGTTTTGTAGAAGGAGTCCTCACTTCTGCACAGGGCCCCCTGTACCCTAATGAGAGTTATTTACTTCATTAGAAGCTTTTAATAGACTGGTATAGTTTAGTTTAGTTTAGACAGCTCAGCTCCTTCCAGTGGTATTATGTGTTGGTGTTACCAGAAACAAAATTGTATTCTACCAGAAAGCCTGTCAAGCATCCCATAGCTATGTTTGTCTGTTGGAATATTGTGAGCAAAGATGTTCACAGATATGTTGAACAACAACTTTGCTTTTCTCCTGATCAAAACCTTGCCACTACTTATGACAGTCTGATATTGCCCCCTTGCCCCAAACACAGCTGAAGAATTTTAAATTAGTCCTGTGGTGTTTGGGTTGTTTTTTTAAATAGCAAACTTTTATGGGGCCATCTGCTTTTTCTGCATCTGAGAGGTTGATGAAGTTATTCATATTAGAGTTTGAGGGAATTTTAAAAGCAGTTGCGTGTAGCTAATTGTGTTTCTTTCTCTGTTTAATAGCATTTTCTGTGATAAGTGGAAGTACGCCGATTAAGGGTTTTAACACTAGTTTTGCCTAAGCCATTTCTGTATTTTATTTTATTGATGTTTTGTGGGAATTGAATGAACACACTTCAGGCAGATAGTGTCCACTTTTAGGTAAGTAGACAATAAATTTTGGCTTTTATTGGCATAGACTACTATAACGTTAATATATCTTTGTCCATGAGAAGAAAACACATACTTATTTACAGTGTTTTAAACAAAATACTTGATTGATAATCTCCAGAAATGTGGCCTGCTAACAGCCTTATGATGTGTGTGCATAGTCTCTGTTTACGAGATCATATTCTCAGTAAGCTGTCTCAAATGTGTTGATTAGTAGTCTCCTGGATGAAAACAAGAATAGACAATTTAAAAAACAGTTCTGAAAAAGGACATGTTCATTTTCATGGGACTGTATGGAAAAGATGTCTTGCTTCATCAGTGACTGTTTGAAAAGAAAGTAGAAATGGTTTTTAGCTGTAATTGCCCACATGTTCTAATTTGAAAAATATCAACTGGCTATATGGAAATTAAGGTGTAATTGCTTTTATTGGTTTCAACTTAATTATTGGAAAAAGAGAGGCAAGCACCACAAAAGTGTTTATTAGCATGAAGTATCTTAAATGAATTTGTCGTCTTGTTGCTGATATTTGAAATACTGACTTTACTTTTGGGTTTTTTCAAAGCAAAGGTAATATTCTAACTAATGACAAGTGCTTTGGTTTTGTTTATTGTAATTTTTTAAAAGTTTTTCCTTCTTTTTTTAACACCGCCCCCTTTTTTTCTTCTTTGACTGACCAGACTGCTGTGAGAGCAGAGAAGGAGGAAGGGCAATGGTGCAGCTTTTGGCTGGGTAGTTTGAACAAAATGAGAAGAGGTGATGGAAATATCTTTCCATATGGTTGAAAAACAAGTATCTTTATATTGCAAAATGGACGGGGTTTGAACAACATTGGATGGGTTGGATTTTATTTTATTTTGCTTCAAAATGTTGGTTAAGAATAGCATTATAAAATAATATTAAGAATCAAGAATTTAGACAAGGATTTACGAGTGTATCAGTGTTTTCAGTGAAGGAAATACAGAAATTACTGTACAATCTGATGTAATCAGACCAAGAGGAAGTTGCACTGATTGAAGGCAGTTTTTTCAGTGTTAAATCACTGGGTGGAAAGCAGTCTTTATATTATGATTTTAAATTGTTTTTTTCAATGTCTTGCCCAAGTGAAGATAAAAGCATATCTTGAAAAAGTCTGGCAGCCTAAATGACACAAATGTGAAAGGAATGTTTTTGTGGAGCTTTTTTTCCAACCTATTTGCATATATTATTTGGCTTCATGTGTACTTCTCTGTGTCCCTTAAGTCTCAGTGAGAAGACCTTCACAGAAAGCTTTAAAATGTCTTTCTCAATTAAGTAATGCTGGGCATTCTAACATAAGTCTTCTCAGTTCTGCAGTTTCTTCCTCAGCAAAGCCGATCTCCCTTCTGTTTCTCTGAATTTCAGAATTGTTAAAATCTTTTGCATTGTGTTTAATATTAAGACAATGAGCTAACTGTAGATGTAATAATGTACTTTTATTTGTGTTGTTCTGCAGGTTAAAGTGGGGGGGTGGAAAACAAACCCAGAAACGTCATTGACGGGGTAGATTTCTCAACATGAATCGTGCTTTTAGCAGGAAGAAAGGTAAGTAATTTAGCTTATGTTCCATGGGAGACATAAATGTTCTTTATAAATTCTTTGGAATATTAAGGAAGTACCTTTGAATTTGAAGTAATTTTGAATAATCAATAATTTTTGAATAAATTTTGAACAATTGTGTAAGGAAGTACTAATTGAATAATTTTGAATGGACAGCCTTCTATAATGTGTACAGAGCAAAGCATTCTTAACTGGTAGTTCTAGAGCTTTCTGTACTGTAAGGCTTATGTTCTGTTTCATATTTTCTTTCTTGGGGGTGTGGTGGGTGGGTTGTATACATGTATATATTAAAAATACATTCCTTTTTTCCCCCCTTGCACACATGAAAGGCCGTGCTGAAGGGTTTTGGAACTTCTAAAGAGTTGGTGACTTCCGTGTTTACTATATATATTGTTGAGTTCTTATTTATAGAGAAACTGTTTTATAAAACTGTATTTAATATACTTGAAATATCTAATGCAGCAGAAAATGTCTTAGCTTTAAGAAGCTATTCTGAATTTGCACCAATCCTGGTGCTGTGCTGGTAGGGCTTGTGCTCATTGCAGGCTTGCATCAGTCTGTTGTCTTGGAGCTAAGTTAACAGCAGTCTCAAACATATATAGGATTGTGAAGGGAGTTTAAACAGATATAAGTAGTGCTTTCACAATAGCCAAAGATATCTGAATTGTGCCGATTTATAGTGTGTCCCCTAATTCTCTGTGTCACAACTGGTCTACGCTAGCCTTTTAATACAATGCATATAGAGAAGGCAGTAGCTAGTGCCATAGCTTCATATCTTCTTGAACAGGGTAAGCTGGTGGCTAAAATGACTTGGACTGTGCTGTACTCACTGAAAAGTTCGGTTCTTGCTCCATCACCTGATTCAAGCAGCACCACCTTCTTTCTAAGTGTTCGGGAAATCATTGACAGACTTTAGTAGACAAAGCAAGGAGAAGCACAAAACCCAAACATTCTTAATTTTTTGTTTGTTAGTTTTCAAACTGTTGGAGGCTTAATTGCAACCTGTGTTTTCACAAAAGAACTGCAAAGGAAATGTGAGTTGCTAGGGAAGAAAGGAAGTGAGTTCTTTTTTGAATTAACCCTGATTCTTTGAAGAATAACTTTCCCATAGATATTATGTGTGAGATAACTGTTTGTGTATTGAGAAAGTCTGTTCTGGAAACAGCAGGTTTGTCCTAGAGCAGGACAGTGCTCCTATATTACCAGTAGTTCATTTTGCAGCAGAATTTAGTACTAAGGTATTGTATCTGGAGCGAGTACTCAGTGTAAGCTTATTTTTGAGGGACATGGTTTTGAGCATCTGTCTGACTGTCTGGTTTGCCTGTCTGACTTCCTGAGACTTAGCACAAATCAGAACTTCTAACCTGCATAGTTTTGTTTGTGTTTTAGTTGTAATTATTTTTATTTGCCTGATAATCGTTTTAGTTGAAGGGTTAATATGCTTAAGTATCAGAATTCAAGTCAAAATGTTCATCTTTCATTCTAATAATGACAGTGAATAGTATGAGAAAATGTGAAGTTTAGGCAAATTGAGCTTGCTTCAAGATGTACTTACACAGTAATCTTAAATAAATAAAATCTTGTTGCAATCCAAATTGTAATACTTAGTCTCATCAGTTAGCCATGATCCATGATCCATGCTAGGGTTTTTGAAGAGTCCTTCAATTTTTCCTTTACAGTCAGGTGTGTTAGCATGCTCACTTTTAAATGTTGTAGTACAAGAAAAGTCTGATTGAATTCTGTCCATCTTTAAATTTTTTTGGATCTTGATAAATTCAGTCTCACTTTTAAGTAGTTTAGGGATATTAATGTAATTGTCCTGTAAGAGATCTTTGTAAACGCTATATTTTCATGTAAATTTTTCTCGTTATTAGTGTATTGATATCTAAACTGAATTACCTATTTGTCTTTAATTTATACATGATTGTCTGCACAGGTAATGTGTATACATAAACCAGAAAGCATTAACTATGGAGTGTTTGGTTTGGCTTGGTTATTTTTCTGGGGAATGGATGTACCTCTCCCAGATGAGTTTGGCACATTTTAATGGTTCTGTGGCCTTTCATTCAAAGCCATTAGTGTAAGAACTGGTGAATGTAAGTAGAGGCTTTTGCCTCATCAGAAATGTGAAAGAAAACTACTTGTCCTCCTAGACAGAGGTATTTCTAAATATGGAATGACTACAGTTCAAACCTCCTGGGAATAAATACTTTTTGAGTGTCTCAAAATAGTGCTAAAAATGTTGGTGCATATGTCTGCTTTGGGCTAAATTTAATACTGAATTACAAAGCATGAATCCCAGTGGACTTCAGTGAGCTTGAGAGTGTACATCACAGCTGAATTTAGTCCAGTCTTTGTTACATCCTGATGTTTCTCCATCCCATAATAAATGTCAGCCTTAGTTTACATATGGCACAAATTTCAATGCCTAAACTGCTGTTGTATGTGGGAATCTGAATTTTCTAATATTTTTTTCATATGATAGCAGTTCATAAGGTTAGTAATTGGTCACACATTATCAGCTTGTGAGATATAGATGGTATTTATAATGTTCAATAGAATATATTGAAGAAAAATCCTGCCATAAATCATAAGTTTCAACAGTAATGTTTCAATGCAGTGGATTTTTAAGGGTCTCGTTTATTGAAGTGTAGACAGATACATTTCATGGGTAGGGTCTGATGTATAAAAAAAAATGCAGTCAAAGGTTATAGGATGCTGTTTTATGTGAATGGACTGGCTATAATGTGATCTTTATTTTTATTGTAAGCTTATGCTGCATTTCACAGATGACATGTTTTATTTTATATTTTTTCTTCTGAACGAGTAGACAACAGGAAAAGCCCCAACAAGCTGAAGGGCATAAGTAAAGCAAATACTTTCATTCTGTCAGAGTGCATACTTCACATCAGTGATTTAAACAAATGGGATATTGTGTGCTGGACTTCACCTTAGCAATAATGATAAGAAACATTAAAGAAAGAGTATATATTTATATACTTTAAAGTCATATGAGTAGTCACAATCTTCCTCATTGTGATCTTCAGATGTTCTTTGTGATTGCATTCTGTCCTTTCATAAAAGCATGTATCATGTTCTAGGACAAAACCAAACCTAAGTTTAAAACTCTTCCTCTGCCTCCGTCCCCCCAAAAAAACCTGCTGCTTGGTGTTTCTATGTTTTTGGGGTTTTTTTAAGTAGGAATTTCTTCAAGAGCAAAGTTTAGGACGAAGAAAGTGTGGGGTTTTGTATACCAAAAGTTTCAGTTAATCTTACTTAATAAAAAAATCAGTTATCTTTATACTCTTGTAATGCCTCCACAAAGGCGGGTCATATGGAAAACCAATATTCAGTGACCAAGTCACTGAATTATGTTGCTGTTATTAGGCTATGGTGGTATACCTTCAAGTATGCCAACAACAAATGTTAAAGGGTTACTGCCTTAATTTGGCAAGGACCAAATCATATTCTGTTGGTGGACCAAGGAAGCAGCTAGTCTTGCAGTGTGTGTGTGTTTGCATGCATTTGTGTGCAACTCTGCATGTGTTTATTTATATTTTGAAAGCAGAATGAACAGATCTAATTGTTTATGAAAGAAATTATTACAGTATGTCTTTAAAGGATGCATGCCTACAAATGACGAGTATGTTTTGGAAACTTTCTCTGTAGAATTCAGGTTAAGGCCACTTAGATAAAGCTAGTTTTTCTTTCTGTTAAGATGAGGAGAATAATTTCCTGTTGGCTATTTCGTCTTCAGAAAGTTATTGTGTAAATAATCTTACCTATCATCTGCTAAAGCAGAATATTCTAGGCAAGTTAACAGTGTTATTTACCACAATAACTGTTCATTGCCTCTGCAAATCCTAAGGAGTGCATATGCGCACTGCTTAACCATAAAGCACTGAGTACTGGCTTTACAATGGGGACAGCACTGAAGAAGCTTTTTGGCTTATACCCTATTAAAAGTTATACAGCCTAGTTCACAGAATGTTGCACAATTTGCATGATGTTCTGGCAAGCATATCTTTTTTGAGATCTACAGGCTAATAAATTCTTCATGTAAGTTTTTGCTTGCGTATAATATAAGTTTTTTTCCAAGTGTACTATTACAAGTAACTTTGCCAAGCTACGGCCTAAATGCTTGAGTTACGTAGGTAAATTGCAAGTTAACTAGATGAATCTCTAATTAAGACAAGATGTATTATTCTGTGCGAAATGAATTTGGATGCGTAAGAACCATACCTTGATAGGTATCACAGTGACTACTTTGTTTTATAGGACTTTGTCTTATAAATCCTTTGGAAAATTGCAAAGAACATCCAAAACATGTCACTCAGGAAAATACTATTTTGTGAAATTAAATCTGTTAGGTACATAAAAGGATGTAGCTTAGGCTCATAAGCAAGAGGAAGCTACAGATATGCATATTGTAGTTGTTCTTAATAGTTGCTGCCACTCTTCTTTCTTCTGTTTCCAGTTTATCAGAACTTTAAAAAAAAGTTTCAATTAAACTTTTCTATTACACTATTTTAATCTTCCTGACTTAGAAAATAAAAATTATATTTTAACTGTATTGAGATTCCCATTTCTGTTCCTTTTCCTTGTTCTGCCTTACCAAACTCACATGCATAATGTTCTTACTTTAACAGCTCGAAATTCTTAAAAAAAGATGCATTTTTAACAAGCCTAACTTTTCCAAATTTCTTTATTGTTTTACTGGAGTAGTTGACTGAATTCTGGCTCCAGAAATGAAAGGTAGAGTTGAAAGTTTGATCTGTACGTACTTCTTAGTGAAAACTTGTGAAAATGTGATCGTTTAAAATAAATTATGATATAACAGCAATCTCTCTTTCAACTTCAACTAGAAGTTTTTTTCAAAGATATGGTGTAGCTCTTCTGGTGACAAAAAGGCCTAAGAAGTGCAGGGTAAACAGCTCAGATTTTTTTTTTCTTGGTTTTCCCTTTGATTTAGGAAGCTGAACTTGTTAAAAGTTCTTAACATTAACAAATTAGAAGCACAAAAGCAAAGATTTGCTTATCACTGGTTAGCTGCACTAATACATTATTTTGATTATTTTTTCCTTTCTTGTCAAAACCTACGTACTAGCTCCATATCTTAAAAATATGTAATATAAAATGTGTGGGTTTTGCAGGGAGTGTTATTATTTGAGGAAATGCAAATACTAGACCTAATTTCCATTTTGTCGCTATGCCAACCCAGCATTCTGTGATATGGTTTTGCTTTTTTAGTAATCAGCTGTTAAAAAGCATTCATAAGATCCTAAATATTATGAAAGAAGGGACCCAGAAAGGTGAAGCGTTCTGCAGTTTAGTCTGTTTTAGTGAGATAAAGCTCTGTTGTCTTGTCAAAGGATAAATACGCCTCCAAAGAACTACTTGTTTGCCCCCCTCTCCCCCCCAAAAAAGGAAAAAGAAACAATATAAGTAGTTGTTTTTTAATTATTTATATTTATGAGCATTTGGTCGGGGCAGAATCTGACTCATAATTTCAATTGCTTAATTATAGTAACCTGGTATTACCTTTGTTAAATTACTGCTATTAGACACACAGACTGTACTCGGTCATTCCCCTAGAATGTAGCTGGGACAAATACTATAGCAGAATTATAGGAGAATATGGTTAGATGTATGTCTGTTAATAATGTTTTAAGTATTGCATTCAGATGAAAACTCTGGTAATAAGTATTGTGCCTCTTGCCTATCAGTTCATTTGTTGCATGCAGTGGTCAAGACGACAGAGTGTATCATGTTGTCTGACTAGCAGAAGTGTGCCTTGCCAGAACCTGCCTTTTTGTGGGACGCTCTCTTCTTCAGGAGACTGTTACTAGGCTGGTTGTCACATCAGATCTTTGTTTCTATAGCAAGTTCTATAAAGCAGGAAGAAAAGACAGTTCCACGATTTTTTCTTCCCTTCTGTTAGCAAGGAAAACATCCATTGATGTCAGAGACATTTTGATTCAGTAAAGAATAAAAGCTTTTAGTTTTTACATTCTAGAACTTATATTTTCACTTTGGCACTAAATAAAAGAAAAAGTTAAAGTCAGAGTATTTTTCTGTTCATCATATTAAATGAAATGGCCACTAGGTCTCATATAAACACTTTGGAAGCACAGTTCAGTGGAGCCACTTTTATCTTGCATGAATTAATAATGAGACTGGGGCTCAGAAAAGCAGTTAATTAAACTTGCACTATTGAGCATTGTTTTGCCATTTAGGAAAGAGTTCTTCAGTGCCTGTCTGCTAAATCCATTCAATAATGTCTGTGGGCAGTAATGTGTGGAGAAATTAATCTCAAAGGGATAACAATTTCTTGGCACTGTTACTGCTTTTGTTTCTGGCAGATAAGTGGTCAGCCATGCTGTTATCTAACTTAATGTCATCCTCCACTAAGTGCAGCACAGTTGTTCTGGGTATTTTATGAAGTCCCTGAGTCTGTTGACTTTCGCGTGTTCCTCTTCCTTGGCTTTCCCAGTGCCACTGAAGCCTCTGAAATGCTCACACTGGTGCTCCCAGGTTGTGTGATGACCAAGCATTTGATGTGAAATGCTGATGTGAAATTTGATGTGAAATGCTGAAAAGGAATCTTTTCTTTGTACTGGAAAGGGGCTGCTATGATTCAAGAGGGATGAGAAAGGAGTGAAGTTTGATTCTGAGCACAGTTAATCCTCTATTCTGTTAAACCCTGGGTTCTTTCATATGCAGATTAGTGTGTGCTGACAGGGAGCAAAACCTGAGAAGCTTTCAACCAGGTCAGATTCTCTTAAAAACAAGGTGGGACACTGTGCTAGAGGGGCTCTCAAAAAGCCTGTGCTGCACAGCGTGCAGTGCACGTGGGGAGGTGGTGCATAGCGACTACAGGATTACTGATTTTCTTGAAGCAGGGGTGTGGCTTACCCTGTATCCTGGAATTATGAATGGTGATACATTTCTCCCATCTTTCCTCCTATGCAGTGCCAGCATGTTTGGCAAAACCATCACATACTTGGGCTTTGACCTCTTGGAATCTCTCATACCTCATTCAGGCTAAATTCAGCTTAGGTTTTAATGGACTCTGGGTGGATAAGACTCATAATTCTCAAAAAATAACTAGGGCCTTGTTTAAAAATTAATGTAAATGTTAAGGCAATCTTCAGACAAGATCCAAAATAAGTAGTTTTCCCCTGGTTTGATAACACGAGTCTCTCACTTTTTACTACTGTTATGTTAGATACATGAAGTTGTCAGTTCTGGTTTTATCTAGGGTTTTGTTCCTTTCTTTAGGACTTGCTGTTTTATTTATCTATAAAGTGTCTAGAATTCTTGCTGCTATATTACTAATAAAATAATAACATGAACTGTGATTTTCATTATGGGGTTTCACACTTTGTTTCTTCAGAATGAATTATTAAGCACTAAGCTGTGAACACCCATTTAAAATTAATTTTAAAATAAGTGAGAGATCATGCAAGCCACAAGACACATCTACATGAGGTATTTAATCAAATGACTACTTTTAGGTTTTCTTTTTTTGCCGTATTTTTTTCTGGTTTATTAGATGCAAAATGTCTTGAAATTGGTATTTCTTAACCACTAACAAACTAAGTCCAAGCAGTACTTCAAACTGCTTCTGACAGAGGCAGAACTCCAAAATCAGAGCTTATGATTCAGAAGGAAATGCTAACAAACGTCGCTGTGGGATTTTTGCATGTCTTTGCTATCAATGTGAATTTTGCCTCATACTGATTTTGCTTAGTATTAAGTGACACCACTTTTTGATTATTACTTGCCTCAAGGAAATGGGCTTCTGATGACAATGGAAAACTTGAATACCTATGTCACAGTGTCTGCAGATCTACATCTGGATGTTGGAAATGCTGCTTCCTGAATCACTGTTTAAATTAATGGCAGAAGAATCATAGAATCCAGGAATTTTTTGATAGCCTACTAAATTATTTATTTACTTGTATGCTGAAAGTACCCATCTGTATTTCCTTATCTTTCCGTAAATAGGGGTATCAACAGTTATGGAAGCATATTCCTAGCAGTACTTTTACTTGCTGGAATACCTATAGTTTTACAATTTGAAGTTAGTAGGCAAGTGGATGGCTTCACAAAAAATTTTTAAGGTTAAGCTTTATACCTAATTACGAATTGGAAAGATTAGAATCATAGAATTATAGAATCATAGAATAACCAGGTTGGAAGAGGCCCCACTGGATCATCGAGTCCTAAACCATTCCCCTTAGCACCTCGTCCACCCGTGCCTTAAACACCTCCAGGGAAGGTGACTTAACCACCTCCTTGGACAGCCTGTTCCAGTTCCCAATGACCCTTTCTGTGAAGAATTTTTCCCTAATGTCCAGCCTAAACCTCCCCTGGCGGAGCTTGAGGCCATTCCCTCTTGTCCTGTCCCCTGTCACTTGGGAGAAGAGGCCAGCACCCTCCTCTCCACAACCTCCTTTCAGGTAGTTGTAGAGAGCAATGAGGTCTCCCCTCAGCCTCCTCTTCTCCAGGCTAAACAACCCCAGTGCTCTCAGCCGCATTACTAGCAGCTTAATCGAGACCAGTATTTCAAACTTGGATCCCAAATTAAATAACTTTTTTTCAGATTTGCACTTGCCCTTCTTGTCAATGTGAAGAGGGGAGGAGGAACCATTTGTAAGGAACGGTTAGTTTCACTGGTACCTGTTGCCTGTCTATTAAGTTGTTTGAGAAGCTACACTCCAATTGCTTATTTGTGCTAGTACTAGGCACTGAAATGAGTGGATGACTGTTAGGGTAGTGGGTTTTTTGTTGTTATTTTTAAAAGATTCAGTGTTTTATTTTGGACTATTTTTATTAGATTTTTCTTTACATATTTATAAACACACCACATTTCTGCTGAAGCTAGCAGACACCTGATATGCAAGAAATGGGTAAATGGGCAAATAAAACACTGACATTAACAATGTGAATGCATAATTCAAAGCTGAAATTTGCCATGTGCGGGTCTTCGCTCTGCTGCAGTAAGCGTGACAGTCCTGCCTTATGTGCCAGCCTCCTCTGTATCTGGGACTTGCAGTCAAGCCCCATGGCCAGTCAGCTCATCTGGCTTTCAGCAGGGCACTAGCATAAAATAGAATGCTTACGGATGTACTGATGTTCTTTCGGTTGTCAAGCTTTATTTTAACCTTCCTAATTCACACTGATTGTTGCTTTTTACTTTTTAGATCAGCTTTTCATATTATACTCAAAATAGAATATTGAACATCAGATCTTAAAATATTCTGGGAAATGAGTGTGGTTCTCTGTTCTAGTTTTCTAATCACAAGCCACAATTGAAAGGAAGAGCCACTTGAGTGAATAACTGTACTCCTGGTTGCTGCTGCTTCCTTAATTAAGAAGTGATAGTATCACTCATAAGTAGTGGAGCTGAACATTACTGTAAAATGAAATTTGCTTAAAGAAAAAGATTTCTTATAGCTTTGCAGTTTTGATCTTGTTACTGTGGTGTTTGGTAAATATCTTGTGTAACAGTTTTCTTGCTTCTGTATACTCAGAAATATTTTGTTACTGATTCAGTGTCAATACACATCACGAATTTTGCTCGTGAACAGGATTTTATTTTTCTTGTATGTAATTAACAAAAATGTTAGTAATTGCTGTAACTGCAATTCTCATTAAGGGAAAATGGAATTGTCTGTGAATATCCAAGGGTAGGGGTTTGCTTTAAGCTATTTTCCTGTTACTTAATTCAATAAGATTCTAGATTTGTGACTTTAATGCATGCTAATTAGAACAGGAATAGTCTCATGTTAGAAAACACTACTAAATATTGAATGCGTGGGGTATAAAATACTGCTCAGTGTTATAGAATCTCTCATGCAGCTGGTAATGCAACTTAGTGTTTTGGAACACTACCTTTTTTTTTTTTCTTAAATGCTTTCAAATTAGATAACTTTAAAAATGGTTTCTAAATTACTAATAAAAAGCTTTTTCTAATGTTTGGAATTCCAACTTAAATTATGTGGAACGTTCTTAGTTAACATTAAACTGAAGGGAAAATGTACTTCACAAATAATGAACTTGCATCATAATATGAAACATTGCTGGAAAAGTAAGACAATCACACAGTCTTGTGATGTGAAAATCATTAGAGGAAAATATGCAAATTCATTTAGGATATGTAGGAAAATATTATAGGTGATCAAAGCTCCCAGATCAGTTACTGCAACGTGAAAAGGATTAGGGTTTGGGTTTGTTTTTTTCCTATCAGTTATTGCTCTGAAAATTTTTCGAAAATAATAACCTTTGTCCCTTTAATATCTTGATAATTCATCCAGAAAAGCACATAATTTATAAAAAACCCCTTCATCATTAGAAGTGCAACATGCATTCAGTACTTCAAACAACAACAGCAGGATGCAGAAAATCTTGATCTGAGGCAGAAACAGCAAACAATCTTAGAGCCATAAATATGTCTTGGAGGAGGTGTTAGAATTCTTATGGTAAATCAATTTGGTTAAAATGGGAAATGCACCCAAGAGAAGTAACCAGATTCTTTCTTGTAAATTGTTGGGAGGTTGTGAGATATACTGTTTCTCCCTCCAGCCGCAGGAACTACTTCAGGCAGATATTTACCTGAATAAAAGGAAGGGTGATGGATGTTTTCCAGATAGATAGTGTAATAATTAAATTAACAATTGAATAACCTATTCAGTGCTTCTTTTATTTTGCTTTTCTGTAGACAAAACATGGATGCACACTCCTGAAGCCTTATCAAAGCATTATATTCCCTATAATGCAAAGGTAAGAAGATATAAAGTTACTTTGTCCTCTTAACTTTAGAACGCAGCATGTTCTATCTTGCTTTTCATTTGAAAACTGTAGAGATGTGAATTAGCCAAATGAAACAGCAAAGAATAACTTAGTAAATGTCTGTTTTGCAGATGGAAAATTTCTCTTTCTTAACGAATTGCTGGTTGATTCTTGTTCTGAAACATTTGATGTTTTTCTAGAAAGCAAAACTTCTAATTGATACCAAATGGATGGAGATTTTGAGTATGAAGAAATTTAAAATCAAGCTGTGTACTTACAGTACTATAGAAATTAAAATAAATAGCACAAACTTATTTTGAAGACAATGAGTAACAGTCTTGTCTGTGGACATATTGAAATGTCATATCTTCTGGATGTGAGATATTCTGGAAATAATAGTAGACAAATAATGGGATTTTTGCACAGTAAACCCAGAAGTAATTTCATATCCCAGTTACAAAGTAGTTATACAATACTAATTCAATTAGCCTAATGACATCTGTTCACAAGAACGCATCTTCTTGGAATTAAAAAGGTTTCCTGGAAGGAGGAGGGAATATGCAGTACTCAACTTAACTCAGAATAAACAGAGTAATTGGCTATTACTCACCATTAAACTGGGAGGATATTTCCACCATGGTTCTGAATATAAAATTTTTTCACAGGCCAGGACTTCGTTTCCTATGCTTGTAGGGGATGTTGTGTTTGTTATTTTTTTTTCCCTAGTATTACCACATAGTGAGCAAGCATTTGTAGTGGAAATCCGAGTCTCATTCTGCTAGGTGACAGGTGAACATGTTTTTAATCTGTGACCTCTCAAACTGTTTTTTTTGACCAAAGGGTGTTTTACTACTTATCTGTGTAGCCTCACCAGACACCTTGGCTTTCATAGCACAGATTTTGAGAGGGAGAAATACTTGCTGGGGTGACTGTGTGGGCTGTTTTAAGAGCAAGATGAAGCTATGAGTTCTGTAAAATTAACACACTGAACGATGTCAAATTGGTTTTGATCATTACTTAAAGAGAAAAAACCTCTTCGATTTTTCACGTCCCATTGCCTTAAGAGTGTATCTTGTGTATAGGTGTCAGTATAGCTATGCTGAAAAAATTTTAGAATAAAGAAGATGGTGGTAACTATAGAAACAACAGCATCACCAACTTTGGGGGGGAGAAAGAAAGAGATAGGGAATTCGTATACCAAGAAGTCTGTTCTCAGTCTTATTAGAAAGACTGTTGGTCAAACCCAATATTTCCTTATACTTAGGCCAACATATGCCTAAGTGTCCTCTCCAGTTCTGCTCGTGTTTAATGTGGGTTCTGACTTCACAGGACCTGCTCAACTTGTGTTCTCTTGGCCTCTGAGGTCTGCCAAAGTACCTGAAGGAAACTGCAATCTGCTACAGCATGTAGCCCTCAAACCCAAAGTTACTCATTTCTTTTCATTTGGATTACAGTAGAAAATTATTCATAACTGTCAGTTATTTCATTCATTATTCCAAAGCAAGTGAAAAATTGCTGGGCTCTGTAACTGGAGTGTAAAGGGTATGGGATTTCCACACTGTTTTTTTTACTGAGACCTGGCATAAATTTGCATAACTTTTATGAAGTTATCTGAAGTATGTGGACGTAATAACAACATTATTGGATCTAGGTGATGTTTCTACCTCAGTTCTCAAGTACTGTTTTCATTAACTTTTGCAATATTTTTCTTTTGAAGAGGAAAGTGTGTATCTATTAGTACTGCATTTGGATTTTCTAACATTTTGATTTTTAATTAAAATATCCCATTGATTTCATATCTTGTAACTGCATTGTGAAATAATTATTAAAGACTCAGGAAGCATTTATAAAGCAAATATTGAAAAAGACTCATTGATTTTTATTTTTTTTTCTCTCAAATGTTCATATTGTTCCACTTCCAGTTCTCTAACATTCTCTTCATGTAACTTTTATATTTGTTGCGAGGAAAAGACAACACTTTATTTGATTAATTTCATAAGATAATTATGTGAACGAAGAGTAACATGTTCAGAAAATAAAATCAATTTGATTGAAAGCAATACCAGAGATGTTCTTTTTCCATGGGCAATTGAGCAATTTTAACATTATCATGGTATAAAATGCCAAGGGAAACCAAAATTTCTTTTTGTATCATCTCTTTTTCTGCGATGTTCTGTAAATAAGAACAGATGTTTGTGTTATTTCTGTACTACAGGGAGAAGAGTTCTCTTTTGTCTTTAAATTAATTCTGTTGATTGTAGGCCAATTTCTAAAAGAAAAGCGATCAAAGTGACTTTGTACTGGAATCTGACTCATTTATAAAACTTACTGTTCTCATCATGTAACTACTGCCCAAACCAGCAGTGTTTTCTGAATATTTTTTTGTAGAAAATTATATATATTCCGCTTTATAGTCACTTGGCTGTTCTTTGGCTTATGTAAAATTTCCATGTGTATGTATTTTCAATTTGCATAGTATTGGTTCTGCTTTGCAAGCCTGTGGAGTCCGTAGCTTTGGCCTTGCAGTAGGCTGAAGAACTGCTGTTTTACGTAAGAACATGAAGGCATCTGAAACCCTTGGGAGTTTATTTTACCAAGAGGTGCAATGCATTCCTAATGCTGAGACAGCTGTTATCCTAATGTTTACTTCAGGCTTGTTTTATTTTAAAACTTTGTATCATGTTATAGATATATTTATGGTTCTTGATGAAGTTTAAATCTGAGACTTTGAAGATGAAACAGCAAAGCTTTCCCCCAAAGGCTGTTAAACCTCTTTTACTTTGTACTATTGTGAGTTTATTGATGACGATTTATTGTGAATTGTGGTACAGTTTCATGGATGGCCTCTACTCTCTACAATTAAATAAATCTTGGGTGTGTATTGCAAGTGTAGCAAAAGGAAAAGAAAAAAACCCGCATTAGTAATAAATAAATACCCTGCAAAAAGGCCTTGCTTGGCAGTACCTAAGAGTATTAAGCTTTACTGTAGAATAATAAACAGCATTTAGTAGGTTTTCAACTTTATGTAGTTTACTATTCCTTCAACTTATCATTCAGGAATGGCAAATAATACTTTTCTGGAGCAGGTACGTTGGGCAAGAGTTTTAGGTCAAAAATATGCTGCTTCTTACTGAGTATAGGTGTGATAATGTCTTTTGAATATCTGCGTATTGCTATCATTAAGGCATGGTATTATCAAAACCATGTTTCCATGGTATAAACTGCACTTCTACTACAGATTTTTGTTGCTGTAGCTGTGCTAGCAATTTCTCTGTTTTCTATCCAGTCAGCACGCTATGGAATGGTTGTGGGTGTGTGTCAGTAAAAGCAATCAATGAAAGGACATCAAAGGGAAAATTGTGTATAGATTTTCCAAGTAAACAGAGATACAAAGCACGCTACTAAAAAGTATACTTAAATTTATGTGGTGAAGTTAGAAACAGCAAGATATTCCAAACAGCACCTGGAAATTTTGAAAATTAGAAACTAATGAAATAGAAGAGAACATTACAAGAAATATTTAATTTTCCTACATCTAATTTATTAAAATTAATAACTTAATTCTAATTGACTTTCATTACAGTGTCAAAATGTCTTGGATGTTGTCATAATTAATATAGTATTTAAACCCATGAAAAATTAATATGAAATATGAAAGCAGAAAATTATAATTTTACTCACTATAACATACATGGAATAATCATGTAAATAACACATGAAGTATTTAGAGTGTGCAAGTGGTGCAGCCAACAGACTTATTTGCTTCAGGGAAATGGACCTACCTCTTCCATCTTGCTTACAAGGTTATATGCTTAAAATGGGAGAAGAGTAGAAGAGAATGGCATTATATCCACAAATCTCCTACAAAATAGATGCAGAAGCATTGTATGTAAACTTTCAACAGCAATAAACATAATCTCATAAGTAGCTAAATGAGGGGAGCTGCATTTTAACTGTTCAGCATCAGGTAGTTTCAGTTATTTGTCTCTGTGAAAACTGGTGAACGTTTCAGCTTCCTTAAAATCTAAACATTTGTTAGTTCCTCAGAAGGCTCCGTGGAACAATGAATACTTTTGAAAAGCGGTCAGTCTGTTTTATCTGAGGTTATACAGCCGGTTTGTAAAGGGGCAAGAATTAAGTATGCACCTCCTGAGTCTTAGTCCAGTCTTTTGAGCCCAAACCCACTTTTTTTTCTTTCCATCAATAGTGTCTTGCTGTACAGTAAAGGAAGTGGAATAGTATTTGCACACAACTGGATATCTCACCTACATATGAGAGCACACAAGTTCGAGGACTGTATTATTGCCTTGGCTGTGCTTGAGTAGCCCACAATGCCCCTACACCTCAGCTCATCAAGATCATTGTGCACGAATTATTAGCACGTGGTTTATGGTTTAGATGTGTGTCTGCAGGTAGAGTTTTGTCTTTTGCATCCATTTACTATTGATTATCTCAAAACTTTGAAAAATGTGACTGGTTTATAATAGGAGTACTAATATTATTTATAATTGCACACTAACTGAAAAGCTTTTAAAAATTTTGCAGAATAGCAGCAGTGTGGTTTTGATGTGTGTGTGATCTCTTTTTAGGGGTCCATAGCCCTCTATTAGTTACGTGTAAAATACCCAGCTGAACAATTTCAGGCTCTACAGATCACTCTTGTTCTCCAGAAGATGATCTGCTGCCAGAAAGGAATGAAGTTTATGACAAAATCCAGTTTTTCTTTAATAAAGTCTGTTTACATGTAGCTTACACAGAGAGCTTTAGGTTTGACTGAAGCTCCCAATGTCATACATAAATGCAAAAAATGTTGTAATTTTGAGGCATACACACGAGATAGAATGCCTACATTAAAGTAATTACAATTTGGCAAAGTGATGAACAGTTGCAGAATGAAGGGATGGGAGTGGGAAGTAGTTTATATCTGGATGCTGCAGGTACATGTACTGTTAATTCTGCAGTGTAATAGAGGTGTATGAAGATGAATATATATATGTACTAAAAGCAGGGACAGAGTTCTTATGGGTACTTCACCTGTTGCCTAACTTTTAGTTTAGAATACTGCAGCTTATGTTAGGAACACATGAACAGTGTAAAGAGTCAGTGTAAAGGCTGATGCCCTTCTTGGTTTTGTTCACCCAGAACTATTGCAGTGTGCTATTGCAAGGTCCTGCTCAGGTGCTACCACAGAAAACAGACTATTTGCTGCACCTGCTCTACATAAAGACCCGGCATGGCATCATCATTTGACCACTCAGGCCTAATAGAAAATAAAAAGAGTTTCAAAACTTCTGAAATAATGCATGAAGGTTTAATGTAACATATAATGTTTCATTTCTTTTCTTCTCTTGGAAAAAGCAATCAATAGAGCACATGTGCTTTAGTGAAATGTTTTTTGAAGATTCCAGTAAAAATAAAAATTAAGTATCAATAAATTTATTTATGGAAGTAAAATGAAAAATATTGGTATTTTTATTAATACATTATAAACTGCAACTGAAAAACTAAACAGTAGATTTTGATTTCTTCTCCAGAGCTCTCATCTTCTTTCAGGTTCTGCTTATGATCCCTTGGTCTCTAAGTACTGTATGACGTACTTCAATTACAAGTATGAAAGGGATTTGCAATGCAAGTAAGACATAGAAGTTATGATTTCAAGGCAAGAAGAAAAGAGATCACACCAATTAATAGCAGTGTATGCAGCATAGGATTTGAGAAGTATCTTAAGTCCCTTTCTCAGTAATGTGTTAAATAGTACTTAACTGTGTAGTGAAGCAGCATTGAAGCTGTAACCTACCACAGCCCTGGAGTGTTCACTATTTTAAGTTTCCTTTCCAATCTTTTTGTTTCTCTTGCACAGCTTGCCTTCACATCCGATCTCTTTAGTGCACTGCCTGCTTAGTTATGATCTTTTTCCTCATCTCAAACTTTATGAGCATTATAGATTTCAGTTCTTTCATCAAGTAAAAATTATTTTTAATCAGCCAGCAGCTTTAGACGTATTTTTTGATAGGAAGTTCTAGAATCAGTTATTTGGCACTATAGATATAATATCTAACAACTATAATCTAGATTGAAAATACAAAACTGCCAGAGACTCAGTTCATTGTTGGACTTTGAGGCCAAAAAACCCCTCAGTTTTAGAAAGATGGGAATGCCTTATGGTTCCTTGAATATTAGATTTGTCCTTTGGCTATGTTGCATTTGTATTAGGATTTCCTTTAGGAATTGAAACGTAAGGTTTTGGAATAATTTAGGTTGGAAGGGACCTCTGGAGATGATCAGCTGATTCAGATTACTCTGATTCAGAAAGTGTAAAGCTAACCTTGGCCTATCTTAAAAAGCATTTTGAACTTTGAACCTGAGAACTTTAGCTGTAACTGACTAGAGGAACTAGTCATTTCTGGTTTGTGTCATAGCAACGAAAAATATGTGCATAAACTGATTTGTAAAGCTTTGTTAAAATGTTTTGCATTTTCACTAGAAATTATTGTTGGCCACTAAAAGGGAGAAAGTGATAGACTACATTCATCTAAAATGATTTCTTTCACTACTGTATATTTTGCAGAAGTAATATTTTCTTCATTCTGAATCCTTAAGGGAAATCAAATCTAATAAGTTCCTATAGTTTTACAAGTTGTTTTTCGATTTGTTACTGTAGTATTACTGAAAAGAGGGGAAAATGTGGAAATGAGGATATATATAAAATCTTAATGTTATGTCTGCAACCAAAGGTTGCATTTGAAGGAACAGATAGTTTCAAGCATGGACTAAAAGTGTCCTTAGTGTTGCTGTAGCAAAATTGGAGATACTAGGGAGACAGAGATAAGTAACTCAGCAAATCACATTAATTACAGTATTCTGTTAATAAGACTAGGTGGGAAGGAGGTCTTGTCTACTCAGGAATATAGGATTATTGCTGAAAATCTATTGAAACTGAGAATGTGAGAATTTAGAGGCCGTATCCCAATTTGCACTTTATGAGGCTTTTCTCCAAAACTGCATGTTGTACCTAATCTTCAAATCAGTTTTAACAGCTATGATATGTGTAAATAACAGTACGAGTGGTTTAGTTTTGTTATGAGGTCAAGTGAATCCTCCTTACTTCTTTAGTGATGTATTTTAGGGATTTGCCATCTTCCTCTTCTTACCTTTGGGCAACCAGAAGAAAGGGAGGTGGGAAAGCAGGACCTCTTCACATATGTTTTATTTCCAAAATCTGAGAGTGCTCTGTTCAGTTTGGTATAGCTTTTTACTTCTATTAGTATTTGCTGTTAGAATGATGTGTACAAGAAAGAATGGGATTCAATGTTTTATATTGTTTTTTTATCAGTAATTCTCAGAAGTACTAACTGAAATTGTGCTGTGCTTTTCCAAGAGGTTAGTGTAATTTATTTCAGTTTGTTAGATCATAGATTCTTTGAAGCTAAAGACTGTCTTTTTGATGTTTGTGCAGCCTCTAGAATAATGAGGCAAAGGCTCTAGGTGGCACTCTGATGCAAATAGTCATAGATCAATGTTCAGAATAAGTAAGCAACAGAAGACCTTGGACCTCGCTCTCCTTAGCTTTCTTTTCAGCTGGAATAATTAAATGACAATGCAGGCAAGAAATAAGTGAATTATTATCTTCAATTAAAAGATAGGGAACTGAAGTAATACTGGAGGATTTCCACAAATCTGCCCTAAATCTCTCTGCTCAAATCAGATCCTAAATTTCAAATTTTGCTTCAGTGCCTTGAGCTCAAAATACATTTATGTATTCTTAATACCTGCTCCCTTAATAAAGAGGATTATGTTGCTATTTAGAGAAGAATCTAAATCCTTACATGAAGGGGTTTAAAATACACTATTTTCTTTTGTTATGGTTACCTAAGTAGATAAGTATTGCTATAATGATCCAAACCAGATTTATTTTACTACTTTAGCATCAGGATATAGGTCCTTTATTGAAAAGCATACTTCTTTTTATGAAGTAAGAAGTGAGAGCCAACATTAGTGTTAGGTTAATTGCCATTATGAAATAATTTATAAATTACTTTCCAACTCAGTTAAGTTCTCTTGGAACGATTTACCTGAGATGTCAGTCTCCATGAAGTACAGGTGCTGAATTCTGGTGATCACATATGTTTTATAGCTGCCTTTCATGTGAGACCATGTGAAAAGAGTTTCTTCTAAACAACAAGTTAACAAGAGAGACTATGAACAGATTTATAAAACAATCCACTCATAATCATCACAAAGAAGACACTTCCAGATACGTGCAGGAGAAGTGAAAGATCCAGTGTAGCTAAACCAAAGTAAAAAGTGGGTTTCTTGTGAAGGCTCATTGACAATTGCTTCCACAATGTGACTGAAATGAAAGAGAGGGATGCAGACTTCTGTGTAGGCAGGACATTCAGGGATAATGAGGCAGGGTTACATTTCTTAAAAGGTTTCCAGTGTGTTTATGTTATTCTATAAAAATATTAAGTGTGACTCCTGCTGAAGATCTATTAGTAGGTGATCTTGTATTCTGCTCACAATCCTGTATTAGGTGAAAATGCTATTAAAATGCTGTGTTTAAATGCCAGCTATTTAGTCTTAAACTTCCTTATGTTGGTACACTCCAGCCTCTGTTCTTTTTCTCTTCAGCTTAACTCCTAGGTATGCTTTATTATTATTATTACTATCATCCCTTTTCATTTCAGAAAATCAAAGCACCTAGAACAGTGCTGATTTCCCTGTCTTTTTTCTTTTCTGCAAGATACCTACTTTATTTAAAGATATTTTCTGAGAACTTCAAACTTGATGCAATTTCGGGCTCACAATTCCTACTCTGATTTGTACTCAGTGTTTTTCTTCTCTGTCACATGGAGCTTCTCTCTCCCTAACTTACACAGACAGACAGCTCATCTGATTTTTACATGGCTACCCTAGTCAAGTATTTTCTGAAAATTTCTGGGGGCATTCTGTGAGTACAGTAACTCGAGAAGATATCTATAGGTGTCATTTGTGTAAAATTTTACAACACAGTAAAAGTAGTAGATGCTGCTTGGGAAGTAGCTTTCAGCTGCAAATAAAAAATTTTAGTTAGAAAACACACATTTTCTTTGCCACTTATCAAAATAGTGCTTTTATTTTATGAGAATATGGCATTTATTTTAGCATATTCTTGTGGATTATCCATGTTTATGTATTACACTTTACATACTAACTCAGCATATTTCCCCACTGACGTTCCTTTACTAAGAAAATGTTATGCTCATTCGTTTTTTACAGGTATAGTGGTTCTCTTTCCTAAGCACTGCAGTCTAGGAGACAAAAAAACAAACCCTCCAAAAATGACAAAGTCATTCACACTTAATGTTCTGGTCCTTTAATACACCTCAGTACATAAATCTGTCCTGTGGTGTCTATTATCTCTCCATAGAATATATGCATAAATTGTTTACTGCACACTGAAGTAGTTATATAATATGAGCATTCAAAGAACAGATGATTTTCTGTGATAATGGCAGTTTAAAAGGAAGATATTCAGATTATGTTCAAAATCTTTGTTGCATGAAAAAATTACCAGAAGTGGTATTAAGTTTCTAGACTACTGAAGTTAAAGCACTCGCTGTGCACATTCGTGATTCTTTCTTTCTCTATTTTCTGGTGCACTGTTTGTCCTCTCTTTGACAGCCAAGTGTTTCTATGATTTGAGAATTAAAACAGGAGTCGTTTTTCTAATCAATGCTGCAGTAAGGTTCAGAATATTAAAGGCCCTGATTCAGAAGTGATATAATGTCCTTAAAATAGGCAATTTTGTATTTCACATTAAACTGGAAAAGGGCTTTAATAAACTGAGAGTAATGGACAGTAGTTATTTGTTCTTATTACTGAGGCTATTTGTGTTTGAAGAATTTTCTTCCTAATTCTGATGACTTCTGGTTTTTGTCCCATGGGGAATTCCCATTTCTGTGTTTACGTCGTTGTCTGTTGCCATGGCAAAAGAGCATGATAGTAATGTTCAACATTTTCGAATTAGTCAAGGACAAAGGAGGTAGAAAATAGTTAAGAGCAAAAAAAACTTTATTTACAAAATTGAAAATTTCTGTGGAATTGTGTCTTTGCTTTTATAAGTTGTTGTTAATATTTTCCATTACAAAAGACTAACTTTAATACTTTTCAGTTTGTTTTTATTAATATATATACAAAAATCCATCACAATTTCTTTCACAGCTTGGAGGGTTTGTTTACGCTCAACAGAGGAAGGCTTTTATTGTTTTGTGTCCCAGCTTCAGTCTGAAGAAATTATTGCAAGCTAAATAGTCAGAATTGCACAATCCCACCTTGAAATGGCACATGGAAACTCCTGGCTGTTCTCATACATGTTGTTATGAAAGAATCTGAAGCCTGCACTCAGTTTTATGCCTAACACTGAAGTCATCTGGCAAATACCTCTTTGAAGGAACAGCTCTTTCTGAATGACATCATGGCCTCTTTACTCATGTGGCTCTGAGGTGCACCCCTAATTCAACTGCCTCACTCTCTTAAAGAAGTTTTGAGTTAATCAGATTGCTCCAAAGTATAGAAAGTTACACCTTACTGATAATCAGAATGTTATTGCAGTTTTGTGAACTAAGATTGGTTTTGTTATCGAACGCTTGACAACGTAGCTTATTTGTTCTTAAGGGTTACTTGTCATCTCGATTCAGTGTCATTGTTCTTGGGGAGGTTTTGTTTGATAGGCTGAATATTTGCAACAGGAAAAAAAAATCAGCAGGACAGATGGAGCTGGAGGACACAGAGTTCAGACTTTAAAGTGCTGTGTTTTGTGAAAAAAGCTAATTAGCCTGCAGAACGCTAATGCAGAGCAGCCCAGTGCGTGCTGCAGTTAAAGGAGCAGTGGCAGTATGAAAAAACTGTTCATACAGCAGGGCGAAACAGAGCCAAAAACTAGGGCAACAGTTTTACATGTCCTAAGTTATAATATAACTCTTAAGAAAGTTGTGAGAATACCAGCACTTGGTTATTGGGTATCTTGCTGTTCCTTTAATTGTACTAGATGGGGTTTTTTTTGAGGGAGAGGTCTGTTCTTTAGCTTTATGGGAGTGCTAAAGAACATTGAGGTAGACTGGTAGGTTTATACAAGTAGTAACAATGAAAACATTTCACACTGCAGTGCAGTAAAGTTCCCTCAGAACTTGCCAGTAATGGTAGTTAGCATCTGCGGACATTGGGGAGGATTAAATCAAAGGTGGCCTCTGTGTTCTGAAGTTTCTAACAGTACATTTGACATCTTTGTAGAAGAGCCTGAAGATGTAGAGCTTTTTGTACTACTTCAGTACAATTGAGTGAAATATAGGAATTGTTGAAATTGTGTCCTACTATAAATGTGTTCAATGTGTGTCTTAATATAAATTAAATCACCACATTGGCACCTGATCTATGAAAAAAAAAAGCAAACAAGTTATCACCTTTCTTAATATAAATAATTTGAAAATATCTAGGACTTGGTGAAAAACCGTATTCTGGTAAATTTGAGGGCTTAATCTGACTTTACTTTTTCCATAAAGAATCTAAGCTTTAGCTGAATCCAATTCTTGTGGTGCAGAACTAAGTCTACTGTCTAATTATGGACTTCTAAAGCTGAAAGATTTGTCTGCTCTATTATTATGCACTTCTGAAGCTGAAAATTTGATGTTTAAAATAGTGAATGTGGATTATTTTTAGGTGGACTCCCTTCAGTTAAGGTAAAGTAAATATTTTTGTACTGGGAACAGTGCAGTTGGGAATACAAATCTGATTTGAGGATCATCTGGTACAGCCTTACTAGGTGATCTCTAGTTTAAGTGAGATGGCACAGTATTCTGTCAAGCTGAGCCTTAAAAATGTCCAGTGTAGAGGAATCCAGCACTTCCCTGGGTGGAGTATTCTGATGCTTAACTCTTCTCATAGTGAAAAATTTTATTCTGGAATCCAATCGGAATCTCCACAGAAGCAGCTTAAACCCATTACCTCTTGCCTTTTCCATGTAACTCCTTGTAAAAAGGGAGTCTTCATCTTCTTGGTAGACATCCTTTATGTGCTGGTAAATGGTAATAAGGTCTCCATTAAGCCTTCTCCTCTCAAGTCTAAACAAACCCAGTTCTCTCAGCCTTACTTTGTATTGTACATTTCCTGGTCCTCTGATCATCTGAGTGGCCCTTCTCTGGACCCTCTCCAGCCTGTCTGCATCTTTTTTGTATAGCAGGGACCGAACCTGAATGCAGTACACCAGGTGTGGCCTGACAAGGGTCTGAGTAGAGTGGGATAATGACTTCTCTTTCACTGCTGATGATGCCCTTTTTGATGCACTCTGGCATCCTCTTGGCTGCCTGTGCTGCTGCAACACACTGTTTACTCATGTTAAGCCTGTTGTCCACCAAGACCCCTAAGTCCTTTTCCACAGAGCTGCTCTCCAGCCAGCTGGAACCTAGTCTGAACTGCACTCCAGGGTTATGTCTTCCAGGGATATGCCTTACACTTATCTTCACAGAACTTCATAAGGTTCCTGCCAGCCCACTCTTCCAGCCTGTCTAGGTTTGCCTGGAAGGTAGTTCTTTCCACTAGAGGGTCAACCTCCCCACTCAATTTGGTGTCATCTGCAATCTTTATCAGGATGCTCTTGATCCCAACATCCAGGTCACTTATGAAGATTATTAAACAGCGTCAGGCCAAATATTGGTCTCTGGGGGACCTTGCTTGTGTCTAGTTGCGAATTTAAGAAAGATCTGTTTACCACCACCCTCTCAGTACAGCCTGTCAGCCAGTTCCTTACCCACCACACAGACCACTTGTCTAGGCTGTAGCACGTCTGTTTCTCTAGGAGGAGGCTGTGAGGAACTGTGTCAAAAGCCTTGGAAAAGTCCAGGCAGACAGTGTCCACCACTCGCTCGCCCAGCATCAAACGATTGGGCCACTTTGTTATAGAAGGTGATCAGGTTTGTTAAGCCTGATATACCCCTAGTGAGTCCATGTTGGCTTTTCCCAATCATGTGCTTCAGTTGACTTGTGACAGTAACTGGGAGTATTTTCTCCATAACTTTCCCAGGGATTTAAGTTAGGCTGATGGTTCTATAGCTGTCTGGGTCCTCCTTGGAGCCTTTCTTGTGGATAGGGGTGTCATTAGCCTTCTTCCAGCCTTCGGGGACATCCCCGGATCTCCACAACTTCTCAAAGCTCTCTTAACACTCTCAGGTGGATGGCATCTGGGCCCATCGATTTTTAAAGGTCAGGCTCCTGTAATAGTTCACAAACCAACTCTTCATTCACTGATGGTGAGTCTGTGTCTGCGTCAACCTGGATGTTTGTTCCCGTGACCTGGGGCCTGACGGCACTGGTGAAGACAGAGGTGAAGAAAGTATTGATGACCTCTCTGCCTTCTCAAAACTGTTGGTGACTAGTTCACCTTTCCTTTTTAACAATGGGCCAATATTCTCCTTCTATTTCTGCTTTTTGTTAACATGTCTGAAGAACCCTTTCTTGAAGTTTTTGATGTCTCTGGCCAATTGCAGTTCAGGCTGGGCTGTTGCTTTCCTAACTGCATCTCTGCATACCCTGCTAATGCCCTTGTAATTTTCAAGGGGTAGTGTTCCACATTTCCACCTCTGGTACATTTCTCTTCTGGTTCTAAGCAGACCCAGAAGCTTGCTGTTCTTTTAGTTTTTGGAGGTCAGAGATTAAATAAAATCTAAACTAATATGAGAGTAGTGATAGAGGGTTGCTGGAGCTGACGTGGACATTATTCAGCATCTGTAGTTGGATGGCTCAGTACTTCCAAGGCAAATCAGAAGCAACTCAAAGACCATGAATATGGTTAAGCCAGATCACATTAGTCAACTGCATGCTGATTTGATGAGTTAGCTTTTGTTAATTATCCAGGCAGTCACAATGATAGACTACAGGAAACTCTGCAGAGTTGATGAACAGCGATGAAGAAACAGAAGACAGTAATTTGATGTCGTTGTTTGATGTTAGATTATTCTCTCTGTTAAGTGTTAATAGTCCCTGCCTTGAGGAACTATAATAACTTGAGGATGATGCCTAAGGATTACCCACAGGCGTTTCCTGTTGCAGTAACATGAGCTGATGGATTCTTTTGCCAAATTAAAAATATCAGTTCCCATGTGTAAATGCCGAAACAGGAAACACTGAGTATGTACAAATTGAAACACAGAGGATAAAATTTGGAAGTGTGTTGTTTTCTGTATAATCCATTTTATCCAGTCTCTGAACAAAGGAT